>NC_136057.1:1854813268-1854860073 GCF_964261635.1 Lissotriton helveticus
CACTCTCTCTCTCTCTCTCTCTCTCTCTCGAGTATTTATTGATGATGGAAACTTGTTCTCTCTCTCTCTCTCGAATATTTATTGATGTGGAAACTTGTTCTCTCTCTCTCTCTCTCTCTCTCTCTCTCTCTCTCTCGAGTATTTATGGATGTGGAAACTTGTTGTTCTCTCTCTCTCTCTCTCTCTCTCTCTCGAGTATTTATTGATGTGGAAACTTGTTGTACATTCTCTCTCTCTCTCTCTCTCGAGTATTTATTGATGTGGAAACTTGTTGTACACTCTCTCTCTCGAGTATTTATTGATGTGGAAACTTGTTGTACACTCGCTCTCTCTCGATTATTTATTGATGTGGAAACTTGTTGTACTCTCTCTCTCTCTCTCTCGAGTATTTATGGATGTGAAAACTTGTTGTACACACTCTCTCTCTCGATTATTTATTGATGTGGAAACTTGTTGTTCTCTCTCTCTCTCTCTCTCTCTCTCTCTCTCTCTCTCGAGTATTTATTGATGTGGAAACTTGTTGTACACACACTCTCTCTCGAGTATTTATTGATGTGGAAAATTGTTACTCTCTCTCTCATATTTATTGATGTGGAAACTTGTACACACACACACTCTCTAGAGAGAGTATTTATTGATGTGGAAACTTGTTGTACACACACACACTCTCTCTCTCTCTCTCTCTCTCTCTCTCTCTCTCTCGAATATTTATTGATGTGGAAACTTGTACACACACACACTCTCTCTCTCTAGTATTTATTGATGTGGAAACTTGTTGCTCTCTCTCTCTCTTGATAGAGAATTTATTGATGTGGAAACTTGGTGTGCACACACACACACACTCTCTTGAGTATTTATTGATGTGGAAACTTGTTGTACAAGGCACACTTCCATGTATTACCAATTCCTTGCTGCATCCACCATTACCATCCGTGCAGTAGAATCAGTAAGCGCTCCATGCGCATGTATCAAAATGCATGAGCTTAAACGATATATAAATGCTCCATGTGTCATCATCAAACCATGAGCTTAAACAATTTGAGAGCGCTCCATGCATGTTTATCAAACCATGAGCAAAATGAAAGCGCTCCATTCACGTGTATCTAAACCATAAGTACAAGCAATGTCAAAGTGCTCCATGTGCTTACACTTTTTGGATTGCCAAAGCGCTCCTTGCGCGAGCTTCAAACCATGAGCATAAGCATATTGAAAAGCTCTCCAAGCGCATCTTTTCACGGAAGTCATGTGGGCTTAGACAGATAACGTATCCCAGTGCGTTTCAGGATGCCCTAATGGAGAAATGCTGAATGGGCTATAGTGGGTTGGGTTATAGGTGACGAGGCTTAGCGTTTGTGAATGCCCGCTTAATGCGCATCACAATACGGAAGCTCACCTACCCCATTGTGACCTTGCAGGAATTCTAGTCGGCCCAATGAATGCATGCACCACTAACCTTAAAGTGGTTGTGTAGAAGAAGGTGATATGTGCATTCTGCCACTGGATATGGCTAGCCCCGCATTCTGCTCTGCGTTTTTTTTTTTAAGGAAAGATTCATGACTCCGATCCCTATTGCAATACCGGAGGAGCTTGCCAGTGCAATGAGGGGGGGGGGTGGTCTCATGAGCTTGGAACCATGACATGCAAGCCTCTCTGAAGCAGCATTCATGGATAGACAAAACGCTACACCTAACCTAGAAAATCCATCATGTTGCACATCAAGAAACTGTATTTTCCCTTCACCACTCCCAACAATCAAATGAAGGTTCGCAGGAAAAACGAATCTCCAGCAGTTCTTTGATAACGAAAGTGCTCCTCAAATTTGTAAGGTAGCTCTGTCTCCATCCTTCTCACTTCAGTGTCTGGGTCTCCGGTCTCCACTCTCCAGCCACAGGGATGCAGGCAATAAAATTCCACTGTCTGAGGAAGCTGTCCTTGTAGCATGTTAAACCAAGGGCACTAAAATATATCCCACTGGCTTCAGTACTCAAACACAGAGTTCTGCTATTGCACCTGTGCTACACACACTGCATATGCACTCGAAATACACACATGGTGTCAGCATGACAGTGCATCTTTACACAGGTGTCCCTGTAGGCCATAATCTCAGTGACGCAAATAAAAAGTTCTGGTCACACTATCTTTCATAGCATACGGTATGTTGCTACTGCCATTATATGTCCTCAACCTAGAACCTGAGCAGTAGTGCCCAATGGTCCTGCTTGGTGTGCCTCTCTGTGACAGGACAGGTCCAGAACTTTACTTCGTCGGGTACGTATGTATGTCTTAGTTTTCATGCTAAGACTAGTGTGACACTAGGGTCAAATATGCCAGTACACCATGTGCACATGCAGTTGTGTTGTCACACATCGGTGAACATGATCCAATACCATACAGGAGACAGTCCTTTCTGAACAGCTTGTTAACAGCAATCTCAGTACTAGTTTCAATCCTTTCTACCTACGTGAACAAGTAGACGTTTATCCCTCTGGATGGAGGAATAAAATTGACAACAGCCTACAGGAGTGGGGCAGAAGTTAAATTAAGGACATTGCCTGGGCATTTTGGATTTGGAGAAATGTGCGGCATGGGCAGACAGGGTTTTTTCCAATGTTGCTGCCAGTCTCAAACATTCCACTTCTTAAGGAAATCACAAGAACTGTTTCTTCTATCTAGATTATCCGGCCCAGGAATCATTATTACTTTTCAAATAAAAGACACACTAATAGATGTGTGGCATGTTCAGTTTATTTAGAATGTATTTATCTCCCTGATAGGAAGAGCACATGGGCCTTGGTATCTGCAGGAGAGCAAACTGATTAGGATAAAAGAGGTAGTGCATGCTACAATCATCCAAATAGGAAAACATCCATTCCTTATGGGGATTGTGTTATCGCCCTCACATACACTTTCGACCCTAGTTGCCCTCGCAATTCCTAATTTGAAGTGTCTCAGCACGATTTTAAATTACCTCTTGGGCAGAGGAACCATCTTCTTTTCCAATCGCGGGTTTAGGGATTATCTGTTCACCTTATCTAAAAGGACAGACTATAGGCAGTGAGGCAAAATGTTGTCACCGAGACAGTGCACGGATATAAACCACATGTACCCAATAAACAGACACACCATTTGTACAGTCAAGCTTTGACTCCTCTCAACTCCCTGTAAGGCTAGTCTGATATCTTAGTTAGCTGTGTGCTAGGAGTGGACATAGCCTTCCTTTGGCTAATGATCAGGAGCCTTATTCTAGCTCTCCAACCCACAGGTTGGCAGCACTGATGGGGACCTGAACTGCATTGCTCAGTTTCTTCTCTGCCTGAATCCTAGTGGATCAGTGTTCCAGTCATCATCCCACCTGCCTTCATCAGTTGTTGCTGCAGGGAGAACAAGGGGTCAGGGCTGCCCCAGGGAATCTGCTTGGTGGCGGTTGAGGACCAACTAGTGCTGAACTTTGTGGCACTTGCTTTCCACTGAGTCTCATCCTACTTGGCCTAGGGTGGCTCATACTAGACTCAGACCATCTATCAGGTTCTCTCTGCACCTCGCCTTCTCCTTCTTGCGTGACTGTGAAAGAGTCCAATGACCAGGGCTAGATGACCAGCAGACCCCTGTCAGCTTCCCTTTATCACCAACCTTCCCAACTCTGACTGATGGAACTCACCTAAACATTCTCACCCTGGTCACACTGACACATAAGCATCCCAATCTGACGCTCACACACTCTCTCATCACACATCACCCTTGCAGGATCATGTGGTCACTGTCGTTGTACCTCCGCTCTCTCAGAACCATTAAAACCAACAGACCTGGTCCATTCATCATGCAGTTGCACATTCATCTGTTATTGCCATCTCTTACTGAAACGGTCAAGAAATTTGAAATAAACCTCTAAAATAAGTAATCTTTTCAGCCTGCGAGACAACCACCGTTCATGATTTCTCCAGTAGTCTCTGTGCAATCTGTATGCTACAGGTGGTCAAATCAACCTTTTGGGTATCAAATAATGAGTACCATTTACCTGTGTAATAGCAAACGTGGGGCCATGGTAGGGACTTGCAATGGGTATTTCCTTCCACTTTTTGCCTTCCTTGGCATTTCCGTATTACAGAAAGGACTGCAGATGCTTATGGGCCCCCTTTGGGAACATGGGTCACGAGACATATGTATTTCTTCCTTTTAATTTCAAGGCATTTCCTCCTTCGCAAGGGACCTTGCCCCATGTAATGAAGGAATGCCTTTGCCCATGTTCCTGTGTTGTATTACAGATACAAAGCAGAGGCAAACTGCCTTTCTTCCACATTAGAAGTGCTGCAGAATCAGTGCACCACAAAGCTTTGTCTTCTGAAAGGCGGTACAGGGATATCCTTCCTCGGGCAGATGCTGTCGTGCACACTGTCTCCAAATACAGATATGTTAGTGCCTATGCTGGGGACAGAGCTTTAAAAAAAATAATTGATCCACTCTTGCAATCAGAACATGGTGCACCCAATGAGGTTATGCTGTTCTGCAGATCAGGGTAATGTACCCGATAAGCGCTATGGTGCCTCTTTGTTTACAGCAGAGAACATGGTCCTTATCTCCTATCAGGTGCAGTGTTCCAGTGAGCTTGCAGACCGTTATAGCAGTTAGTGCGGTTTTGAAAAATATATATTTAATTATTCATTCAACATATGCCAGTCGTACGAGTGGAGTATAACTATTAACTATGCATTCAACCAAATGTTAGGTCAGCGAGCCTAGTTTGCTTCATGAAGCATCTCTACATGCTACACAGTCATGAAAGAATTAAAAAGACTGAAGCAAACATCCATGCCGGCAAAAACTGTTGGTGGGCTCTGCAGTTGCTACCTGCTGCTGTTCGCTTCAGAAGAGTGTGTCTCCATGTCCTGCAGACTTGGCTTTCAAAGTATCCTCTTCTGCATCCTTATAGCAGCTGTCTGCCCCTTTGTTAAGCATGCTCCTCTTATGGGCTTCATGCAAGGTGCGTTGAAGGATCCGCTGTGTATAGTTTGGTAGGTAATGACCTTTGCAATATATTATCCATAGATCACAAGGTGGGGCATGTAGTTGCAGAACTGCTGAAGTGGTGAGCTTTTGAATTCCGCAACTGAGAATTTCTTCTGTGAAGAAAAGACAGTGGCATCTAATTTGGTTGATGTTCTCAATGACCATCATTTATTTATTTTCTAATGCTGAAAGTCAAACATAACTGTGATGTTGCCAGCCAAGGCCACTAAGTTAGGGGAACGTACATAATATGCTTAGTCCCAAAAAGGCTTTTGGAGGGTTTTTGTAGCCAATACTGAGAGTATCTGTCCTATTCTCAGCAAAGCTATATAGTTGTACATATCCAGTGCCCTATTGTATGTAGGCATGCTCGAGACACATGATTGATTAGTTGATATACCACCAGGGCCCCCTTTCTCCATTCACACATACGCCTAGATAACTGTGAACAAGTTAATAATGAACAATAAATAGCTGAATTGATGTAGCTAAAGGAAAAGCCAACAGGGTCTCCACAGCTGGTAACAATTCTCCCATTTGTAAGAAATTTACATACTAGCTTTGTCAGTGTCTCCCACTTAGTCAACCAAGCATGGAACCACCTATCAGAAGCAACACACAGAACCAGAAGAATAAAAACAGTTTGTTGCAGTGTGACGCGGGACCATTTATATCTAATGTCCAGCAAATCTGATTGGGGAAACCTACAGTGTCGTCTCAATCGGCCTAATGCCTTCAGAATAATCCTGAAATGGCTGCTTTAAGATCCGATGTTAGCATTACATTTCAAAAGGTAAGTAAGGAATCTGCCTACGTATAGCTTAGTTTTAAGGCAAGTTTTAAATTAATGGATGAATTTGCTAAATTTACAATGGGCACTATGCTGATTTGAAATATTCTATGCTTCTCTGGTTTGAGTCTTATGAGTTAGGAGAATCTAAGAGCATTCATGAAGGGACTTTTGACCAGAAAGTAGTATAGATTCCAAGGCCTATATCAGTTATTTTGTTTTACATGTGCTCATATTATGAATTCTCATTCAAGAACCTGGGCCAAATTTCCTGAAAGCAACATTTGAAAGCTTACAGTTTGTCCTTTCTCTCCTAGTTCCTTTGTGTGAGGTATGTCTGGTAAATTGTGAGGGTAAGAGGCCTCCATATGAGCTACGTAAAATCTTTGAAACCGGTTCTGTCTTTTATTAAGAGCCAATATATTTTTAAGCAGGCCTTGGACGCTTGCTTAAGTCCCATAATCAGTTGCTTTTCTGCACTCTGAGCTTTTGCGTGCTGCTATTAGGCTTTTGTGTAACAATAAATGTACAGAAAGAGTGGTAAACCTGGTGTCTGATTGTTGAAGGTCTTTAGCTTGTGCAAAATATTGGAGTCTAGTTACTTCATGAACACCTCGTGAAAAGTGCTCAGTAACTCATAGATTGGAATGGTTCTGTTTCTTGTTCTTTGCCCATAGAAAGTGATTCCAGTTCAATAAACAGTTATTTCAAGTTGTGGAACAACAAATGCATGTTTTTTGCTGCAGCACATCTGTAAAACTGAAGAGACTATTTGAGACTGGACACTGTGAGCCAACTTGCAGAATGTTCAGAACAGTAAAGGAGAATAAATCCGATTTCATGTCAGACTAACTCCTTACTTCAGTTGCTCTGTGGAAAGTTAGCAAACCACCAATTAACCCAATAGGAAGATAGGGCAACGAGTTAAGAATTTGAAGCAGATTTCTATGTGATTTGTAGTTGAAAGCTTTGATTCCAGCAGAGAATGTGTAGTGATGTTATTTGCCTGTGTGGTGCATGGTATGAGTGAGCCTAATGTAGAATGGCATGTTGATGTTGTGAGAATGTGACGATGCTTGGAATATTGGTAGCTCTGTGCTGGTTGAAGCAGGCAGTTTAATCACAGGTGGAGAGCAAATGTATGGCAGCTATCGGGCTTTGGCTATCACCGAAGGTCCTAACATGAAATAAATAATTTACCCCCTTCTGGAATATCGCTGCCCTGCTTAAATATTCGGATACATTTCAAACCAGTAAAGGCTGATTAGTTACCGTGTTAACCAAATATCAAATAGGATGGTGGTTATAACACTTTTCAATCTAACAACATTTACATATTTTATTCATTCATTAGATTGTTATTCATCCAATTACCTTTGTTAGAAAATAACTTTGAAATTGAGTAGTTTCCCGAGGGTCTGTAATTCTCTGTAACAAAATCAAGAAAAGTATCTTTGTGTCCTTAATTTAAAACAGTTTACATCCTGTGCATTTTAAGATTATTCCACTTATAATTATTCTCTCAGCCTGTTCTCCCTATACTGTTGTGGCATTGTTAGGTAATTAGGAAACATGAATCTATCCCTCTTTTACTTATAAACATGGATTCTAATTTATTTTACAGAGTTTAAATTTTGTGTACTTTTTAATATAGAAGTGCTTCCTCCAGATAAGTGTTTTATTGTGCTTAATATAATGCAAAATACAGATACAACAGAAGGAGAAAAAGAAAGGAGCAGGGAGACCAGAGCTAGATCGGGAAGTTGAATTTTCCTGCTTATAGTATCCGATTGTCTTTCCTTCTCAGTTGGTTTTATTTCTACCAGCGATCGTCAGGGATGATGATAAATTGTTTGAAGATGGTGCGTGTCAATGTGAACTTGATCTGGACTTCAGTCCATCCACAAGGTTCAGCTCTTTGGTGTGTTCCATTATCTGTCCAAGCTGATACTCTACCATCCAACCAAGTTTCCACTGTATAGGATTCAAAATCCACTCATCTGCTTGACTCAGTACAAACGTTTCTGTAGTAGGACCCTACATGTAAATGAGCATTTGGACTGCTTCATCATAAACAGCTTGCTACCTCTCGTCTAGCCACCCACCATTTACCAATATTGGGAAAAACATTGACTAAATGAGGAAAAAACTGAAAAATGCTTCATTCAGTGAGTTAATGTAATTTCACATAAACAGGATTCTTCTGAGGATTTTATTTAACTTTTTTTAAAAACAGCAGTAACAATCTGTGTGGAATTTAATAAAATATCGTCTTGTCCATGGGGCAGGTTGCTTCATAAATCTAATTTTCCTATAACAAAGTCCACTTGTCCCTTTTGTGCCGTGTAATGCGGTGATCAATTATGGTAGAAATCTCATTATGGAAGAGTTCTGAAATAACTTCTCTGAATATGCCAGGACTCATGCCATAGTAGAGTTTGAATACTATCAATTTGCTTATGTTGCCACGTTTCCGCAGATCTACGTACTTAGGCTAAAGGTAGTGGTAAGCAATAATTCTAGGGTTGGAATGCCCCTTTCAGTCTGTGCATACCTACTAACTTACATGTTTTAAGGGTTTTCACAAACTCTTCTCTAATCTTTTTCCATACTGAGAGAGGTTGTAAATTTACTCCTGATAGTGGCAGGCGTAAAACGTCTTTCAGGGTTGGGGAAAAAAGTGCTTGGAAGGAAGGTGAACTTGCAAACACTCAGATTTTTGCATGAGCAAATCTACCCGTGCAGATTTGCTCATGCTAAAATGAAGTTCACAAATATTTTCTGGGACTGCTATTTCTTGCCCTACTTATGTAAATTGTTGTGAATTCACGAAAGCCGTATAGCTGTACCTAATGCATGGACATATACCATGGGTGCACTTTTGAGAATTTCTTTAATAATTGGGCTCCTAATTATGTCTGGCGTTAACCATAATCTTTTGTGTTGATTAAAATATTCTTTCTATCTCTATCGGCACACAAAGTAGTTTTGTTCAGTGCCTGGAACCACTATGGCAATGTGTGGTTTTTGAGACCAAAAACTATTTTTGCTTTTGCCAATGTTCGTTATAATGGTTTATTATAATGGCAGCTACCACACCAATAAGGCTTTACAAAAACCATGCCAAACAAGTCCTGCATTGCCAAAACCAAAAAAGCCCCATACTCGTATTGAAATGGGTTACACTAATTTTCCATTATGAATATTTTTGGGAAATACTAGCAAATATTAGCATCCATCAACACATTTTACTAAATGAAGCTGCAAAGAAATGATACCTAAAATGTTACATTTGTTTAGCAACATTTTTTCCTACTTTGCCTTTTTTTTGTGAACATTCGATTTTGAAAGCAAATAACTATCAATCTTGCTTTCAAGCTTCTGTAAACATTTGCATCTAATCAGACAACACTCTGGGAGCATTATAAATAGCCTCATATTGCTAAACTTTAAAAACATGTGTATACATTTTTATACTGGAACCACTGTCAGTAGTGCAGTCCGAGCTTACAACATTTACTTAGTGCTCACTCTAATAATAATAATGGCTGTGCAATAATGAATCATAAATACAAGTTTGTACTGCATTAACACATGAACACAAGTATTACCTTAACTGCATACAATGCCCTTCTCTGATCCATAAAGTGGTACTGTAAACTGGCAGCCAAAGGGTTTGTGCTGTAGGGGGTTGGGCCTACTTGTCCCAAGGATAAAATACACATGAAAACGTGTTACCCTTGACCCCAAGCAATATGTCCTGGGCATTGGGCTATAGGAATTCCACATCTCAAACTATTTCGTATTTTGTCCATCTTTTTTTTATTTTTTTTATAAATCTTTTTATTAAACAATCTCGACATACAGGTACAGTTCCACTTAAGTCAATCATAGGAGTGCAACGAAATCAAAATACAGACAGGTACAATAGGAGAATGCATTGGAAATCACGGGCAGGGGGGATCTTCACAGTCAAGGAACAAGGAGGAGTACATATGTTGCCACGGTATTCATTCCAGGGGGCCCAGATCTTAGATCATTTCCGGGTGCAGCCCCGGGCCATGTATACTGTTTTTTCCCTCATCATACACAAGTAGAGAGATTTTCCCCAATCCGTGACCGTGGTTGCATGTGATGCCCCCCATAGTTGGGCGATGTTTCTTTTAGCGACCATGCAGCCCAGTGTGACCCATTGTGTGGCATGCGTGTTGAGATCTGTTGGCTCCCAGATGTTGAGGAGGCATCTAGGGGCTTCTGGCTTGATTACGATCTCTAGTGTCTCGCTCATTATTTTGTGTATCGCATGCCAATATGTCTGGATTGGCTCGCAATGCCATATTATGTGCATGAACATGCTTATTTGGGAGCACCCCCTCCTGCAGCACACGTCAGCCAAGCCACCCATATGTGTCAGTTGAGGACCTGTTATATACGCTCTGTGTAGAATTTTTACCTGCACCAGGCGGGGACGTGCCCAGATAGCGACAGTCTTGGGGGAAGAGACTGCTGCCTGCCAGCTTTCATCATCTAATTCAATACCGTCACCGGCCCATTTTTCTCGTAGGGACTGCAGGGGGTCATCCATGTTGATGAGCTTTCTGTAGGTCAGGGAGATAGCTTTTTCGGGCACATGGCCATCTAGGAGTCTGTCTTCCAGAGGGGAAGATTCTGGTGGAGAGGAGTTGCGGGGCAATACTGTTTGCAATGCGTGCCGGACTTGTAGGTAGCGAAAGCGCTCCGAATTAGCCAAATCATAGTGAGTTTGGGGGGGTGTCAAAGGGCTTCACTCCCTCTTTGTCCCAGAGGTCTCTAATGTGGAAAATCCCAATTAGATCCCATTTGGCAAAGCCTTTGGAGTCTCCTAGTTCCCCTAGCTTTTGTGAGTCCCAGAGAGGTGTAGCAAGAGTCAATCTGTCATTCCAGCCCATTGATTTAGTTGCAGAATGCCAAACAGTGACTGTGTGCTTGGTAGGAGCAGTAAGTGGGTATCTGTTTGGTTTGGAGTACAGAGCTCTTGTGTAGGTCCCATTTGGAAGAAGCCATTTGTCCATATCGAACCCTGGGTCATGGGGCTGGCCATAAGTGCTGTGATTTATTGCAATACGATGCGCTGCCCAGTAGTATTTTTTTAATGTCCGGTAATCCGATTCCCCGTCGTACCAGCCGAGCGTAAGTTTTTGTAAAGCAATGCGAGGTCTTCCACTCCAGAGAAGGTCTCGCTGGAGCCCTTCTATTTCTTTAAAATATGAGTTTGGAACTGGGTCGGCCGAGTTTTGCAGAACATAGAGGAAACGGGAAAGTGACATCATTTTAAAAAGGGCCGCCTTGCCCAGCAAGGAGAGTGGTAGTGATTTCCAGTTTGTGATATCACATTTGAGTCTCTGTAGAGGGGGAACAAGGTTACGGGCATGTCAAAGTGAGTGATCGAGAGAAATTAATATGCCAAGATATTTAAAGCCTTCTGAGACTATCGATATGGGGCAGTCTCGGGGCACCTGGGGAGGACCCCCACAAAGAACATATTGGAGAGATTTCTGCCAATTGATTCGAAACCCAGAGAATCTGCCAAAATTGGCAAGGATATCGAAAACGGCGATAAGGGATCTCTTAGGGGACGTGAGGTACAGAAGGATGTCATCCGCATACAGGGAAATGCGGTCCTCCCAGTCTGCCGACCACCGCATACCACGGATCATTATGTCCCCACGGATCCATGCCGCAAGGGGCTCAAGGGCCAAAGCGAATAGCAGTGGAAAGAGGGGGCATCCCTGACGAGTGCCTCGGCTAAGGCTGAAGGTCTCTGATTTTGTTGTTGTTCACAACCACTTGAGTGTTAGGAGCGCTGTAGAGCAAGCGCACCCATCGGCAGAAACCCGGCCCAAACCCCAGTTTTGTGAGCACAGCGAATTGATATGGCCATTCAATCGTATCAAAAGCCATAGTGGTGTCAAGAGAGAGACTATGACTGCATCTTCCCGTATGGTCGGCACCCTGCCTAGGACCCCGTGCATTCTGCGCAGATTCAGGGCGGTGTTTCTCCTTGGCATAAATCCAGATTGGTCAAGGTGTACTAAGTCTCCATTTACTCTAATCAGTCTATTTGCAAGTATTTTAGCTAGAATCTTGGGTTCTGCGTTAAGCAATGAAATAGGGCGGTAGGAGGAGCAGTCTGTCTTGGATTTCCCTTCCTTGTAGATTGTGACTATGGTAGAAATTCTTTGGTCTAGAGGCAGTGACCACTGGTTGAGGCTATCTTCAAACATAGATTTTAAATATGGGATGATTTATCCGGACGGAGCTTGTATAGCTCGATCGGGATACCATTGGGGCCGAGGGCCTTGCCAGAGCAGAGCGCTCTGGTTGCGATTGCTATTTCGTCAGTGGTAAGGGCACTATCCATGAATGCTCGGTCATCATCTGAGAGTGTCGGGAGGGAGATATCCCGCAGGAGTTCCGCGGAGTCCTCCTCTGTGTATGGAGCTATTGAGCTGCAAACTGTGTGGAAGTGTGCGGCAAACTGGTTAGCTGTGGCCTGAGGGTCCGTTATTGGGGATCCATCAGTTCCTTTAAGCTCCGGGACAAGCCTAATTGCGTGGTCTTTTTCATCTAACCAGGGGATCAGTTTCCCTGCCTTATCCCCCCCAGTCATAAAGTCGGCCCAATCTGTCTTGTGCCATTGTTTTGGCACGGTCAGTTACTAGTGCCTGGTATTCGTCTTGACTGAGGTGGAGTGTGTGAAGGGCTTCAGGAGTAGTACCAGAGTTTGTCTTGCTCAATCTTATATATATCTCTTGTTCTACATCGGAGATGTCTTTTAGCTTGTCTTTTTTCGATCCCGCTTTTAGGGAAAGGGCTTGGCCCCGGATCACAGTTTTGAATGCTTCCCATAGTACTTGCGGGGAGGCAACGGAGTGTTCGTTCTCTATGAAATAATTGTCAATGGATTTAATCAGGCCTTTATGTATTTTTGGGTTCTTGAGGTACCAAGGATTGATTGGGGCAACGTGCCCTACTTGTGAGTGGTCCAGGACTATGTGGACCCACAGGGGGGAGTGGTCAGAGATACCCCCTGCCAGATGTCCTATCTCCTTGATGGTCGCTACTTGTGGAGCTGGGACAATTATGTAGTCCAGACGGGAGAGGCTGTAATGTGCCCCGGAGTGAAAAGTGTGCTGGATCTTATCCGGGTTGTATGTTCTCCATCCATCTACCAACCCCATTGCCTCCAAAAAGCCAGAAAAGGAGTGTGCAGTGTGAGGTACTGTGCGAGGGGGGGGGGTGCCTATCCAGTTAACCCGATATTATTGAATTGAAATCACCGCCGAGCACTAAGTGCCCATCTGGTAACGCTAGCAGTACAGAACTAAGGTCGGCAAATGTTGCGGCTTGTAACCCTGGAGGTGCATATATCGACAGGAAAGTTATGGTTCGGCCCTCCCAGGTGCCTGTGATCCCTACATACCTGCCATGGTCATCCAGATAAGTGGACGCAAGCGACAGGGGAAATAACTTCTTTTGCATAATGCCCACCCACCTGGAGTTTGTCGTAAAACCTGCGTGTGCAATCATTGAGTAGCCCCATCTATGCATAGCCTTGCATGTGTTGCCCACAAGGTGGGTCTCCGGAAGCAATACAATGTCCGGTGATAATCTCCTGATATGTTGCAATACTACACATCTCTTAACTTTATCCCCCAACCTGTTAACATTCCAACTTAATATTTTGACTTCCTTGTTGCACTGCACCCCCATTGACCCATATGCGGAGTATAGCAATTTTGTTTGTTACAGACTGGGACCGTACCATCGAGATAACAAATAAGACAAAACAATCCCCTCCAACAACCCCCCACCCTGCTCCCCTGCACTCTGGGCTCAGAACTGCCCATGATACTCAAATGCAGAGTACCTGTCGCCCAACAAAGTACTAAAAGAAGAAAATGGGGGAGGGCCTTAGCGCCCCGATGGCCCCCGTTCCTACCACAAGTTACTGGTGCAGTTCTCAATTACGAATCAGAATATAGACTGAACAGTACATCAGTAATTTTAGCTTACAGTCCGACGTCCCCAAGGAACAAGAGGCTCTGAATGATGTTCAAGATGAGATAAAAGCAGACTGCCCACAGCGATCAAGAGGTCGCCCAACGATGAAGGGCTGTCCATTTCAATGGTCGTTAGGGCTCCTTTCTGGGAATGTTTTCCAGCTGTCCAACCAGTCGGATGCTATTTCCGGTAGATCAAAGAAGTGAGTTCTTCCCTCGACCTTGACCTGCAGCAGCGCAGGGAAGAGCATGGCGTATTTAAGACCTTTTTCCCCGCAGTCTTCGTTTGACGTCAAGAAAGGAACGCCGACGCATCTGTACAGTCTTGTGAAGTCAGGAAAGAAGGTGATTTCTGAGTTATCGATCATGAGTGGAGGAGCAACTCTAGCAGCCTGCAAAAGGGTGTCCCTGTCTCTGTAATTTAACAGCCGGGCCAATATTGGGCGGGGAGGAGCTCCCGGTTTAGGGCGACCTCCAGGTATCCTGTGTGCTCTTTCGACAACAAATAGTTTGGACAAGCCCTTCGGTTGTAGCTTCGCCGTGATCAGGTGTTCAATGAAAAGGTCAGTGGCTGGACCCTCCGATTTCTCCGGCACACCGAGAACGCGTATGTTATTGCGTCTCGAGCGTCTCTCATAGTCGTCCAACTTGTCTTCTGCCAACTTACGGAATGCCTGTAGTTCTGATATCTGTCTGCAGTTGCGAGGTATCTTCTACAAGGCTGGAGGTGGTGATTTCCAGTTGTTTGACTTTCTCCCTATATTTTGTGAGCTCAGCCCTGATCCGAGTCACCTCGGAGGACAGTACGTCAATGGAAGTGCGCACTCCAGTGATGGCGGCCATTAGGTCCTTCATCGTGGGCTCCGAAGGGCCATGTTCTGCCCCACTCTGTTGTTTTTCGCGAAGTCCTTTCCGATCAGGTAGGTCCGCCTTTGGGCAGGTATATCGGTCCAACCTGCTCTGTTGAGTCGTTTTCGTACCCTTGGCGTTGGACATGGTGAGGGCTCAGTTCGCACTCAAGGCCAGTCATGCACAGCTTAGTGAGTTCGTCCGCGTCAGGCCTGTCGCCCCAGAACGCAAATGCGGTTTTCCAAGCGGCCGCCACTTGATTGGGGGGGTCTGCTGGAGGCAAGGACCGCGGGACAACTGTAGGGTCAACAAAGTCGTAATGATTCAAGGGCGCCTGCCTCCCATGCACAGTGGACGGCCTATAGTGAGTCACCGTACATTGTAATTAATTGCCCATGTAGGGCCAGTATTTAGAGGCCAGTCAGTCAAGCATTGACTGCAATGTCTAGGAACCTGGGGCCGTGCACATTGCCAGCAAGCCTTGAGCTGGGGGCCAGCTGCCAAATCAGGGTATAATATGGGGAGCGCTGTGCCTCAAACGGAGTGTGCTACTGTGATTGCTGCTGTAATTGGCCTTAAGTTATGCAGCTGTGGGGCTCCCAACCAATGAGTATTACAGCCCCCAAGTTCTGGCCTGCGCTCTATTGAGGGGTTGCATGGGTGAGCGCGGCCGCCTCTTTGACCCACAGAAGCACCTGTCTGCAGACAGCCTGCTGCAGTCTTCCAATCCGGCCTTCAGGGCTAGTATGCTTCACTGCTGGTCTGGAGCGTTTCCATTCAGAAGGCTGGAGTACAGGCCATGATAATTCAGCAGAACAAATTGAAAGTCCTAGCAGAAGGATAAAGTCAGATCCTTACTACAGTGGCTGATGCTCTTGATTTTGTCAGTAGATGAGACAGCAGTTAATGAGCCGAAGTGTAACGCAATGGTGCTTTTTCGCGGGGGCCGCTGGGTGCTTTAATTGTCCTTGTTGTTGATTCCGCGGCCCCTCCAGGAGTGGGGGAGGGGCAGCCGCCGGCCCACAGAGCGTCTGGGACGGCAGGTGCAGCCACTCCAGTCTCTGGCTTCGTCAGCGCTGGATGCCTTAAACGCCGGCCAGAATATCTCCAGCCCCGACCTCGGTTTTCGTTCGGGTTTGCTGGAAGAAGCAGCGTTACTCCTCCGGTGCAAGAATCCAGTACCAGGGGACACGGATTGTTGTGGCGGATCAGCGGGGCAGGAATGGGGGCCTCAGAGAAAACTAGCAGGCGGCCATGTCTTTACTCCGCGAAGCCACGCCCCCTATTTTGTCCATCTTAAAACAATTGTTAGCTTTCAAATATTACTTTGTTTGATTGTGGAGCAGCCAGTCTTCCTCACTTCATGGACGGATTACTGATATTATCGAGAACGATGGTTGTACAATAGTGTTATGGGAAGCAGCCTTGTCATAACTGGTTGGTGAATTGAAGGTGCAGATCTCGTACTCTCTTGTCACTAACAAACTTCTCTAATGTCTTTCTTCAGGTTATGTGATCTGTTCATCGTTGAGACATGTTCTTGAAATGAAAATTGGCAGCAGCCCTGTATGCCCTTTCTGCAGTTTATCTGCTAAAACAAAGGGTTGCATATAGGGTTTCTAAACAGTTATAAACACATACATTTTCTCAGAATTGTGCTAGATTGTTTATAAATGTCTAATGTATTGTGTATCTCTGTTTTTATTCTCCGATGCCTTCATTGACTTTAAAACAAAATGTTTTTGGCATTCCTTGTGCTTCTCCTCATTAAATGGAAAAATACCTATTAATAAGTAGTCTATCAATGTTATGAAACTATTGGTTTCCTTGTACATTTTCAAGAGCTACACTTTCGATGTGTATGTTAAGATTGTGCTTTCCAAAATAGGCAGCTGTTGTATTATACTTTAGTTTTGATACTTCATCTTTTCTTGCAGGAATCAAGTTCTTGAAATGTTCGATCATGCGTACAGTAACTATATGGTAAGTAATCTGTTTTTTGTTTTTACTTTAATCGGCATACATTTAATGTGTGTGTGTATGTATGTGTGTATGTATGTAAGATTGTGTGTATATGTGTGTGTGTGTATATATATATATATATATAATCTTATTTTTTCATAAATACGAACGTTCAAATATGTGAACAAAGGGTATACTTTTGTATTCATTTTTTGAAATCCTGTTTCCATAGCAAAATTGTTGAAAATCGACCTTGGGTTTCATAGTTAAAAATACATTTGTGATGTCCTGATTGGATCATTTTACATGTCTTTCCCTACAGAGCACACAAAAATGAGTGATTAAAACTATCCATATCAACTATTACAAAACTTAACAAATTTCTCCAGCCCACCCAAACTAAAATTGCATTCCAGAATGATGAACAATGATTCAAGTGCTTCTGTGGATTGAGTAAAGCGCTCTTTAAGTATCTGGGAAACCTCACAATCTTATAGTTCACAAATCCAGTGATAAATACACTTCCATTAATAGTCCGAAAAACACAGGTAAACCAAAAGAATGGGCACTTTTTTTGGAACAAATGTGCATCAGTTGAAGCGGCTATATTATGCCTTGTAAAATGTACTGTTCCATTAATCAATTTGCTGAAACTTGCTCAAAGTGAACAGGTTGAAAATATAAGCAGTCATATTCATATGTGGCAAGATTTAAATTTTGTACTGAACAGTGGTATTGTCGATGCTACATATCTCTACTTAGTGACAGACAATTGTGTAAAAAAATATTGTAATAAAAAAAACGTTCTCTATGATTGCAAAACATGGAAAGATGGGTTCAAAAGTACTGAAACAGCGGAGTTATTTTTAAGATTTATCACAGCAAGTGCCGTTAGTTTTCACAGTAAACTGCTGGGTGACTTTAGTATGAAAGACACTGTTGGCCAGTATGCAGACAACAATGAATGACATGAGTTACTTCCTGTAATGACACCTACATCCTGAAATGTCCTTTCCCAAAAAGTGTATGACTTAAAGCTAAGTTATTGAGTGAAATGCTTCAATTAATCTCAGCCACTAGTAATTACTCGGAGCCCCGAATTCAAACCTTTTGCTGTTTGGAGTCGAGGTGTTGGGTGTATGTCTGGTGTGGGATACAGATGTGAGTGTTTCATGATTCTATATATTAGGATTTTGGTAAAAAGTCTGAATTAGTGGAACTAATAATTTGAAGAGTCACCTTGTGGGGCAGAAATGGAAGAAGGCTATGATTTATTGCTTCATTTGGAATAATACTTTGCTTGTGGATTCTCTATGAATTATTGTGGTCCTCGAATTGGAACACCCTGCAACTGTCGCTCACCTTCATAAACGAAACACGTTGGCTAAGGCTGTATCAATTTGAATATGGACAAAGTGAAAATAATTTATTTTTTTTTTTTTTTGGTAAGACTTTATTAGCATTTGTCAAACTTACAGTAATTGTACAACACAGTGGAGGGAATGAGTTCTCGGTCAGCCAAGGTTGTACATTGTGACACAGCTATTTAGCCGACAACCTTCCGGTCCGGCAGCAAATGTTTGACAAAACACATAAGGCAATCATGATATATCAATAGTTGGTAAGACGTCTTACTGTTTTATGCTTTTTATAACAAACAATCCAAACTTTAGACTCATGCCAATAAGGACAGTTACGTCGAATCTACCCATATATCCCAGTGTCACTTGATTAGGACCAGGTTCCTATGCTATCACCCCTCTCCTTCCCCACACCCGCTCCACTGTTATCCCTGGCACTCGACCCCTAACTTCGCCAGTCTATCCACCCACTCCCTTCAATCTAGTCCTCCAGGTCTTCACCCTCGTCTGAGCTATCGTCCTCATCCTCCGGAAGCGGCTCACAGAGGTCCCCCCTATACTTATTCCAAGCCACCCAGATTGCATTCCACTTGCGCGGGTTAGCCCTCATTTTGTAAACTGCACGTTCAACAATCATCAGTTTGTCCATCGTTCTACACCACAACGCCAGCGTAGGGATTTCCGCCACACCCCACCTCTGCGCAATGTCGCGCTTGGCTACCATAGTCCCAATGGTGACCCACTGCCGTCTCCGGTGCGGCAGGTCAACCCCCTCCCACACAGAAAATAATAATTTTTGAACATTAAATAAGAAACAAGAAATTTGGCTATTTGACTGGGCTATGAATTTCTGTTACTTGCTCTGCAGAGATGTCTAGGAGTGGCTGATACCATTACGGCGTGTACCAAATGTAACTCTTGGGACAGGAGGACATTCAAATAGAGTACAAAAATTGGTAACCAGTTAAAGAAAACAAGCACACAGCATTTCAGGGGAAAGTAACAGTTCGAATATTCATGGATGGTGCTCCAGGAAGAAAACAGGGTTGGTTACCACAGCCCCACTTGTATCCCCCTAAGAGGTGGGATAACCATAAGAACAAAAAACACCCTTCCAAGCACTCAAAGGTCAATAGTAAATTCCATGTAGGAAAGTATCCTTCATTAGTCGCAGGTTCAGTAGGCACAGCTTCCAAAGTTTATTGGTTCCAAAGAAAACAAAGTTCCAATTCACAAAAGAGATGCACAGCCAACACGTGTTTCGTCTTGCCAGTACAGGGCAATAGACTTCTTCAGGGCTGCAACCCAAATAACAATATATAAGATAACAGCATAATCTACAATATACACACAACGTCTTCAGTATTCTTCAGAGCTCAAAACCACTGAGAGTAGATCAGAACAGGTATACACCCACAAGCCAACCATTGTACTCTCAGAAGAGGTCTGAGTGAAGAAAAAAAGAAGAAAGCAAGGCCAAGTCCCCCAACAAGATGTCACCTAAATGCGTGTCTCAGGGATCATCCCTGTTGAAGCCTAATAGGTATGAGCCCGGTGGCAGGGCAGCATCTGGGATCAGACACATTTGAAGACCTTTGAAACACTTAAGACCAAGTATAAACAGGCTGTGAAAAATTGGGTATGGCTGTGGGACCTTATCGTGGAATACACTCAGTCTTGGGTCCAGTCAGGCTCGTTTAAACAACCTTAAGCTCCACACTGGGTAGCTATGGCTTTCGAGCCGCAAGACTTAAACAAAGAAACTCAGTATCCAGTACCAAACACTGAATAAGAAAGCCACACAACATGAAAGAAACACAACAACAGTTTATAAAAATAGATGATATTTTTATGAATTTTCTATAGTCCTTGATGAGAAAAGTCTACAGAAGGATTCCAGAGATGCAGATTTTTTTAAAGGTTTTATCAATTATCATTTCAACTGTGCCTGGATACCCTCACAGGTGATAAGCTGCGCTATTTAAATCCGAGTATTTATTTATTTATAACTGCAAATAAGCATTGGTCAACAAAAAAGTTAAAAACTTTTCAAACGTTTGTATAAGTTAGTTTGGCTACGCTGGCCTGGGCAACCAAATCAGATAGAATGAAGGGTGGGGAGGGGGATCTAGGGGGAATAGGGTAGATTTTGACAGTTACCTGACAACGAAGCATGTTTCAGTCAAGTTTCGAAGTTTAGAGCACGACCGCCATAGACTTGAATGGAGAGGTCCTGATGCTGGGGGTACAGGATGAAAAGATGCTCAAAGATGCTCTGGTGGTTGTGAAGTTGACGGGCCTGCTGAGGTTATTCCTCGGTCCACGGGTGATGTGGGGCTACTTTGGCCACAGAGGTTGGGGCCCCACTAAGTCCTCTTTGGGACAGTAGAAGGACAGCTGTGACTGGGCAACTGGTCTCTCACCACAGTGGTTTAGGCAAAATCCTTTAGTTGAGGGCTAGTGTTTCTCTTGGGTGACCAATCTGGACTTTGACGGCACTCCTTGGTCTGGCTGAATTGGGTGCAACTTTTAGCTTTTGAAAATCGGTCTTGTGTGGCTCCCAGTGGCATTCAGCAGCACGTTTATGGAAGTGGATACTAACTTGCCAGCATGGGCTTCTTCAGCTCTATTGTCCCTGGAATTGGTTCCAGGTGATCAGCTAACTGATCCTTGGTGTCATTACTTTGGCCTGGGGCTCAGTAGAACTTTTCCCCATGCATGGAGGGACAGTCCTAACTTCGCTAGCCTTCCTGAAAGTGGGAGGTGACACCTGTCCCTGCAGTAGGCTTAGATTGTTTTCTAGCCTGGGAGTCATTCACACGACTATCCAGGGGGACAGTATGCTCTCTGTGGGCCTTTGTGAGGCTGCTGGACCACAGACCGGCAACTGCCCTAAATTTGATTTACTTTAATAGTGACATTAAATTAGACTTTGGCATCAGGTCAGGTTTAATGCCACAATTAATTTGATACCTGACAGTACTCGGGTAGTCCGAGTCAGAAGTTAGCCAGGCTCGGTTGCCGGCCTGTAACCTTGTATTAGCCAATGGGGCTACTAACGTTTCCAGAGCAAAATAATAATTTGAGGGCCATACATATATTGTTAAGGAAAGTGGTGGCTTTGCCATTGGTTTGAGTAGCAAAGTCAAACTGGCAGGGTAAACACTGCCCTTCCAGTCTGCAGTGTCAGGATGGGAGCCATTTGAACTTTGTCACACACAGGGTGGCACAATCAGTGCTGCAGCCTTGGGTGCACACTATGCCTTACATGCCCTTGGTACCCTGGGTACATATACTTGGGACTTATAAGTAATTTCCTGCCAATTGGGAACAGCCAAATTGGCATACACTTTGTAAGGGGTTAGAACATTGGCACTAAGGTCCGATTAGCAGGCCTCATTGCACTTTCAGAGTCGAAAAACCAGCAGCATCAGTCCAAAAATGTGGAGTTAACATGCAAAAAGAGGCATTACCTTACAATGGCAAATTCAAAATGTTTGCAATGTATGCAACCTATACAGGCCCTCGGCCAGCAGGCAAGGCGGGAACCTTGGAGTCCGTGTGACAGCTGGAATGCCTCTCCTCCGTGTACCTATGGACCACTATTAAGTCCCTTAATACATACCCATTTACGGAAACCTAGTAGGTGTTTTAGGCGTGCTTTGATGTATGTATGGTAAATTAATCAGTTATGTCAACATTACAGAATAGATGTGAATCTTTGTAGTATAATCTGTGCTGACGAAAGTCACAGCATTTGGGAACATATGTGGCAGAAACATGTTGATCCTAAGAAGAAGTAGGGGTAACTAGAGCCCCAGAACTTCATAACTTTTCCTATTTAAAATCATACCGGCTGGTGCACAGATTAAAACATAAGGGCTACCAGGCAGGTATTTTTAAGAGTAACCCTACCCCCGCTAATTGCCCTATTCCTTTTCCAACAGTGTGCTCACGTGCATCTCACAAGTCGTAATACGCCCCTTTCTGTAACGGAACAGGAAGGAACTTTATGAATAAGCAGGCCACCAACGGGTACTCTTGTGGGTGAGAGTTCTTTAAAGCAAAATTATTCTTTTTGCCTTAAGTTGATGGGAGAGTTCTTAGATTGATCCTGTCGAGTTGGGCTCTATAGTTTGTGTAAAGTTCTTTTTCAGAGGAGGTTGGTTAATTTGTTTGTGGTTAATAGAGCTGCATGAGATTTCTTTTACTCATGATGATAAATTACTTGTTTGAAAGTGCAGAATGTTAATTCAGTAAAACTAAATATTTGTTTGTAAAACAAATTGTTGCTGTAACCTAATTTTGCACATTGCTTTAAAGCACTGATTAGGTTTGAAGTTAAATATCTTCATATGTAGCAATTAACTGTGTGGCCCTTGCCTTAGGGTACAAAATGGGCTTCCTTTGAACATTTTGTATAATCTTGTAGGTATTGCCGGCCATCCTCGAAACCCCTATCAGTAAGTCGCATAAATACAGTGTTTATTTGAAAAAAATACTATTGCAAATAAATGCTGTTCTGATCCTGTCAGCCTTTTCATCCTTCGAATTTAGCAATGTGTCCAACATTGAATGTGGTAATAACACTTATAATGTAAGTTCTTTTTCTGAAATTTAAGTGTGTGGCATGCCCTGTATTAATATTATGTCTTCAGTTGAATGTTAAGTCACATCTACTAAAGGAGTCCCCACAACTGTTTTACATTTGTGTAAAATTGTAGGCACTAACTAAAAACTTATAAGATTACCAACGACTAAGCCAATTAGATGGACCGAGGGTGGAATCTGAGGACTGCTGTGTATAGTGCCAAATTTCCTTGTAAATATTACACTTATCAATTGTCCAGTGCTTTGAGTGACATTTTGGCTGCATTGAGCAGTCACTATACGTCTAGCTCTCACTGATCGCAGAGGAATGACTGCACATGACTGCACATGTTTGTCCTGGTTGAACATACGTAGGACTTTGACACCTAGAACATCAGTATATAGTAGCATTCATATTTGACAGGTGCAGCCTATACAGATGTGTGTTTTTAAAAGATGTCTTGTTTAGGTTTATTTTGCTTATAAAGCAAAACATGATGCCTTCTAGGTGCACATATTTAGTTGTACATGTCCTGCCCCAATATATATTCCCAGTAGCACAGTTACAATCAATAAACTAGTTTTTTGAGATGCATAGATATATTGATTTAGGCGCCATGACTGTAGTCAAGATTACAGTGATGAATCTAGTTGGCATTTGTGAGTACTAGAGTAGATATGATATATAAGGCATACTTATAAAAGATATTGTAACTGTAGCTGCAGGTGTATTTGACATCGAACGTATGAGGGAGAATGTGGTGGGCCAAGAATTTCTTGCATAAAAGGGATTAAAAGAGGTGGGAGTAGTCTTGACGTGCGCTCCATCAGTGATTGGAAGTGGTTGATTTCCCTGGGCATGGTGTTCCGGAAGTGGGGTTTTGCCTCTGAGAATCTTTGTTAAGCTCTGTGTTTACATGATGTTCCTGTGAGGACCAGGTTACACTTTTCCGCTGAGCAAAGGATGTTTATAGGGGTGTATATGGGTGCTTTCATTGTTACTGTGGGGGGGGGGTTGTACCTTAGATACATGCATATGCAAGATAGGAGTATGTGTGTGATTCTTTCTTTTTGCTGGTGCCACAGAAAGCAGCCTGTTTTTAAAGCAGTGTTTATGCACCTTCTGTGGGTCATTTATTTTGGTTAACAGGTATCCCATAGTGCAACCATGTATTTACTTCCTCTCATCCATCCGTCCACTCGCTCATCGGTTCATCCTTTCTCTCATTATCCATCCGTTCCCCCTTTCATTCATCCATTCACCCTTTCTCCAATCCATCCAGCAATCCACCCATCCCTTCACTTACTCACTTTTTCACAATAATTATGAGCTGAGCCTTTGTCTGCTGAGTTGCAGACATAAGAGGCCTATCAAGAACTTTACCACTGCTGTAGTTCCTAAAGCAAGGCTACTTACACTGACCTAAGGCATGCACCTACACCGACCTAGCTCATATACCTACACTGTCGTAGTTCATGCACTTGCCCTGACCAAGCGCATGAACCTACACTGATCTAGCTAAGACACCTACTCTGATCCAACCCTTGCACCTACAGTGACATGTTGTATAAACCTACCCTGACCTAGCACATGCACCTACTCTGGCATAGCCTATGCACCTACTCTGGCATAGCGTATGCACCTACTCTGGCATAGCGTATGCACCTACCCTGGCCTGGCGTATGCACCTACACTGGCCTGGCGTATGCACCTACACTGACCTAGCGCATGCACCTACACTGACCTAGCACATGCACCTCTACTGACCTAGCGCATGCACCTCTACTGACCTAGCGCATGCACCTCTACTGACCTAGCGCATGCACCTCTACTGACCTAGCGCATGCACCTCTACTGACCTAGCGCATGCACCCCTACTGACCTAGCGCATGCACCCCTACTGACCTAGCGCATGCACCTCTACTGACCTAGCGCATTCACCTCTGCTGACCTAGCGCATGCACCTACACTGACCTAGCACCTGCACCTACACTGACCTAGCACCTGCACCTACACTGACCTTGCGCCTGCACCTACACTGACCTTGCGCCTGCACCTACACTGACCTAGCGCCTGCACCTACACTGACCTAGCGCCTGCACCTACACTGACCTAGCGCCTGCACCTACACTGACCTAGCGCCTGCACCTACACTGACCTAGCGCCTGCACCTACACTGACCTAGCGCCTGCACCTACACTGACCTAGCGCCTGCACCTACACTGACCTAGCGCATGCACCTACACTGACCTAGCGCATGCACCTACACTGGCCTAGCGCATTCACCTACACTGACCTAGCACATAAACCCAGAAATCTTAATCATATCCCCCCCCCCCCCCCCCCCCATCCCCTGGTGAACTGGAGTCTAAGCTCCAAGCATAACACAACTTCTTCTCACCCCCTCTCTCCCAAAATGCTAACGAGCTAACCAAACATTTTACTAAAACTGTCTTCGATGTCTTATACCAAATTACTCCGTCTAAACTTACATCTCAAAGAAAAATTCCATCCAAATCGTGGTTCAATTCGAATCTCAACAAAAAAAGAAGCGCAATTAGACTAACTGAAAGAGCATGGAGACAACACCCTTCTCCCGCCCATCTTGCCCTCCTCAGATCCGCTAGATCCACTCAGAAGAAACACATTTTCACTGAAAAAGCTTCCTTCTTTCGCACACAACTTGACCGTGCCAAAAATAGACCCAGAGAGCTGTTCAACGTAGTTCGAAACCAAACATCTTCTGCCACTCCTAAATTGACGACCTCAACTGAAAGATGCGAAGAAATTGCAAACTTTTACTCCGAAAAAATCACCATAATAGATCAATCCTTCCTTGTAACTCCAGATCCCTCACAACCCCCTACCCACCGCAGACTACTCCTAAATCCACCCTCCTCACTTACGCTCCCCCTGATTCCTTCTCTCACCTATTTTCCACTACCCCTCCGGAACCAGCCTTTCAAACTCCCAGCTTAAAAACAATGCTCCTGGCATAATTTCCACCCCGTAACTGAGCTTGAAGTCTCTAACATCATTTCCAAACTCAAACCGTCCTCTCACACCAAAGACCCCACTCACTTATAACCTTGTCTATGAGCTAAAGCACATCATTGCCCCTTATTGGACTACTATCATCAACTCCTCCCTCACTATGGGATGTGTACCTGTCTCCCTCCAACTCGGACAAATCACTCCCATTCTTAAAAATCCCAATGCCGATCCAAACTACC
Source organism: Lissotriton helveticus (assembly GCF_964261635.1). Lineage (NCBI taxonomy): Eukaryota > Metazoa > Chordata > Amphibia > Caudata > Salamandridae > Lissotriton > Lissotriton helveticus. Next base: position 1,854,839,101 of record NC_136057.1, read on the forward strand.
TGAACAAACACCGCCCTATCTCCAACCTCCCCCTGCTTTCCAAAGCCCTCAAACAATGTGCCCTGCTCCAACTGGACAAACACAATTAAACTTTTAACCTACTAGACTCCTCACAATCCGACTTCCGAAAAGGCTGCAGTACAGAAACTGCCGTACTAAATATAGTTGATGATATCCACCACTCCCTTGATAACGGCGAGACCTGCCGACTTACTGTGCTCGACCTCTCAGCCGTGGTTGACACCGTTAACCATCCTGCCTTACTTAACGCTCTCAAAGTTCGCTTTGGCATCAATGGTCCCATCCTTAAATGGTTCTCCTCCTACCTCAACACAGAACACACCAAATCAAAATCTACAACTGCCTGTCTCACTAGGTGTCCCCCAGGGATCTATTCTCTCTCCCTCTCTCTTCAACCTCTTTATGGAACCCCTGACCCTCATTCTTAAACAAGCTGGAATCAACTACCACCTCTATGCTGATGACACCCAACTCTACTACTAGACTTAATCTGACGCTGATGTTCTGCATCTTAACAACACCCCGTCTAAGATCCAATCCTAGTTCCACTCCAATAATCTTAAACTCAACCCTAAAAAAACTGAAATCATTCTCTTCTCTCCAAAAAACAATCCTCTACCTATCCAAACTTAGATCTCTGACCTTAATGTGCTCAACTGTCCCCTTTCCTTATCCAACTCTGTAAAATCTCGTGGTATCACCATTGACAATTGCCTAACTTTAATGTCCACATAAAACAAGCCTTATAAGTATTTAGTAATGCAGCACAATATCCTTGGTGCAACAACATCAACTGTTGCATGGCTAAACACTTATAAGGTTCCAAAGGCGATACCTATTGGCTATGCCAATGCTTAATGTTTAACTCTCAGGGAATGAGAAAATACGCTGTTCCAAGAGCTTATCTCCCTCCTTCCGTCGGAATTGGCACCCTCTAATCATGAGGTGCTGGACAGACCCAGGTGGCTTTATGAAGAGCTGCGGCGGGCGCCTAATGCACATCCTGCAGGGATCAAAGGTCGCCAGCCAACGTCCCGCTACATAAGGTTCACAGGTTTAAAGGCCATGTTTGCACTGCCTACACTCATTAGTGGTGTTTTGTACCTTCTATCCGTAGTGCTTTGACCTTTAAGAGCAAGCACTGACACAAATGACACCAACTGTGAGGGTCTGTGGGAGATGTCAGTGGTATAAAGCACCAGCGAGACGTCACCAGCCCCCCCCCCCCCCACTGCAGAATTACTTCTATCATGCACGTGAGGTGGCGCGAGGCATACGCTGGGACTCTGGCGCGTCACATCCAGAGTGGTATCTTTGACAGTCACTGCCCTGCACGTTTACCAGGGAACTGCAGGCGTCCCTCTCAAGTAATGTAAGCACACTTGAAGAAAGCAGAGTGGGCTCTGCAGAGTCGAGGAGAGCCGGAGCCTTGCGGCATCTGCTGCTGCGAGCAGACAGACTTCTAACCTTCCCAGGCAAAGTACCTGTGCGAAACGCCAAGCCCTCCATGACTGTTACTGAAGCGTGCCATATGCCATGTGCAACTGCATCATCCACGCCTGGCAATTCATGTATTGTAGTATAACCAGTATCCAAAATCAAATAAATGCCAGAAGTCCGACAATGCATACCTACTAGTAAAATTGTTACTCACACGCCTTGCTCTATTTTACAATAATCGGTTGCGATGCGAACATCCTCTTACAGTGACGATACCTGGATCACATACAGCCCTGAAGTAGCCAGGTGTACAGTACGTACCCGTCCTAGCGTCTGCACAACAGCACCCCCTTGCGAGGGGGAAGGCACCTTCCGTTGGAAGCACGCTGTGGCGGGCTCCTGACCTCCGTGGGGGAGCACTCTCCTCCGGATGGGCGAGAGTCCTTTATAAGTCCTGCGCCCCGCAGTGGTATGTATGTATGTATGTATGTATGTATGTCCTGCATGTCCTGCCAAAGAAGGCTCACTGCTGCAGCGGGTCCTTGCTGATGCCTGAAGGTTTCAGCGCGAGGGAGGAAAGATCTGATGTTCTACAGGGGGACATCCGTGACGCTTCGTTTGGCAGCAAGAAAGCGAGGCAGGCATCCGCCTAAGCTACACATAAACCCACTTGGGATTAATTTGTTGAACTTTGTGGCGGAGAAAGCCGCCCACTGTGGAAGTATTAATTCACGCACTACATGCCCCATAAGGCCAGAGTGATGGCCACGCCTATCGGCAGAGATATAAGTAATAGGTGCAAGTGAAGATGGCGTTTTTCCGCTGCATGAAAGGACGCTGCTGATGAAGGGATCACTCCCAAAACGCATTTGGTGTCTCATTTGTTTGCTGTGTGCTCAGACTGTGAACCTGCTTGCAAGCTGCCAAATTGAATAAAGCAATGAAGCACATCTCTATTTCCTGTGGCCTCCATTCAAAAGAAAGTGTCACTCATGGTCGTTCAAATATCACTCATAATTACACTGAACTGATGAGAATGTCACACACCAATTCAAAACCTTGTCAGCTATGCATGATGAGCTCGGATCAGGGGTGGGGCAGCGGCCATTCAAGGCTTGTATGCCGTGACCTGTGGAGTGTGTCAAGGTGACGTTCGAGGCGGGACCGAAACTCCGCGGCCTCAGGGCGCAGGTGGTGGTGTTCCATCACGGGCCAAGAAGGGTGCGGTACAGTCAGGGAAGGGCCGTGGGAGGAAACGCGTTATCGCGGCACGAGTCGGATGGCTATTAGAAGGCAGATGGCGCCACAGAAGCTAATACGGGGCGGAGCCCAGGGTGACCAAAAGAACCAGCTCTGAAGGCCCTAGTCACCACCATTGTTTCCGTTGACACTGCTTGTGGTGCCCTTTTAGCTGCTTTAGGACCAGGCTCCATTTCACTATGATGTAGCCTCAAAAATCACTCATTCCACAGTAAGATGCCTGCCTGCTATATTCATACAGAAGCTCCTACGTGCAGCGGGTACAATTTCTAAGCCACTGCCCAGAAACCCCCACAGCCAATGAAACAATCAGTAAACGTAGCTTCATCCAATCGAAACTCGCACTACAATCTCCGATGTTCTACTACCTACGGGAAATAAAGAACTCCATTAGTCAATCCCGTAATAAGAGTTGTTCCGACGAATGCAAGATCACCTCACTTTACTACTGCCCAATCGAATATGTGTTGAACTGCTTGATTGGTTGTGAGCACCTAAGGCACTCGCACGTCGGCCCTGCTTGCAATAATTACAAGAAAGAAGGCGTCTGTTAAAGAAGTAAATAGCTGAACACAGATTTCTTTCTCAAAATACTGGCTCTTCGGAGGCATTCTGGACTGCTGGCCACCCGAGGTAACCCTAGAAAGGAGAATGGCAGTATAAGGGCAATATGTCGATTTGGTTGGTGTAAAGCCATAGAAAGATGAGGTTTGAGCGTTTTTCTTTTTTTGCACGGCTAGACGAGGATGCTGTTAGTTGCTGCGTGACTGTGGGAAATGCTTCTGGTTGTTGCAAGGAGGCTTCAAGAGAAGTCGGGAGACTGAAGGTGGAGAGAAAGAGCTCACAGTGGAAAACGTAAACGCCAATTTTCCGGGAAAGCATTGGCCACGCGGCCGCGAAATGACGAGGCCGCGTAAGTAAAAGTGAAGGTTGCGCTCTGTAAATCTGTAGTATTTAAATAAAGCATGTTTGGTAGGCGCGCGCGACGGCAAAAGTGAAAGCAGGCTGGCGAGTGGTGTACGATGTGCGCGCACCATGATGAGAGAGGAAAGCCAGATGGCGCCTCTGCTCGTCATTGTGCGCGTAACGGCACGCTCTATGCCAGCCAAAAAGCTGTGGTCGGACTTTTGAAAGCCCACACACTAAATGTCTCGCAGGGCAGCGCATGCGCTGCCTCAGGCGAGACCTAAAAACTTGGCCAAAGGAGCACTTTTCACTCTGCCATCTTAAGAAAATTAAAGCCTTCATTCCAGCTGATGACTTAGAATCCGTTGTCCAATCTCTAGTCCTCTTGAAAATTGACTATGGTAACGCTATCCACTCTGGAACTCCTACAATTCACCTAGCCCCACTCAAATCTGTGCTCAACCTTGCGGCCAGGCTAATCTCCGACTGCAAAGGTTTTGACCACATCTCCCCAGCCCTTAAATGGCTTCCCATCGAAGGCAGATACTCCTACAAGATTGCATGCATTACACACAAATCCCTTCATCAAAATGACCCACTCTATCTCACTAATAAACTTAACAAAGCAGGCTGCTCCCGACCACTGAGAAGCACCAAAGATTTTCTCCTGTACCCTCCTCTGTTAAAAAAGACAACCACACAATCTTGCTCTTTCTCCGGAAACGCCCCTTACATCTGGAATGCCCTCCTCAAAGACCTTTGTTGTAACCCCTCCGACATCAGCTTTAAGAAAGACCTAAAACTGCACCTGCTCAACAAATATTGGGGTCCATAATCCTTTCACTCACTTGTTCTACCCTCTCAGTCCTCCTCCTTTACCCTCTCCGCCCTCGACTTTTCTTACCCTCCCTCCTCTATACTCCCTCCCCTTAGTTCCGACCTCCTCTTCCTTTATCTATTCTTCACTCCACTATCCTCGCCCAACCACCTACTATCCTCCTATAATTGAGCCTACCTCCATCTCGTTTCTCTGGACAAAATGCGAGTACCTGTATCCATGTCATTTATGTAGATAGCTCTGTCTTGCCTCGCTGACATATGTAAATTGTATTTATTCTATTTGCTCTTTTTCACTCTAACCTGTTTGAATTCTAAGTTATGTACAATTTGTGTTACTCCAGTACTATACTCTTAATCATGTAAAGCGCTCTGATACACCCGGGTCTAGCCAGCGCTATTTAAAACCTTTAAAATAAAAATAAATAAGGCTGGGGCGGGGGAGGGCTCACTATGCCCCTGTACATAGGAAATCTTGAAAGTGGAAGTCATGATGTACAGTGCCATTGTGTTGTTTCCAGGGATTTAAGTGGGATGAAAAAACAAAGGAGTCTCTCCAAAGGGGGAGTTCGATGTAATTTAGGGCTTGGCTTAAAACACCGAAGCTAAAAATCTGTGCTTAGCATACTGTGCCCCCCGACTGGTAATTTGCCGCTTCTTTCATTGCATCCAAATATATAACACAACAAGTAGCGTTACACGTACAAGTCATAACTATTGGCTTTGTCAATGGTTGTCAGTTGCATAAAATAACAAGCATTTGCAATGCAATAGGTCTCGCATTAGGAAAGTTTGAGCTATTGGTATTGTAAATGACAAATCTTTTATTTATGTGTTGGTTTTAAAAATAGAAAAATTAATAGCTTTGTCATTTACAATGCCAATACTTTTAACTTTCGCAAATGTGACACCTATAGCATTTGAAATGCTTTTACGTGACTTACATGTATTGATATTACAAATAACGATTGCTTTTAATTTTTTTTATTAATTAATACGTACATAAGTTATTGTAATTTATAATTGCAATAGATTAAACTTTTGTAAATATCTTTTGTAAAGCTAATGTTCAGTGTGTTTTATTGTGACGAAAATCCAAGAACAGAAGGGAAATATTAACATCTTCTTGTGACATTTGTAATAAAGCTTGAAACATTGAGAGAACATCTTTGAACCAGTTGTTGTTGAATGGTTGCACAGACTGCTGCTGTGGTGGCACTGAGTGCTGTTGTGGCGGCGACGAGTGATGCTGTGGCGGCGACGAGTGATGCTGTGGCGGCGACGAGTGATGCTGTGGCGTTCAGTGATGCTGTGGTAGCGCAGTTATGTTGTGGTGCCCCTGAGTGATGATGTGGTGGTGTTGAGAGATGCTGTGGTGATGCGATAGCTAGAGTGTAAAAATGTGGCGTGTAACAATGTGGCACTGAGTGGTATTGTGTGAAGTGTATGTTGTATTCAGTAGAGTGTAATTGTGTGGACATTGTGTGAGTAAAAAATCCATGGCCAGGATGGAAGTTCCAGATTTCGTGTGAAACAGGTACATGGACAGTCTCCCACTTGAGTGGTACCGTGGTCTCCAGTAAAAGGGAGAGTAAGGTTGTTATAGGGAATGTATCGGGGTTCCGAAGGGGTGGATCGTCCAAGGCAATAAGCCAGCCAGTCAGGAGATGAAGAAGCCACCTGGGATGACCCATGGCCACAGCTTGACCTAGGGGAAAGCTTGTCGACCCTCCCCACCACTGAGCCACTGAGTACCAAGGAAAGCGCTGAGAGAAACCCTTTGCAGGAGCCAAGGTCTGAAGATAGCAGCAGCCGTTCCCACCCTCGGTGTTACGACTTGAGGCCAAATCCACCGCCAAGCCAAAGACTCAGAGACTTTGTTTGTTCAACATCAGGACAAAGGCCAATTCCAAGTTGGGGAGGGATGTAATGATCCCAGCACCGCCCTCACTGTGCTGGTGTGACCCGAAAGTTGCACCCTGTAACACCCTATGGCCAAGCGTGGCCAGAGGCTATATAATAAAGGTGCACAGGGTCATTTGACCACACCCAAAGCAATTGTGTGTGCGTTCCTTGCATGCTACAGCACTAACCTCTACGAGACCACCTCACCCACGAGTCCCACCACACTAACCACAGAAACGCACACAAGAGACCTCCATACGAAGAGAATGCCATGAGATCTCAGCACACAGCACCTCAACAAGACACTTTACTGAGACTCCGTCACACAGAGAAAGTTCTGAGAGGACGCCACATGGGACCTTTTGTTCCGAGAGACCGCACTTACAGACCCCGGCTGAAGGAAATGCCCAAGCAAGTCTCAACAGAGACCACCGTGAGAATCTTGAGCACACAGAGACAGCCTCTGGAGACCTTACAACACAGCCAGAGCGGGCACGAGACCGCCGTCACAGACCCGGTGCACGCAGCCTACACAGTCTACGTGGGGCGCTGCGTGACCTCGGCAGAGAGGAGGGGGAGACGGGGAGGGAGAGCGGGCCTGGGAGAAGGGAAAGAAATGGAAGGAGGAGGCGAGGGAGGGGAACAACTGTTACCAAACGTGTGCATTTGTAGTCCTTGCCAATAAAGCATTATTGAAATCAGAGCCGGCGTGAGAGAGGGCAGCGGCTTGGGAGTGAGTGAGTGTGTGAGTGAGTGAGGGGGCAGTGCTTTGGCAGCTGCTCTCTTGCAGTCCGTCGGAGCCTGAAGCTGCCAGTTCCGAAAGTCCCGGGGCAGTGTGCAGTCTCAAGTGTGAGGGCTCCGGTCTGCGGCACCAGTGTCCGGCCTGCAGAGCGGAGTCTGCAGCCTGCTGCGTGCAGTCTCGTCTCCGGTGTGTTGGAAGTCTCCAGCAGTCCTCTTCGCCGGTGAGAAGTTGCAGCCTGTCCTTCAGAGCGCGTGCTGCAGCCGTGTGTACACTGCCCTGTCTGCAGCGGCCGCTTTTGCAGGACTAATACTTCAGTGTCTTTTGTGGAGTCTGCAGCCTGTGTGTGAAGTCTGCTGTCTCTCGCCTGCGGCCCCCCATGTAAATAAAGTCTGTCCAGTCAACAGTGGCGTGACACACCGCGGAGCCTGCAGTCTAAGCCCTGCAGCTGGCAGGCGGTCTCTCGTTTGCAATGCAAACTCTCCGGAGTGCTGTCTCCACCCCCCCACACACAGCCTGCAGCCCCGGCGACGTTTATTTGCTGGATGAGGTGAAGGAATGGAAATGTTTAGTCTGTGTCCCTCTGTCTCTGTAAAGCTGTGGGTGTTGGTGTCTGTCTGGTCGGGGGGGGTCGGGGGAGGTGCTGCGGGTGATGACTGCACAGCAATATATTACAAATCACAAAGACATTACATTTTAATGATTTTTAGGACCAGCAAGATATATTTTAGGGCCTCCCTGTACGTAATTGTACTGCCCATTTTCTGCCAATTTAACACATTATTCCAACTAACTTTAACAAGAAGGCGTGCGTATATTACGAGCGAGGCCTGGAACTCAGGCGAGAGAGGCGGGCTCTGCTTTGATAGGCAGGAAAGTTCTTTTTAACCTGCGAGGTTCCGGGAGATGCCCCGCCTCTCTGCCAGGCTCGCGGTGACGTAGCTCGTCCGGAGCGCGGCACCTTGGAGGCAGAGGGGTGTGGGTAGTGGAGAGCCAAGAAGAAAGCAGGGATTCCGGGAGTGCTGGCGTTCCCGGGAGACAGCAGGAGGAGAGAAATCCGGTGATGCAACGGAATGAAGGAGCCAGCGACAAAAGAGCCCAGTAAGTGGTGGGGAGGGGGGGGGGGGGGGGGTGTGTGTGTGTGTGTGTGTGTGTGTGTGTGTGTGTGTGTGTGTGTGTGCCTGCATGAGTGTGGCTGTTGCGTGTGTGTGCCTGCATGAGTGTGGCTGTTGCGTGTGTGTGTGTGCCTGCATGAGTGTGGCTGTTGCGTGTGTGTGTGTGTGGCTGTTGCGTGTGTGTGTGTGTGCCTGCATGAGTGTGGCTGTTGCGCACGTGTGTGTGTCTGCATGAGTGTGGCTGTTGCGTGTGTGTGTGCCTGCATGAGTGTGGCTGTTGCGCGTGTGTGTGTGCCTGCCTGCATGAGTGTGGCTGTTGCGTGTGTGTGCGCCTGCTTGTGTGAGTGTGGCTGTTGCGTGTGTGTGTGTGTGTGTGTGTGTGTGCGCCTGCCTGCGTGAGTGTGGCTGTTGCGTGTGTGTGTGTGTTTGTGCCTGCCTGCGCGAGTGTGGCTGTGTGTGTGTTTGCGCACTTCAGGGAATGTGAGGCAGGAGATGGGCACGGCGCCGGCCTGGACGTGCGCGTCCACAGATCCCAATCGCCGCACGTGCCCGACCCCTGTCTCCGATTCCCAGAAAGCTGACAACATTAGATACTTCGCTGGACGCAATGCTTGGCATTGCTTTCTCCAGCTCGACCTAAAAAAGAAGCAACCATGGCTTTGTTGAATATAACACTAAAAAATGCGTGTGTTTTAAAATTATAGTGCCGCGGCTTCGACTCGGGCACATTGGGGACTGCATCCAGGAGACACAGCCCCTCGTAAACAGGCTGGGGAGCCGCACCGATGTGACAGGGGGCTTAAGCTAGGGTGACCAGGAGTCCCGGATTTGCCCAGACAGTCCCGGTTTCTCGTCAGCTGTCCCGGCAGATTTCAGGAAATTAAGCACATGCCCCGGTTTTTAGATAGGGTCGGCTGAAAACAGTGTGAAGTATCTTTTTATGGTTTACAAAGCAGGATAGTTAGCAGCTGTAATAAGAAACCAATTGAATTAACAGGCAAGCTCTAAGAACTGCATTTATGTATGTTCTTACTGCCTTTTCTGTAATTCTCTGCTAATGAGCACTGCCGTTCTGTGCGCTGGGTTGAAGTAAAATTGTAGTCCTTCTAATTTTGGGAAATGTCCCGTTTTTTGGCTATAAAATTCTGGTCACCCTAGCTTATGCGTCATCAGTTTGGCGTGGGACATCAATTACATCAGGATTCATAGCGGGCCTTTAGCGGAGCTTCTCAACTCCCGTATGCCTCAGTTGCTATCTTGACCACGCCCCCCTTCCTGTCACAACATTGACAATTAATACACAAGTATTCACAAACTTTGACAATAAATTACAAGTATACACATCTTGGATTTTTGGCGTTGGTTCCTTATCCTTGTGATCTTAAACTATGTGTTTGTAATGCTCTAAAGTTCTTACACTCTTCTGTACCTCTCATCACTCTTTTCTGCTTTTCTCAGTTTTCCCTTTGTTTACATGTAGCTCTAATTTGCAGTATAGAGAGAAACTCTATTATTCATTTTCTTTAAGTGCTCTAACACCGTTGTGGAGGAAAACTCGGGCTTCAGGTGTTGAGTGAAAATGTATTTGTTAAAAAAGGCTGTGAATCACAGCATATAAAGTAGCAAAGTGCCCCCCAGCATCTGAAGTGGATTTAAGCTCTCTGAGGGAGACAGACCACACAGCCTTATACAGAGCCTTCTGCTATTCGTCATTCTCATATCGGAAGTTTCACTACGGTACAAGCAGGGCGTGAGATCAAGGGAGCTAAGAAAACGACCTTCAAAAATTAACAGTTTCTACTTTACAAGCAGAGTTTTTCGAAAACCTCATTTCTGATAACAGTAGAGCTTAAAGTCTCAGCTCAGAAATGGACATTTCTACTTAAGACTTAACATGGGCTGTAAAATATGGCGATAAACACGTTACTGTAGTCGCAGTTAACATAGGATACTTTATTAATGTGACACCATTGAGTATCTAAAAATGTTGTAATAAGAAAAAAAAGTAAAGAAGATTCTTAGAGGAAATGCAGAGTTAGTTTTGTAAGAGTGAGCGGAAGGTTCGCCTTCAGAAAGTGTATCAAAGGTCTTCTCTAGTAGAACTCTTTTTTTTAAAAAAAATATTTTTTTTCATACATTAAGTAATACATTACATTTTCTCTCTCAAGCTCACGTGAGAACGAGTCCACCTTAGTTGAAAACTGTGCAGCTTACATGTACCTGTTCTCCAATTACAGTAAGCAAGTATCAGACGTTCAGTCGCTACCACATTTTAAGATGGGCCTATCTCCCCTCACCCCATTACCTACCATTTTAGGTCTATCATTAGCCAAAACCAACAATAGTTATGCAGCAAAATAAGTATTGACAAGCCTAAAAAGGCTGGCAGCTAACATTAGACCCATTGGATCTGCTAATGTATGTTTTCAAATGTAAATATTTTCACAATATAAAGTGTGCATAATGGCTACAGTAGTCTACATCAAGGAAGGCCCTCTCCTGGGAGGTGTAATAAATCCTGCCAAGGCAAGTTTGTTCCAGCTAAACCATACAATTTGCTAATACATTATTATAATCGAAGGTATGTAAGAAAGCTTATTGTGTGCATATATAATACCTAATGATGATAGCCTAATGTTATTGAAAGAATTGACAATTGTGTCCGCGACGGGCAAGAAGCGAGGTAACCTTTTGAATAATTGCAATAAAAGTTCATTATGGTATTGTACATTAAATGAAATAGTTTAAGCATTGAACATTTATTTGCAGTCCTGGTAAGCTTCTAGGCTGAGGCGATAAGGTCTTCACCGGAGAGAAAAATACTTGATATATCTGGTCTGCTTTACAGCTCCATTGCTCAATGATGGTTGTTAGCCCCTAGTTCCCGAACAGAGGGGCCCAAAATACTTTTGTGTGCTACAAAAAAGGGAAAAAATAGCTAGTTTCGGGGTCTCCCAACCTATAATTGCATGCGCCATTCTGAAGGACCATTTTTCAGTACAAGATAAGAGGCAAGGTTCCTTTTAAATTTAAGGACCAATGAACTTCGGGCACATTTGCATCGAGGTAAGGCTTAAATTCTATTTTGGTTTTTAGATCCAGTTGATATTTCAGCAAGAAACCTGCTTTGATGTTAGAATTCGTTTTGTAGAGTTATTTGCCAGCTGTTCACCTTAATCACAGCACTACTTCTGGCAATTCATTTTTTGGGATTGTCTCATAGTTCACTGGTGTCTGTTGCTTGTAAAGTGTTTGTCACTTGAGTAATCCATAGGCTTTTCTCGAAGTAGTCCATTTTAATGAGTTTTTGGAAAGCTTTTAAGTACACCTCAGCATGGTCTCAACACTCCTTCTAAAGGTTTTAGCTCAAACTCCAGTCTTAAGGATTTCGGCATTGTGTCCTGTCTCAAAAGCTGACCCCCAAATTTCTTCTCTGTAGATCGGTACTGCGAGGCCCTTCATTTTGTAAACTTATTGAATGGCTTGAATTGCACCACCTACTATGTTCCTGTTGCAGCTTTTGACTGCTCTCACATTCTCCCTCCTTATGTCTGTTGTCTTCTTTTTTTGGGGGTTCCAAAAGAGTCCAGTATCAAATCTAATTCCAATCTATTTAGCGGTATGATACTCTTTCTATTGCGTCACCATTTACAGAGAAGTCTGTTTCATTAGACACTTTTGTCTATGACCATAAATGTAGTTGTATTTTTGTTGATTATCAACTTTTTTCCCTCACAATATAACCCAAAGCTCTTATTAGGTTGATGGAATACTAGTTCAAGAAAGCTGTCATAAGCAAAGAGTAGTATCACTACTTGTCACCACCTAGTCTTGTAGCATCCACATTCATGTTTATTAACACCTTCAGCGTGGCGCGAATTTTCGCGCTGTGCTGAAGATTCTAATGAGCCAACCGGCTCATGACGGAACGGTTCCGTCATGAGCCAACCGACGCTCATGACGGAACGGTTCCGTCATGAGCACAGGCCAACCGACGCTCATGACGGAACCGTTCCGTCATGAGCATCGAAGGGGTTAAGTATTCGTCAACACCATGTGTATATATAAAGATTGAATTGTGTTGGAGCTAATAGACATCCTTTTCGAACCCAAGCATTGTTTATGAAACTGTTGGTGCATTCTCCATTCCTCCCATGTGTTACTTTTGATGTATTACAATGATACAGCTGATTCGAGACTGCCCTGGGATTTTTTAAGCCTTCCTAGTTCTCTACAATAGGCTCCTGTCTGCTGAGTAAAAAGGCAGTCCTTGATTTTGAAAAGGTTGACACAAGGCAGCCTTCTTGATTAACACTCTGAGATTAGATCTAATACTAAAGCTTATTCTATGGTACTCAAGCTCCCTCTAAACCTGGCTTGTGCTTTAGAAAATATATTTTTATTGTCAACCCAATCCTTTAAATTGGTTCAGCAACATCTTGCCATATATTTTCCTGACCAACATTGCAATGTGCCTGTCCTTATATGTTCTGTGGGTTAACACCCCAAATCATTCAAAACATCTATTTCATTAGACAGTGGGTATATTTACAGCCTCCTGTCTACTTATGCTAATTATAGTCACTCTTTGTATAAAGTGCTACTGCTTTAAAAGACAAGGTGTGTGTGCGCACCTATTCTCCATGTGTTAATCTTGTGCCTACCTCTACCCTTCTCTAATGAAAAAAGGGGAGGGAAGGTTGGCAGTGCCTCACGGGAGCAACACCCGGGGGAGGATCTGACAGACTGGTACTCGCCTGACTCCTCACTTTCTCATCATCAGCAACTGCCAACCTGGAAATCCCCTTTATTTTCCAGGTTGGCAGTTGCTGATGATGAGAAAGTGAGGAGTCAGGCGAGTACCAGTCTGTCGGATCCTCCCCCGGGTGTTGCTCCCGTGAGGCACTGCCAACCTTCCCTCCCCTTTTTGGGTTTCGCCTGCCGAAAGGCTGCGCTCTGCGCAGCTTTTCAGCGCAGGTGAAATCCTATGTTGACCATAAGGACTTCGGGAACGTCCCCCGGCTCTCACCATAAATGGAGGCTAGCCATTGGGTGCCGGATCTGTCCGTCAAGGCCGGACCAGATTCGGGGGCGTTCCCGAGATTTTTTCCCTGGGCGGAGTTACGTTTTTTACCGTTCCCTCCCCTTTCCCGCCGTCCGTGTCCTCTCCCGCCGTCCGTGTCCTCTCCCGCCCCCCTCCCGCCGTCCGTGTCCTCTCCCGCCCCCCTCCCGCCGTCCGTGTCCTCTCCCGCCCCCCTCCCGCCGTCCGTGTTCTCTCCCGCCCCCCTCCGCCGTCCGTGTTCTCTCCCGCCCCCCTCCCGCCCCCCGTGTTCTCTCCCGCCCCCCGTGTCCTCGTAGGTGCTTGTTCTAATTATCCGAGGGGTGGGGGCAGTGGCGGGTTAGGGTTCTCCCATGGTCTGGGCCCGCAGCGGCAGCAGCTTGAGGACCGGCTTTCCTTGGAGTCCGTGTAGAGCGGGACGCCGCCGCCAGGCCCCGCCCCCGGTGCAGCACCCGCCCGGGGAAGAGGACGAACTACCGACTCCAGAGCAGGCGTACGAGCAAATAGCGGACCACGAGGGCTGAGGACACCCGCAGGCTGACCGCTGCTTCATCACACCCGCCAGCGTCTCGGAGCCCGCCTCCAGCCTGGGGCGGAGGAGGCCAAAACAAGGAGCCGAGCCCTGCCGGAGCCCAGAGAGGAGAGCGCAGCCACCCGGGGTCTGAGCTGGCCAGAGACTGCTGGGTGAGGCTTAGCGACCACCCCCTCCGACACTGCGAGTTTAAACCATTGCTGTGTGTTTTGGGTTCGTGTTCCCTCGCCTCTCTGCTGTGCGTGGAAGTTGCTTTGCTGTGGCCCGCTCTGGTGCCCTCGAGCCGGCTCACGCGCGCTGCTCGGCGAGCTCGGCCAGATGTGAATGTGGAAGACTTTGTTAGGATCGGTTCTTCGTTCCTTTATTGTGAACCCCGCCTTCCTCCCTTGTGTGCCCTGCGGTCACACTAGTATGAACTTGTTGTGCCCGGGGGCGGGGGGCGCTCTCACTTACAACCGCTCGCTGGCGCTTCCTCCAACAATAGATAAATATTGTAGTTAAAAGCCGACTGGCGCTTAAAGCGCAGCCTGTGGCTTCCTGAGCCCCTTCAGTATATCCGGTCCAATGTCCTGCGTTGTTTCCCTGGTCGTCCCGTTAACAGTCTAAAGAGGGTCATTATCGACCTCCTGTTCTTCTGGTTGTTGAGCTTTAATAAACTTTTCTTCACTGTCTTTCAACAGAACGTTGGACATATGTTCCGGTTTGTCAAAATGCCCTATTTGCATTGAACTCGTGCAGGGAAGTTTTTCAGAGATATTTTGCCATCTTGTCGTGGGGAAATTAATTACTAAGAGTGTGTGCCAGTGTCGTTTTTGGCGATTAAAAAGCAAGTGAGGAGGAAAAGGGGCTGGACTAATGGGGGAGGGTACTAGGGCATTTTGCAGAGACACATAGGAAGGGGAAGAAAGTATAACTTTAAATTATGTCTAGAGATGCTACAGAATGATTGATGGTAGGATACAGACAGTGGAAGAGGTATTAGTTATAAACCTGGACACTGGAATTATGCAGCAGGAGAGTGCCAAATTATGCAGCATGGTCGAGTAAGTTATGCGGCACTAAAGGGCAGATTATGTTGCAAAACTGCGCACATTTTGTAATAGTATTACTTCTTTATTTAATCATTTTTTAACTTGTGAACACTGTCTGGGTATTGGTTCATTCATTAGCGCGTATTTAACACCTAAATGTACTAATAAGCAACAGAAAGGTGATGGTCCAGCTTTGCAAAGGGCCTTCCACTGCACCGCAACATGTCGCTTCTTTTTCAATAACTTTTTTACTGTTTGAGCTAGAAACCAAGTTTGTTTTGTTAATCTGCAGATTATGTGGCAGATGATGGATAATGCTGCAATCTATAAATATGGGAAATTTGCAGTGGCTGCACAGTCGCATAATTCCAGTTGCCCTGTTTATGAGCAGCGAGATAAGTACTAGAATGTGCATTGGATTGAGCTATAGGGTAAATGTAGGGGAGGAGGCGATCCGCCTGCTGACCGGGGAGATCAGCCGCCTGACACGGCAGGAAGAAGCGACCAGCAGCCCGGGACGCCGAGAACGAGAAGCTCCGCTACCGGATCCTGCATCTGCAACGTAGCCTGAAAGCCGAGCAGGAGGCGGGGCACGGCACACGGGCCTCACCGGCGGACGTCGCGGTGCTCCCGGCTGGCGAGAAGCAGGTAGGGTAAGAGGCGGAGCCCTGTCCGGGGAGTTCCCTGCACCGGCACACTAGCCCTTGCAACATCCCACTAACCCTGGTGTCAGTCTGTGTAAAGTGTGCCTGCATTTTGTTTTCCTTTTTAAAGTGCTCCCTCTTTCCTAACCCTTGGTTTTAGTCCGTGCAAAGTGATGCCTGCATCTTACCAGTCAGTATTAAGTGCTGCCTACTTTGTCACCATAGAGCACTACCTGCTTCGTGATAGTTGAAAGCTGTGTTTACATTGATTCAGCCTAAAGCACTGCTTGCTTGATATCAGTTTGTGTAAAACACTGCCTGCTTTGTATTACCCTAGAGCACTCACGTCTTCACTTCAGTCACTGTAGAGTGAGGTCTGCTTCATATCAGCGCTGCCTGCTTTGAACATTGTAAAGTGCTGTTTGCCTTGTGTCACCATGGAGCGCTGGCTGCTTCACGTGAGAGTACGGTACATGCCTGTTTCATGTGAGTGCAAAGTGCTGCCTGCATCACCCGAGCACAGTGCTGCCTGGTTTGTGTCGATTAGTGTAAAGTGCTGTTTGGCTCATACCACCATGGAGCGCTGCCTGCTTCATGTGAGTGTAAAGTGCTGCCTGCTTCACGTAAGAGTACAGTACTGCCTGGTTTGTGTCGATTTGTGTATAGTGCTGTTTGGCTCATACCACCATGGAGCGCTGCCTGCTTCATGTGAGTGCAAAGTGCTGCCTCCATCACCTGAGCACAGTGCTGCCTGGTTTGTGTTGATTAGTGTAGAGTGCTGTTTGCCTCGTACCCCCCATGGAGCGCTGCCTGTTTCATGTGAGTGTAAAGTGCTGCCTGCTTCACATGAGTACAGTACTGCCTGCTTCATGTGAGGACAAAGTGCTGCCTGCATCACCCGAGCACAGTGCTGCCTGGTTTGTGTCAATTAGTATATAGTGTTGTTTGGCTTGTACCACCATGGAGCCCTGCCTGCTTCATGTGCGTGTAAAGTGCTGCCTGCTTCACATGAGACTACAGTACTGCCTGCTTCATGTGAGTGCAAAGTGCTGCCTGCATCACATGAGCACAGTGCTGCCTGGTTTGTGTCGATTAGTGTATAGTGCTGTTTGACTCGTACCACCATGGAACGCTGCCTGCTTCATGTGAGTGTAAAGTGCTGCCTGCTTCACATGAGAGTACAGTACTGCCTGCTTCATGTGAGTGCAAAGTGCTGTCTGCATCACCCAAGCACAGTGTTGCCTGGTTTGTGTCGATTCGTGTATAGTGCTGTTTGGCTCATACCACCATGGAGCACTGCCTGATTCATGTGAGTGTAAAGTGCTGCCTGCTTCACGTGAGTGCAAAGTGCTGCCTGCATCACCTGAGCACAGTGCTGTTAGAGCTATTGCCAATGTAAATGACAATGCCATTTATTTATCTGTTTTCAAAACCAACACATAAATAAAAATTTTGTCATTTACAATGCCAATAGCTCAAACTTTTCCAAAGGCGAAACCGTTGCATTGTAAATGCTTGTTTCATTAGAGAAGGGTAGAGGTAGGCACAAGATTAACACATGGAGAATAGGTGCGCACACACACCTTGTCTTTTAAAGCAGTAGCACTTTATACAAAGAGTGACTATAATTAGCATAAGTAGACAGGAGGCTGTAAATATACCCACTGTCTAATGAAATAGATGTTTTGAATGATTTGGGGTGTTAACCCACAGAACATATAAGGACAGGCACATTGCAATGTTGGTTATGGTGAGTGGGGGCTGCCTGTATAAAACCTTGTCCGATCCCCCTGTGGCTCCTTTGTGTTTAGAGCATATATTTTCCTGACCCTGTCCAATGACGATATCGGGTGATAATTTGACTGATCTCAGTGTTTACCTTTCTTGTGTATTGGTACGTTGACGGTCGATCATCATGAATCGGGAACATATACACATTTGGTGACCATGTTACCAGCAATTTATACTACTGGAGCCCAGATCTCTGCTGATGATGGGTAAACAGCAACTGGGACACTTTCGGGCCTTGGATGTCTTTTTTTCTGATAAATGGAAGCGACAACCTCTTCTTTTGCAAAATCAATCCTTTTGACTTCTGACCCTTGGCTCGTTAATTCCGGATTGGATATTTCCTCTTCTAAAAAATAGTGCTGCCTATTGCACTAGTCATGGGGCGCTTTGCTGCACAAGGCTTGCAAGAGTCTACTTCTTTACACGGACATGTAGTGTCTTAGCATCCCAGCTTTATTCTTTTTTTCCTTCTACTTTCAGTGTCACACCAGCTTATCGTATGACTCCTGTAATTTGTACTCCTTTCACTTTTTTGGAGCATGCTTGTTTAAATATTACTCTAATGTATGGAGATATTGTTTCCAATATTCTTTCAAAGGCTTGGCTGGTTTCCTTCTACTTTCAGTGTCACACCAGCTTATCGTATGACTCCTGTAATTTGTACTCCTTTCACTTTTTTGGAGCATGCTTGTTTAAATATTACTCTAATGTATGGAGATATTGTTTCCAATATTCTTTCAAAGGCTTGGCTGGTTTCCTATCTGTCTTTGGTATCTAATCGCTGGATTTACATTGGCCATCTACTGTTCGGCGTTTGAAAGTGGATGCATTATACCAGCAAAAAACTGCTATGATAGTAACCTATTGTGAACGCTCTCCGTCCTGTGTACCACATACAAATTGTAGACTACTTGCCAAGATCCCACATGTATTAAGAATGAATCAATTAAGCTTATTTTAGTTCCTGCGTGGCATGTACTTGCTGGGATATTCAACTTAGTTTGTCCATTTTGCATGAGGAGGGCTCCAGCTGACACTTAATTTTATTTAGCCCCCTCTTTTAAGGTTTTTGCTCCTTGGTACATCTGGTGTTGGTACACCTCATGATTTTCTTTGTTATAAGAGCTTCTTTCAAAAACTTCTTTTATCATGAGGGTTATATGGCTAGTTTTATTTGTGTTAAAATCTCTACAGACTAATATGATCTGGTTAGAAATGTAATTGAGGACCGGCTCCTATCTGCCATACCGACGAGTGGGAATAGGCTGAAGTTCAAGCAAGGTTAATTGATAATGAATAAATAGTTATATGGTAGCACCCTCTTCAAGTTTTAAACACTCCACCTTACTGCACCGTCCTTAAAACTCAACAAGATTGTCGTCCGGACTTATTTTTCCCTAGGGCTTGTCTCTTAGAATATTGCCCAACTTATACCACATACTTTGGCCTCCAATCCTCTGGATCTCTTTGATAGGAGCCTGGTGGCATTCTTCAGCTATGTGTCCCTGTTCCACAGTTCCTCTATGGAGTTTAAAGCTGTACTGCTTGCCACCTTCCTGTCCTGCAACCTGTTCCATACTGCCACTGAAGGACAACTTTCCTGCTCTTTATCGGGAAGGCAGAAAATACTACAGCCATAATCAAAGTGCGCTTCAAAGGTACCTGGATGAAACTGGGTAGAAACAGACAGTGGTCCTGCAGACCACAGCCTACTGCTCAGATGGCCGCTAATGGCAATCTCAAAGGGGAAGCTTTCTCTTTGGGAATCATTTACCACCTTCTTTGAGATGTTGGCACGTTTTCAGTGGTTTGGGATAGCAACTGCATTATCAAACCCTTGATATATACCATTGTGAATCAAAATTTGCTCCCACCCAGTCTTAACTGGTTCAAAATGAGTTGCTTAATTTCTTTGGCGATTAGGGAAGCAGTTTCCAAATCACAAAAGTGCTTTAGTAAATTACCAAAAACCATTTTGTGGTCACAAACCCTGCGATTTTACGAACCACAGGGATTGAGACTGGAAAATGTGTTTGCTAATCTGGCCCCTAAGTTATGCAGTTGTCTTTTTGTAGACTTGCACAGAAGCCACTGTATGACACACGTTTAGACTACCTGTTGTGTAGGAACTAGAAATCTGAAACCACATAGATGGTATCCACCATACAATCACCTGCTCTTTAGCGACCTTTGCATTCTTGGTGTCGTCATGTATGTTGCTGCCAAGCCAGAACAATTGTTGTAGCAGCATTTGATGCTGCATGGCGCCTTTCCGAACATACCGGTGTGATATATTTTTCTTTAAATAAGAAGTGAAGGGGAACATCAGGAAAAAGGTATCTGGCCGTACGTCTTCAGACATTTTAAATGCACTGGTAGGGCCTTGGCGATATATGCTGCGATAGAAACTTGAACGTTTAGTGTCATTGCAGCTTTTAGTGTTTATTTTATTGCCACCATCATGATAGCCGGTGACTTGTTTTCTAAACTAGCAACAGATGTTTTTGACTTTATTGAGCTCTGTTTTTTTCCTGATTTTTAACCCAAAACTTTGTCTGGACTTGCTGTTCTCGATTTCAGTCTAAAATGTTTTGAGATTTAGGCTGACCAGCGCATGAGATGTCTGCAAAATCTTAAGTAAGAAGAAAAAACAAGAATAAAATGGGCTTAAAGCACACCTATTATTTACCATTAGTTGGCTTAGATGTCACTCTTGTTTCATTCCTTTTTATTGGTCAGCGCCTCCTTCTTCCTCCATGCGCTTCCATTGTTTTTCCCTGTCATTGAGCAGGGACCAAGTACAGCTTCCTGTCTGTGGCCATTGTACTGCTATTGGCCGCACGCTCCTGCATATACTTTTTCAAATAAACTTTTTTTCGACTGACCCTAAAAGAATGCATGTGTCTACAGTCTCTCTCTCTCTCTCTCTCTCTCTCTCTCTCTCTCTCTCTCTCTCTCTCTCTCTCTCTCTCTCTCTCTCTCTCTCTCTCTCTCTCTCTCTCTCTCTCTCTCTCTCTCTCTCTCTCTCTCTCTCTCTCTCTCTCTCTCTCTCTCTCTCTCTCTCTCTCTCTCTCTCTCTCTCTCTCTCTCTCTCTCTCTCTCTCTCTCTCTCTCTCTCTCTCTCTCTCTCTCTCTCTCTCTCTCTCTCTCTCTCTCTCTCTCTCTTCTCCCCCCCTTCCCCCCCCCTCCCTCCCTTATCCCCTCTACCCTCTCATCCAGGCTGTTGCCCCAACCTCTCTCCCATGCCCCTCCCCCATGTTGCTTGCCTCCTCCTCCAGCTGTCAGTTGTGTTGCTGCTCCCTCCTACCCTTGTGTTGGTTGCTCCCAGCGTTTTTTTGACATTGCACAGCAGACTGGATTAATGTGCAACGTGGCTTAAAGAAAAAAAACAGATGACTTGGTCAATGCTGGCCGCATCGTAGCGCTTTCTATCTTTTTCCTTCAAGCCATGTTGCACAGGAGCCCCACGCTGATGTGCAGTTTGTCTAAAACAGCATTGATAAAGCTAATCGATCTCACATAGGAGAAACTTATTGGTTTTGACAGTGCTCGTTTAAAAATTCTGCTCTGAATTATTTTAAATCGTTAGACCTAGCTGGTGCCTGTAGTGACATCTGTTCCAAGGGTGCATACGCTGGGTATGCCAGCAGTTTATAAGCTGCTTTATCATAAACTGCTGGGGCAAAGTGAAGA
>NC_136057.1:1857590273-1857975662 GCF_964261635.1 Lissotriton helveticus
TGTTTGGAGAGTATAAGGAGGCCAGAACCACCGGTTGTCCATCTAGGCGGCCGTGAACTACCACAAATTGCCATCTGGGTCAATATGTTTCTGTGACACTGCCAAAGGGGTCCCAGGTCGGACCCACAGTAGCGTTCCCCGAGCGTATGAGGAGTATTCTGTGGCGTATAACTGCCCACGCAACCTTCGGTGTAGCGCGCTTACTTCTGTTTTGTTCAGATGTGTCTCTTGCAAGAGTGCAATATGTATCCGGTGTCGTTTCAGGTAGGAGTATATCTGATATCGACGCGATGGCGTGTGCATTCCCCTGACGTTCCAGGTGCATATTTTTATCTCAGCCATGTCGTTCGTCTACGTGACTCCCACACCCTCCATCCACCCCCGGACCTCCTCACTCCACCTCCCCCGAACCTCCCACATCTCCCCCGCCTCATATCCATATTTAGGTGTAGCCGCAGTGGCGCACAATTCTCACAGTAGCAGGAAGGGTGAGGGTATAATAACACAACAGACTAAGAAAGGTCAAAACAATAACAGATGCCAAAAGGTCGGTTGCTAAACATGCCGCCATCCAAACTGTCAAAAGTGACAACAAATCTTACAGTTCTAGGGGGTGTTGGGCGTTAGGTGCCGGTGTGGCGGTTCAGCAGCATTTGCCACAGAAAGGGGGGATGGTTCCCCATCCCGGGCCGTGGAATACAGGCCACAGGTATCAGGTGTCGCAAAGAGTGCCTTGGAACAGTTCTTTTAATATGCATCTGTCCGTCTCAAGTCTCCAAGGGAGAGACCTCACAGGAGCACAGGATCCCAGTCATTCCGGCCACCAGTAGTCAGCGGTCAGCTAGTGGGATTGGGGGGAAAATGTCACTAGTGTTGTACACCCACAGTATTTAAAGTTCGGGATTATCACTCACTGTGTCTCGGTATTGTAGCCCCCCACGTGCCGGGAGGTCTCGTTTCTATCATCACTCGGCTCCACTCACACCATGATGAGCTTGTCAGCCACTCTCAAGACATCTCTGACCACAAGTCACTCATAGACATGCTGTCTTGTCCTTCAATTGAGTAGGTCAGCTGTCTGCGGCGTAACATCAGGCGGGTCCACGGATAACTGGGAGTCAGATATTCCGTAAATAGCTTCATCGTCGCTCGGAAATGCACGTGGGCTAGCATTCAAAACAGAGGACTGTGTCGGGGAACTGCTAATTTCCGTGACCTTGCGTAGTGCATCTTGCTGTTCCAGGAGAACCAGGTCCGCAGGTGGGGACCGTGTTGTTGCGTCTTGTGTTTGGTGAGGAGTGGGCGATTTGCTCCTGTTGCGTCGCCGTGATCAACGTGAGTGTGATGTCGTGGCCGTTCCCTGTGTGCGTCGGGGTGTCTTGTCCACGCCGCCATCTAGCCAGGCCTCGACTTCCTCGGGGCTAGTGAAAAAGTGTGTCTTGTCCTGTGCCACCACTCTCAATTTGGCAGGGAAGAGGAGGGAGTATTTCAGTCCCACCTGTCGCAGCCGTCGTTTCACTGCAAGGAATGAGTGTCTCTGGCGTTGTACTTGAACTGTATAATCAGGGAAGAGCATTATTTTAGCGTTGTCGATTTGGATCTCTTCGAGCTTTCTGGTTTCGCGTAGGATTGTATCCCTGTCTCTGTAGTTGAGGATGCGTAGGAGCAGTGGTCTGGGGTTGGAGCCCGTTGGAAGTGGTCTCGTGGGAACGCGGTGTGCGCGCTCTACCACAAAATATGGCGACAGCGTGCCTTCTTGTAGTATGGCTCTGATCCAGTCCTCCACTCGTTGTGTGGGGTCCGTCCCCTCCCATTTCTCCGGCACGCCCACGAGTCTGATGTTGTTTCTTCGTGCCCGCCCTTCTGCGTCCTCTGCACGGTCCTCCAAAAATTCGACTCTGTTCAGAAGATCTTGTATATGTTTGTCTGTCTGAGTCACCCGGGGCTCCAGGTCTGCTACCGTGCCCTCCAGAGATTTAGTGCGGTCCGCCAGTTTTTTGTGATCGGCCCTAAGGTGGTTTAAGTCTATCGCTACACTGTCAATCTTGGTCTCTAGGGAGGTACGAGTCTGTTGAAGTGACTCCTCCAGGCGCTCCATGACTGCCAGCATATTGTCCAGTCTCGTCGCCACATGGTCGGCGTCCATGTGTGGGATCGGTTTATCCACCCTCCCCTTCGAGGAAGCACCTCTGGTGCCAGTACGTGTCTTCACGCCCCCAGACATGGGCGAGACGGCGAGTGGAAGCGTCCGGTGTATCCGGCGCTCGGTGAGATAATATCAGCCCAGCAGAGCAGTGGAGCGCCCCGGTATTGTATAGGCTCTGGCAAACTGGCGCTGTGTGTCCTCCTCTAGTTCCCAGTTCCCAGGAAGTGTAGAGATTCCGGGGCGTGAGGGTCCTTCTCCTGGCCCAATCTCTCAGCGGTAGCCTTCTTCTCCTGTGGTTGTGCTGTTCCGAGCAGATCAGTAGGCCTCAGTGGTGGTGTGAGGGGGGGATCAGGCGCACTCCTTTCACGTTGTGGCTCACCTCAATGACCTCAAGGGTGTGCGCCTCTGTTCAATGGTGCTCGGTTTCGCCGTTCACCCGGCCAGTTAGGGTGCACGGCTGACGTTATGGAGGCTCCGCATGTCAGTGCGGCGTTTGGCGCGCTTCACTAGGCTCTTCTCTCTTCCGCTAACTCGGCGGAGCAAACATCAGCCGCAGAGTGCGCTATCCCTGTCTCCCCCGGGCAGGCGGGGGGGGGGCGTCCCTTGGTCTTCCTCTCCCCTCCTCACCTCTTAGTTGCTGTCTGCCATGGTGGGGTCTCCGAGACCGCCAACCCGGGGGGTCCCTTCACGTAAGCTGTGGTGTGGCTCCGGCGAGTCTTGGTGCTGGTGCTCACGGCTCGTGGCTCGGGTTTTCAGCGACCCACTGTCAGGGTTACTAGAGGCTTGTATCGCAGGGATTCGTCGCTGGTTCCCGTCTCTGTGTAGGGATCCTGGGTGTATCCGATGCTGTTTCCCGGTTTAGGATGTGTGAGTTTAGCTGCTAGGCAGTGGCAGTCAGTCGTGCCTTCTTGCAGCAGATCCCCGCAAATGGCGCCACTCGTGGCACACCTCCCTGCTCGGTGCTCCGGTAGGTTGCGTGTCTCCTCGCCGTCTTCAGTGCGCGGGGCGGTCAGGTGGATTGTGCCTCACCCTCAGACGCGTCTCTTTGTCCCCGCCCGCTCCCGCCACCGGGGGTTCAGGGCTCCGTGTCTGTTCTCCGGCCTCCGCCCAGGTCCTGTACAGAGGTGGGTGCGAGTGGGCGCTGTGGGTCGCAGGGTCGCTGTGCCACAGGATCGTGGGGATGTAGGAATTGGCTGCCAGATTCGATTGTCGACTCTCGGGCGAGTCGGTGGCACACAGTGTAGGCTGCGTTATGAGGCCTGGCGATAAAGTTGAGACCACGGCCTCGCGTGATTTCCTTCGCCGGTTCCGCGGTGTCCGGCGCAGCAGCAGTCCGGCAGGTAGCACCGGAGTGGACCCAGAGCAACGATCAGCTGCAAACTTGGCCGGCTTGTGCAGGAGGGTTAACTGGCACTCCGCCTGCAGTTGTGGCCCGTTTAGGAGAAAAGGGACGGAGAATCGGCCCGGGTTAGGGGAGCTCGGATCGGAGGTCTACCTAGTCGCTTCAGACGCCATTGCGTGCCAAGCCACACCCGTTGAGGGCTGAGCCTGATGTATGGAAATAGTCAAATGCTAAAAAAGAAGTTGAATAGGTGAGAAAAATGCTCTACAGTGCAGTCACTTATGGGTAAAGTTAAAAATAAGTGCATAATTGTGGGAAAACTTAGTGTTGAGTTCCATTATGTATTTTGACTCCAGTTGTCTCAACAGATTCTCTCTGTTGCCACCACGTCTGAGTGGCGGAATTCTATCAATGACGCAGTATTTGAGGTGGTCTAAGTTGTTCTGGTTTGTCTCTTTGAAGTGCCTGGCAACAGGGTATGTCGGGTCACTGTTGACAATGGCTCTAATGTGTTGCAAAATTCGTAGGTGCACTCGGAGCTTAGTGCTTCCTACATATTTGAGTCCGCAGCTGTAAGTGAGAATGTACACTACGAATTCTGTTCTGCAGGTGAGTTTCTGTTGTATCATTGTGAGTTTGCTTCTAAATTCTGCCGAGATTTGTGTGGTGTTGACTCCAAATCTGCTAGCCCTGCAACTGCTGCGCTTGCGAAAACCTTTAGCATTAGTTAACCAATTGGTGGTATTGGTTATTTCAGGGCTGTTCCTGACTATAGTTTCATGCATGGACCAGGCTCTCCTGTAAGTGATGTCAGGCCTAGGGGCAACCATGGGTCCTTGTGTGGAGTTGGTTTTGATAATGCCCCAGTGTTTGTTGAAAATGGATTTGAGTGCTCTTGATTCAGTGTTGTGAGTCATGATGAGGTGTGTGGTTAGATATCCCTTAGTGGCAGGGCCGCTTGAGTGTCAGTATCAGCAGTGGTATCTGCGGATGTGTTCTTTAATAACAGCTCTCTAGGAAATTAATTAGCTTTGGTGATCGCAGCAGTGATAGTCTTTTCAGTGCATCCCCTGGCTTTGAATCTCATTTGGGACTCCAATTGGCATTTGGCTAGGTCAGTGGGATTGCTGCAGATTCTGCGCAAGCGCAGCATTTCTCCGTATGCTGGTGGCGTGAAGGGTAGAGTTACCTGCAGTGATTTTTCTATGAAGGGTGGACTGTAATGTGTTTTCTGAAACATAAACTTTTACATCTAAAAATTCTACAGTGTCAGTGCTGATGGTGGCATTGAACTCCAAATTTAAATCATTACAGTTGATATCATTGATAAACAATATAGCACTGTCCATAGAACCCCTCCACATCGTCTGTGTAACGTAGCCAGCAAAGAATGTTGTTGGACCATATATATATATATATATATATATATATATATATATATATATATGTGTGTGTGTGTATATATATATATATATATATATATATATATATATATATATATATATATATATATATTCTTATCTACTTTCTTTGCGAACATCAACATAAGTCCTCAAAAACCTAAGTCCAACAAGGAACTTCAACCGAACACCAACATGCCTAATCCACAGGAGGAACCGAATCCAATAGGCGAAGACAAACTTCCTTTGCCGTGATACAACTGATCAACCACTAGCACAGTGGTAGCCAGCTTCAAGCCAATTTAACATCCGTTCCTGAAAAGAAAATATTGAAAATAATATTGAATCCCTTAATGATATTATAATCCTTCATGGGTGGGAAAACGAGATAACAATAAAGTAATGCATCATAAAAAACAGCAATAAGATGTAGATTTACCAGGCCAACAGTTAAGTTTTCTAGAGTGGGATAACCCTTGACTCTGTGTTTTTAAAAGAATTGAAAATTCTTGGTGTGTCAGCTGGAAAACCTTTCAGTCCTCTTTTTGTTTTTAAACTTTCTTTATTGGTAGTTTATAATAAGTATTACAGTGCACAAGCATTGAATATCAAGCAAGGTTCAGAACTTTGTGCATCATAGTTACAATGAGGTACATTTAGATACATTATCCATAGTGAGTCCCACACATACGCCAGTGTTCATAGTTAGGGGGGGGTCGGTGTGCCAGTATACCGTGGAATGAATCCTTCCCACCATATCTCCTAGTCAATAGGTGTCTGTCAGGGTCTGTTGAAGGTCAGGCTCACCCTCCGGTTCAGCGCCGACCTCAAATTGTTAAAAATGGACTGTAGAAGGAGCGAACGAATTTGGAGGTCAGACTATAGTAAGGAGCATAAACAGGCCTATAACTGAAAGCTAGAACAATATGAGGAAGCTATTATCAGGACTATTTCACCCCAAAATTTGAGGCCGCTAGCAACTCCACTAGGGAGCTTTTCAAATCTACTCAAACACTAGTTAAACCCTCCCAGAATTACCATTTCAGACCAGATCAAACCTTTTGGAACAAAATGGCCACATTTTTCCAAATTAAAGTTCACCTGATCTACAATGAGCTCCTCAGTACCCATGATGTCACAAGTTTTGGTAATGACACAGCGCAGGAGGAAAAGACTGTGCCTGTTTTGCTAGCTAGTTTTCAGCTATTCTCCCAGGAAGAGGTCAATAATCTCGTCCAAACCACAAAGTCGGGATCCCCCAATGACCCTTGCCCGCAATTAATCATGCACTTAGCATCCCACGATATCAGTGTCCAGCTAACCCCCCTTCTAAATCAGGTCATAGAGACTGGCACCTATCCTACGGCCTGGAAAAGAGCCTGTATCAGGCTAATCCTGAAAAAAACAGCCCTGGACACAAAAAACTACTGCCCAATCTCAGGGCTGCCGATGGGGGCTAAGGTCTTGGAAAAAGCAGTAAATAAGGAGATAACCAAATATCTTGAAACAAATAACCTGCTCGATCCGATGCAGCATGGTTTTAGACCCCGCCATTCCACAGAAACGGCCTTAATAATGGCAACGGAGGGAGGAGCTACGCTACGAACCAAGATGGCCGCGTAAGCTCCCGGCTCCGTCGACCTCCGTCGGCAGCTCGTATATCCTGATATTTATCCTTTACCCACGCCCGACGCCTGTGTGCATGAAGTTCGCCTGATACCGCTGGTGCAATCCCGGATTTTCTCACTTATTTGGTGACGGAGTTATGTCGTGTTCCATTCTCGGCCTACTCCAGGGCTGCCGCCGGGACCTCTATTTCTAACCCATCCGGGTTGGAATCGATCAACATCGGCTGTGGGACCAGGGCTTCGTCCGGTCTTTCGGAATCGGATTTTTTTGTATCTCCGATCTGCAATCCAGTCTCCAGCTGGCGCTGAAGATACGGTATCGTGACATACGGTGATCATCCTGAGCCAAGGTCGGGGGACGCACGCCCGGGAACCCTGCTGGAGAGGACGGGGTTGAAGGGCTGGCCCCCGCGGGCGGCGAAGATATCGAGTTTGCCAGTTGGGGGAGCGCCCGCTGTTGTCATCGGCTCAGTGTGTGCCTAGAGCCTCGGAGGTGAGTCCGGGGCTCGAGTCCTACTTCGTCTCTTTGCGGGGGGAGATGGAGGGGACGGATGGCGCACTATCGTTGAGGTCTGTAATGGCCGCCATTGGGGCGCTCCACTCCCAATTCACCGTCACGTATGACCGAATGGCTGCAAAACTGGAAAACATCTGCTTGCGACCGGACGATGATGCTGCGACATACGAACAGCGCACTGTGGTCCCGGTGGAAGGTCTGGCCAACCATTTTGAGGTTCCCGAGCGGCAGCTTGATTTAGCCCACTTGGATGATTTTGGCCTCGTCCATGCTGCACCTACAACCGTAGTTAGCTTTCCCTGCACGATCCCTGCTCGGTGGAACATCGTTGCCGGAGGTTCTGATCGCCGAGAACAGTTCTCAAGTGACTGTTGGAGAGGTCTGCCATTCTCTTTCATCTTTCCCTGTTGGATATGTGGATGTCGCCATTTTGTGTCCGGTCTTTGTTCCGTTTTTGCTGACTCAAACTGCTATGGACGCTTCGGCTACCTCAGGACTACTGTGGCTCGGAAGACATGGGTCACTGTACGGAATCGCACTGGTCAGGGCTGACTACATCTCGTATTCTGTCCTCGATCCCTTACCACTGCTTTGAACGACCTGAGACGCATCTCTTCTTTGTAATTGTTGTGACTTGGGCGATATGTGTTTCCGTGCAGAACCGAACTTGCCAGGGTTGACTTTGATTTTTGGGGTTGCTACGCTAAGGTCTCTATGCCGGGATTGTACCGTGTATCTCACAGGGAGTTTGGTGGTTTTGGTTGATGTCCTCCCCATGTTGACGCTCAATACTTGCTTTTAATAGTGGCCGATATGCTTTGGGGAGGTCGCTAATGGCGGGGGTAAAGGTGGCTGGGAGTGTGTCTGTTATTCTCCTCCTCCACTCTCTCTCTCTTCCCTTCTTTGGGGCAGTTCCGGGGCGACAGGCACGCTGTTAGTGGGGTAGGCCGTAGCCATTACAGGGGTGCAGGGTGGCGGGTGTAGGGGGGGGTTGGTTATTTTAGTTTGTTTTGTTCTATGGTCCCTTTCGCTCTTTTCGCTTTTGGGAGGGCTTCTTCCTCTTCAGTAGGGTTGGCTGTCTCTCCTTACTTTACTTCTTTCTCTATCCGGCGTCTATACTTGCCTATGTCTCTCTGTCTTCGGAGGGTGGTTTTTTTTGGGATGGTGCTCTGTTACATCGCTTGCTGTTTTATTGCCTTTTGCTCCTGTTCTGCCTCGGCGAACGTGTTGTTCTGATAGCTGTAAGGGTTATCGCCTGGTTCTGATTGCACTGCGGGGTACGTCCCCCCCCCATCTCTTCTTCATTTTACTGTATGGTGTGATGCCATTGATAACGCAGCCACTACTGCTTCCTTATAATCTTAAAAAATGAAAACCTTTTATATCCTTTTGCTTTGAGACACGTACAATCACATGTGGTACTTATTGATGATCCTGCTTGGTCGTGTAAATGTGCATGTCTCCTGGCTTTATTCCCTATATTTGCGGCCGGCCCCTGTGGTTGTAGGCCTGCGCATGTCATACTTTGCATAATTCAATAAAGATTTAAAAAAAATAAAAATAAAAAATAAAAATAATGGCAACGGAAGAGAAATGGAAAGTGATGGACAAGAGGGGCAGAGCCGTCCTCGTTTTCTTAGACCTATAGGCAGCATTTGTCACCGTGAATCACCCGGTGTTAGTACAACGGCTGAGAGACGTGGGAATCGGGGACACAGCGCTAGCCCTTCTTACCTCCTTTTAAACAGCTAGGGAGCAGAACATAGTCTGGGACAACATACAGTCCGACACTTTCCATCTCCCATGTGGAGTGCCGCAGAGGTCCGCTCTGTCTCCTAAACTTCTCAATGTGTATGTCACCCCACTGGCCAAACTTGTCGGAAAACATGGTTTCTTGCTGGTCTCCTATGCCGATGATTCACAGCTCATAGTATCGGTCGTAGAACAACCACAGAACGTGGCCAGCAGTTTCCATGCATGTTTGGCAGACACTATGTGCTGGATGAGCCAAAACTTCCCTAAAATCAACACAGAGAAAACCGAGGTACTGGAGCTCGGGAAAGGTCCTCCACTATGGAACAATACCTGGTGGCCTAAGCAGGCAGGTCACTGTCCTCTCCCCACCAACAAGGTTAAGAACCTTGGTATCATTTTCGACAACCAACTCAATTTCTCACTCAGGGTCGACCAACTAACCTACTCAAAAGTCTCCGTAAGGTCTTCCCTTTCATACACCAAAAGCTTAAAAAAACGGTTATAGTAGGGCTTTTTCTGTCAAAGTTAGACTACTGTAATGCCCTATTCATGGGCATTGACAAAGCTCAGAAAACCCAACTTCAGTCACTGCAAAATGCGGCAGCCCGACTATTGATGAACATATCAAAAGGCCACTCCACCTCAGCTCCATAAGCCCACTCCTGGTATTCCCCTTCCAGAGCCCTTAGATCCTCCAACTCCGGGCTCGTTAACATCCCAAAAATACGCAGAGCTAAATGGGGTGGCCGTACCTTATCACACTGTGTGGCAAAGCTCTGGAACCAAATACGATTGACCTGTGACTTCAACTAAACCATATGATATTCAGGAAATTGCTGAAGACCTGGCTGTTTGCGGTTAAACAGTAACCCCTGATTTTACAGCACAGTCTCGCCCTGCTCACACACCCAGCGCCGGGGCAGCAACTTTTCATAAGTGGTCAGCTGATCTTTACAGTAGATCAGATCTTGCAACCGTTCCTTAAATTTGGGAGCGAGTCCTCTCCCCCATTTGCAAGCAACTCTGCTCTTAGCCAACAGGAAGCCCAGCACCACATTACTTCTAAAAGACACTTCTATATCTTCTGAGTAACCCAGTAGTGCCACTAATTATGTGAGAGTTAGGGGCTTGCCTTTCATTAAGGTTAATGCATCAGAACATCTCCCTGGTACTCTTGTATCCTGCTGCAGTCCCAGGCAAGATTGAGAAAATAATCCGCTGCCGCCACCCTCGCCCTTGTACATCTATCCTCAGAGCGTAGGTTAGAACGATGTAGTCTAGCAGGTGTGTAATAAACCCATTGTAGAAATTTGAAATTAATGATTCGAAGAGTGCTGCTTGAGGATATGCGTGCTGTCTGTTGACACCAGCATTGCCATTATTTATCGGTGAGTGGTATCTCCAGCTCTTGGTCCCATCCAGAACAAGCGTGCCCAGTGACTCCAGGGGCCTTTAGCTGGGATGGGTGGTATAATGTTGAAAAATATGTTTCGGATTCGTGAATTATATCAGTGCATGTAACGTGTTGAATAAGGGGGGCTCTTGTGGGAAATCAGGCATGGCAACATTATACCAGAGCCTAAGGTATAGAAACACCTCCAGGGGCGTCGCCGCTTCCCCCGCGAAGAAATTGTCAAGGTTGATGAAGAGTCCCTCAGAGTATAGATTACCAACTCTCTGGTGATGACCCCAGCCATATGTAACATATTCCTACATGCCGTCTAATGTGTCACTAGAAATAAGGAATGATAAAGTAAAGGGATGAGCAGAGAGTGAAGGGCAGGTCTATCAAGTGTTTTGGCCAGTTTGTCCAAAACATTTTCATTCTGTTGCAGAACCAGAAGCTTTGGATTATGCTAGTTTAAAGTTGTGCCACCACCATCAATGCAATATCCACACTAGGTTTATGATAAAACACCTTAAAAGTGGAATCAGACCAGTGCGGTGCAGCCATAATGTCTTCCACCCAAGAACATGTAGAAAAGCCTTAGAGGCCATAGCTCCTCTGACAGTGTGCCCCGAAAATGAATACATCAATACCAGCCTCAGCCAACAACCCTTTAACCCATTGAGCTACAGTTGCTGAGGAGACGTGGCAGAAAGGTTTCTGTATAGAAATGAGTAATTGCCCTGTGGAATCTCTCAGCAACTCACAAATACACTTCTCATGGGGTTTAAGGCATTTAACCACACTTAACATTTGAGTCTGAGGAAACGCAGGATAACTGGTATATCTTGATGCATTTTTATTATGCCTTGAAATAAAGAAAGACACCCCTGATGGAGTAAATAATCTACCTGCTAAACCCAAGGCCCTCACATCCAAAACACGTCTACATGAAATGAGACACAGGAGAAGAGTCAGCTTTGCAAACACCTGTTTGCAAGAGAGATCTTCATTAGGGGGCCAAGCTCTGAGAAAACACAAAACCATGTCAACATCCCATAACAGTAAATACTTTGATTTAAGGGAACAGACCAACTGAATACCCTCCTAAGCAACTTGCATACTAAGGGACGTTTGCCCACAGGTTTGCCATCCAGATGAGGATGTCCAGCAGAAGTAGGACGGGAGTTGTTGATCATCCTATAGGCTAAGCCCTCACTAGCCAGTTCAGATAAGAAATAAACAATCATATGGACAACCGCCCCCAAAGAATCCACACTCCGTTCACATCAACATACCTATTAGCGCCAATCCACCCGATATCGTTTGTGTGTAGAGGGAGCCCAAGACTGTAGCAAGAAGAACATAAGGTCCTGTGAAACTCCTGGCACATGCCAGCATCACCTCAAAGTCTCCATACCATATGAGGGACAAGGACCCCTGAGTAACCAGCAGGTGTGGAAGACCCATCACATAGGAGTGAAGATCCAGAAAGGAGAGAATCCACACTGGTGGAGTGCACGACCACGGGCTCTCTACGGGACATCTCTACAGGAAACCAATCCATCTGTAAAAGAGCGGGAGATGACCATTGAGGCGGGATGCAAATACATCAATCATGCGCAGATTCAATTCATGAAAAACATGGGCATGGAATCTCCAAACACTGGAATTGCGTAGAAACCGAGAGTTCCAGTCCGCTATCACAATGGACTGCCCCGGAATATACTCTCCTGTCACCGAGATTTGATACTGGAGACAATGCCCGAAATTATTAGCAATCTCCACTAAAAGAGGGGATCTCGTCCCTCCCAGACAGTTGATGTATCATACCGCGGATACGTTGTCCATTCTCAGAAGAATACAACATCTTGCCGTGGCTGGTGATAAAGTATGTACTATGAAGTTCCCCGCTAACAGCTTGAGACCATTGATTTGAAGATGAAGCTTATCCGAGGACCACCTCACCGCCCCCCCTCCCCACCCCCCTCAACTCCTTCCTCCCTCAATCTCTATCGGGCCCTCCAGCCCCATCTGCTGGCATCTGATTCTATTACCTGCTCCGGAACCGACACAAAGATTGCTTTGACGTTCCAGGCTTCCTCGGACAACACCATCTGCTCCAAATAGGACAGCCCCTTCCGAAAGTGTAGAATCTTTGAAGGACCCAATAGTAAAGGGGACACGGAAATATCGCTTGGATGGATGACGCCAATACACCTACTAGGCGAGCCAAGATCCTCCATGAGAACGTCGGAAAGGCAAGCGCTCTCCTCAACACTTTCTTGACAGATCCTTTTCTTTAACGGGTAACTGAAGCTAGGCCCTGATGGAATCTACTTGAAAACCCAGTAATTCTAGAGTCTGGGAAGGAACCATGATCGATTTCTCGGAGTTAATGACAAACCCCAGATCGTAAAGGAGCTGGACAGCCAAAGAGAGGTGAAGAAGAGCAGTGTCTCTGCTCTGCGTCATGATGAGATTGTCATCCAGAGATATGATTAATCTCACTCCAGGCAATATTGGACTACCAGCCAAAGCAATTTGGTGAAACACCAGGGAGCTTATGAAAGGCCAAATGGCAGGGCAGATTGGGAAGTTAGAGAAAACTCCGAGGGGGGGAGAGGGGGGCAAATATGGGGACTGCCAAGTAAGTTTCCTTTAGGTCGAGATGAACCATCCAGTCTCCCTCCTGAAAAAGAAGAGTGGGATGCTTCCCTCATCGAGAACTGGAGCAAACTCCAGCCTGAACCGTCTGCATAGCCCACTGAGCGCAGATAAACCAGGTGACCACTGTAGAGGAACTTCAGCCATTGATCAGAAAGTCATAAATAAGAGCCAGACCGCAGATCTAAAGCTCTGCTTCTGATCGGAACCTATCAAGAAAAAAGAAAGGCGTAAACTCTGCATACACCACCCAACAAGCAACATGGGCATCAAAAACAGCAATACATATCTGTACAAAACATTACCGGGTGGGATAATCCTCATTTCCGTGACCTTAATAGAATTGAAAATTGTTGATGTGAATGCTTGAATTTTTTTTTATTCTATGTGAGGACCAGAGGCGCCGATTATGCTTGTTTAAAGCTTATCATCCACCACAAAAGCAACATTTAAAATAAGCTTATAGTAAAAACATTTGACAGTAGAATCAGAGGACCAATAGGCTGCTTTCATAATATCCTCTAAACAAGATCCCAACCCAAAATATTTTGAGGCCATAGCACCCCGAACTGAGTGCGCGCCAAAGATGGACAAGTCCACACCAGCTTCCATCAACAATCATCTGATCCACCTGGCTAGTGTGACCGAAGCCGTATGGCCAAACATCTCCTGTAAAGCAATCAGCAAATGCCATGCAAGATCTCGTCTGACAAACAGTAGCAAACTCATAAGACTTTAGACATGAAATAATACATAACTGAAGAACACCTGGAAAACTAGATTAAGAAATACATTTAGAAAGCATTTTAGTACGCCTGGAAATAAACCTCTTCCGGAGTAAATACCTGCAACATCAAGCGCTCGGACGTCCGACACCCAGCGTCAGGAGAAAAGGCACACCAGAATAGTCAGCTTGGCCAATGGTTGCTTATACAGCAGCAAAAAATTCTTTGTCCAATCCTGAAAAAATTGCAGCCGTACATTGAACATCCCACAGGCTAGAATAGTGAGTGTGCGGTGACTTAGACACCCGAATGCCTCTCATAACCCTACACACTATAGGATGTTCCCCAACAGGCTTACCATCCACAAAATCCATAAAAGCATTGCCGGCAGAAATGGCTGAATGAAAATTATTCACTGAGTGATAAGCCTTGCCATCCTCCGACAAGAAATACACTACGTGGGGCAGGTTGGCCACCACTGGATCAAGACCTTGTAGATTACATCAACTGACCAATCGATGTAATGCAAAATCATAACATATGTGAGTACTGGAGGCCCAAGTTTGGGTGACAAACAGCTCAACCTGTTGCAAAAGTCCTGGCTGAGACCAACATCTCTGGAAAAATACCATGCCATCAGGCGCAGGGATCCCTGGAGAATCCGGACTGTCTGAGGGGTCCGTAAGAATGCTGTGCAGCAACTGGAGTTGCACCGGAAGATTGCATGACCAATCCAATTGAGCAGGTTCCCTAAAGAATCGGAGAATGCGGTCTGTCCGAGGGGTTCATAGGAATGCTGCGCAACAACAGGAGTTGCACCGGAAGATTGCATGACCAATCCAATAGAGTAGGAAACCAGAACTGTGCTCTCCAAACAGGGGTCATCAGAATCAGATACACACCCTGACGCTGCACCTGAGCAGCCACTCGAGAAATGGAAGAAAGGCATACTTTAACTCCTGACTCCAGTTCTGTATGCCGCACCTGAGCAGCCACTCAATGAATAATGAGAAATGTGAGAAAGGCATCCATAAACCCCTGACCCAGTCCTGTAGGATTTACCCATTAAGGATAATGGGGTAACCCAGTAACCAATCATAATTTTTCATGCCCAAGTTTGAATCAGACCATATATACACAGATAAGGATTGGATGGAACACGCAGTACTCTACTGCAGGTTTATTGACGATATCTTTGTAATTTGGAATGCAGACAGACGAATGCTGGAAGACAAACTAGGTATTCTGAACCAACACGATGAGCACATTCAATTTACACATAACATCAGTGAAAGTAGGATTTCATTTTTGGATGTGGCTATACGCCTAGAAGATGCAGGTTTACAAACAGAGGTTTTTCGGAAAGATACTGATGTCAATAACGCATTAGCATTCCAAAGTTTTCATCCACAAAATCTGAAGGAAAACTTACCTTTTTCTCAATTCATGAGAATCAAGAGGATTTGTTCCACAAACATTGATCTTGAGAAACATTTGGATATTCAACAAAGAAAATACATTGAAAGAGGATATCCGGATGAATTACTAACCAAAACAAGAGAACGGATAATGGTGTGCGATAGAGCAAATTTATTGAAACAAAGACAAAAGAAGACAATTGAGAGACATGTTTTTGTTTCAAGGTTTTCCACGAGTTCTCAAAAAATAAAGAACATAGTTAACCGGCATTGGGAACTGCTCCAAAACGAAGATGATTTCCAAGGGATTTTCACTCAAAAACCGATCTTTGCCTACACTTGATCAAAAAATCTGAAAGACATTGTTAAGAGTAAAATGAAACAAAAACAAACAACAGTTTTTAACGGAATGAAAAAGTGTGGAAACTGTGTACATTGCAATAATGGCATAGTAGGGTCCTCTCTACACCATCCTCAAACTGGCAAGAAAATGTCACTGTTTCATAACTCAGACTGTAATTCAAGTATGTTGATCTACTACATCAAGTGTCCATGCGGCAAATTGTATGTAGGCAAAACGGAGCGGAAACTAAAAGTGCGAATCTCTGAACATAAGAGCACAATCAGGAATCAGAATATCAAGAGCTCTTTAGCCATGCATTGGAAGGAGGCCACACACAGCATAGCTCAAGTTCAGTTTTCAGTCCTTGAAAAGATTAAACCACAAGCAGGGATGGATCTCACTAGATCCCTTTTACAGAGAGAATCTTATTAGATTAAAACGTTAGAAACTCAGGACCCCAGGGGTCTCAATGAAAAAATTGATTTTGCATGTTTCTTGTAAATAGGCAATTAATGTTTACACACCCTGTGTAGATGCGGAAATTCTGTTGGTTGTCTTTAACGATATGTTTCACATGTTGTTCCTCATTCTGAAAGCTTTTGATCTACAAATTTTCTTTTCACCCTTTTCTTTTTTATCTTTCACTTATCCGTTTCCATTTTTTAAAAATTTTTCAGCATCGGATTTAGTAGTAATTAAAGTCGGCGGAATTTAGAGTGTTGATAAAGTTTTGGCAGTTTGATTATAGCGAGTGGCCCGTCATGTCCGTTGAATTAGGCACATAGTTTTACGCTCTAGTGGTTTAGGTTTACTGGAGCAGGACGGGCTGGCCGCCCGTCCGCTGTCACTTCCGGTTGCGCATTTAGATTTGACATAGTACCTGTGCGTTTTAGTGGTTTGACAACGTTATGTGGAGACGAGGTTAGTGATTGGTCGAGGCAACGCGACCTGGTTACGTAAAGATGGTGGGAGGCAGTGTGTTTGAGAACAGCGTGTTGTCGTTGGAATTGACATGGAAAACGGAATATGAGAGTGTCAGAAGATCAGTTCAGCAGGTATGTCTCAAGGCGGGCATTGGAGTAGACTTAACTCTTTGTTTCTTAGACCGCGTATCAGGGTTTTAAGCCATGGTTTTCGTTTCTTTTTAGCATATAGATGAGCGTGGAAGACCAAATTTAAATACAAGAGAGATCTACGAGGGTGAGTTTTTGTTTAAAGCAGACTGATTCATGAGGTAGGAGGTTACACATAAAGTCAGTTTGTGATCGTTTTTATTG
Organism: Lissotriton helveticus; assembly: GCF_964261635.1. Lineage (NCBI taxonomy): Eukaryota > Metazoa > Chordata > Amphibia > Caudata > Salamandridae > Lissotriton > Lissotriton helveticus. Next base: position 1,857,606,879 of record NC_136057.1, read on the forward strand.
ATTATTTTAGAAATCAGTGCTGACCATTTCGAACTACCAGGCGGGTAAGTTCATGGCATAACGTTTTTGACGGTAGCACTTAGGAAAACGCCACCGCATTTCACCAAGTGTTCCTGTCTCCAAATTTCTGTACATGGTTTTGGTTCATAACAAGCTTTCATGAATGCAATGTCCTTGACCCCCTGCATGTCAGGATCTTACATTTTGTCTTTATATGTTTAGATTTCAGGCCCCAGAAGAAGAGCCATCTCAGGCTCGAAATGCATCGGGCATATCAGTGAAATGGATTTAAAGTTTCGATTCTATGTATTGTTTGAATGAAATTCAATGTTTATTTCTTTGTTCATGATCAAAATGAATATGTGAATTGATGTGCTTATGCACGAGTTCTAAATGTTTGAAAATAATATAGAGTGATTCAATGACTTTGGAAATCAGAATAAAATTCTGAGTGTATATTGTATATTTTCAGAGCGTTTTTTGAAAACAATATTGGAAAATTGTTCCAAGCAACAGTGCACAGAGGTCGAGTGTGCTCACACTCGAGGTAGGAAGGTAACCCAGTAACCCTTAGACCTGGGTATGTATGCAAAACAAAACTGTGGTTCTGTCGGGAGTCACGTATACTTAGTTTCAAATGTACTTAATACATGTCATGAAGATAATGTCAATCTTTAATGAAGGAAACACACAAACAGATAGACGGTACAATGAGTTCAGAGAATGAGTTCCTTTTTACTCTTAAGATGACTGTGAAGCAATTAGTGACTGATCGTGTTTGGTGACATGGTGCTGTACAAAAATAATAACATATAATTACACAAATGGGCAAAATTTTACAATGTTGTCCAACATTAGATGCATAAACCACAGCAGGATAGTTTATTCCTTATTCTAGTTGTGGGGTTGCGTGGACAAGTTGAACTAACAACGTCAACATTTCAACCCTAAGATGTAGTGCAGATTCGTAAGCATCTACGGCGGGTCTTCATCAGGACAGGAAGGGATAAGATAGCCTAGTGGCGAGGAAGTGTAGTGATTTGCTTCCTGGTTTGCTACTCGTGAAGGTGTCAGCCGACACCATTCAGGATCATCTGTTCTATGCAGACGTAATTTGTCAAGTCATCACCAGCCGGTTTAATAGGGTGGAGTGCCGCCGTAGCGATCACTAAAAATTGAGAGAATCAGGAGGTAGACGTCCTCGTCCATCTTGTGCTCGCAATGAATGACCAGTCCTTTAGGAAGGCATCAGTCAAGGTCAGAGGGTCTAGCTTTCAACTGAGAAACTGAGGAAAGTTTTCAGAATTTCAATCCACAATCATGATGGACTGACCTGGCATATGTTCTGCAATCACTGAAATCTTGCAAAGCATGCACAAATGCCTACCCCCTCGCCCTAACCCCACATACCCATCCACCTGGTGACTAAACCATACTGGCTCCCTAGCCCTACCTGCTCGCATTAGACTTTAGGACCATATCCAGGAGAGAGCTGAAATTTGCTCTTCTAAAGCCCCAGTTATTAAGGGGCCCTGGAAAAATGGCCTGAATAGACCAGGCGAGAAGCCCAACAATCTGAGCTACTCGCCTCAGGGAAACTAAGGAGCATATTATCAACAAATAGCGATAAATATCACAAAATGAGCTTAGCGCATTTTTTTTTACTGCCGCGCATCGCCGGATATGATCGCTGAGATAACGTGCTATTATCAACGTTTATCTCTAAAGCGATAAAATATCCGGCGGTAGCGGCACAATACCTGAATATCGCTGGAAATCCAGCGATATTCAGGCATTATCAGTAATGGGGACTTAACCTGAATATCCACCTCCCATTGGATATACAGGTTAAGTACTGGTCCGAGCAGGCGTTAGTTTCTAGCGATATTCGCACTTAGCGCACATTTTTTTTATCATTTCTCCTGCCTTGCTAATAGGCGAGAGCTGTATTAGCGACTGCTTTCAGTCGCTAACAGGTTGGGTAGGCTCACTTTGCATGTCATTAGCGATAAATATCGCTGACATGCAAAGCGGGCCTCAAACCTGTAGCTATCGCCTATAAGCTGTCGCTAACTGCTGTTAGCGACAGCTTGCTAATAGGGCGATAAAAATATTGCTGCTTTAGCGGGGAAAAGCCCCACTAAAGCGGCGATATGGCCCTTGATAATATGCCCCTAAATTCCTAGACAAGAGGGACCTCAACTCTTGGACTTCCTGGATCTTGCGAGAGGGCAACAAGAATTGAATATATCCCGGAACACAGAAATTATAGACTGAGAGGGAGTCCACCAAGACTTATCCGCATTCAACAGGAACTCCAACTGCTGCAGGAGCAAAATGGTCATGTTCAATGGGACATAAGAACATCCTGCTCCTTAGCTAGGAGGAGATCGGCCAGGTAAATAATGAGATGCACACTGTGGGCATGCAAGAAATCCACCATAGGCTTCATCAGCTTGGTTAAACACTAAAGGGAAGAAGACAGATCAAACAGAAGAGCTGAATATTCGTACCAGGTTTTCCGCCATTGAAACTGGAGGTACCACCGATGGGGCGGAAAGATGGGAATAATGAGATAGGCACCTTTCAGACTGAGCCAGATCATCCAGTCATGTTCTCTGCGAAGATCCCCAAGAAGAAGGATACCCTTCATCTTGAAGTGACAGTAACACACCCATTCGTTAAAGCCCTTGAGATTGAGGACTGACCTGTGACCACCTCCCCACTTGGGGATCAAAAAGATTGTGCTGCAAAATATCCTCGGGTGACGATAGGTTGGGGAAATGGCACCTGTGGCCAATAGACTATGGAACTCGTCATTGAGGACAATTTGGTCTGGAAGGGAAAAAGATAGGGGCGTAGGAAGACTGGCTGAAACAGTGTCCCATAAAACTCTATCTGATAGCGCAGGACCGTCTGTAGAATCCCGGTGTCCTGAGTTATCTGAGCCTAATTATGAGAGAACTTTTAAAGCTGCCCCCCAAAGCAACCTGAGGGAGAGAAATCAGGCTCACCTATAATGGAAAGTTGAGCACCTCCTTGAGCTACCCTGCAGAAACTGCCTCTGCCGCATCTGCCTCTGTGGAAGCGAAACCAGGAAGGGTAGAAAGTATTGCTGCTGGAATCATTCCAGAAGAAATTGCAACAGTTGTCAAAGTCCCTTTGGAAGCCTCTATTGAAGCCACAGCCAGACAAACGGTCCTTGAAACGCCCAGCTCTTCAAAAAGGTTAGCATGAAATACTTTGAGTTAGCCTAGGTCTTGTCCAAAGCCACAAAGTATTGACCAATTTGCCCAAGTCTTTGATGAAGGGATCTTTAAAAAGTAAACCATTAGATCCGCATCTGCAGAGGCCTACTCGGAGAGCTTCAGATCAATGAGCAAAAGAATTGATTTCCTGCATTAAGACGAAATAGCGCTATTAAAATTTTCAACTTGGCATATCGCCGGTTGGGCCCAACCCACCAACACCTCAGGATCCATAGAAATCCCCGACTCCATGGTGTCCATCACCATCACGAGAATCTTCTTCAGTGGTCCTGTAACATCTAGGAGGCAATCCTGACACGACTGCCAGGCCAGATCAATATCATATTAGTGTCTCTAGAAAAATTATTGCGGAAGGGGTTCATATTTCTATCCACCTCGGGGTATCTACGTCTTTATCCTCTAGCGTCCGGCGGGGGCATTACATCTGCAACCTAGCACGAACATTCTTGTCAACTCCCTTGGGGGGTATGCATGAAGTTAGGCCGTAAAGTCATGTAGTGGGTCAAATCGCTAGATCAGGGGTGGACAATGTCCTTTGGGACAAAGTCGAGGAGGTCGGACTGGGACATGTCCTGGGAGGAATCCAGATAGCACCTCTCAGAAGGGACTGTTGAACTGAATTTTCGTAGTGCCTACAAGACTCCATTTTGTGTTGCCATGCTCTCAGCAACTTGGTGAAGAATTGCTTTTCATGTCCCTGCTGAAGCTTGCTCAACCCTCCTTCCTCCTTGTGGTCGAGCCAATTCTGAGAAGCTGCCTGTGTGCCTCACCCCCCAGTTGTGACAGAGACTCAGCCACATCCTGTCCATTGTTGGTCACTCAACCGGTCACGACCAGCTGCCCTGTGACCACACCAACTGATAGAGGAAGCACGAGGCTGTGCACTGTGACCACACCAACTAATAGAGGAAGCACAAGGCTGTGCCTCATGACCACACCAGTTGGGGAAGGAAGCACGGGCTGTGGACATTGTGCAATCAGAGAACAGAGGTCCCCTGACCACAAGACTGACGAAGAACTTGTCAGAATGAGGAACTTATCAAAATGTGGAACTGTGTATTGTACGAATGGGCGTGGCTTGCGCTATAAATATGTGTAAGCTGTGGAGTAAAACAGTAGTCTCCGTAGAATTGTCTTTGTACCATTCTGGGACCTCTGTCCTTAGCTCGAGCTAATAAATTACTTGCTTCCCTCCACGGCTGGTTGTCCTAGTCTCTTTTGTAATGTATGATTGATGCAAGAAGGACCCGTAGATTCAAGGCGTTTCCCTGCGCCACTGGCTTTGACTCTCCCAGTGGGGAGGGGTCTCCAAAAGCCGGTTCTACAATTTGGCGCCCAACGTTGAGCGTCTTCGGTGGTCGTCATCGAGCCTGGTGGTCGTGAGGAGTCCGTGATCGAACGCTAAGAGAGGCGCGCCACTGCATTGGCTGAAAATTGTCCTTGTGGGCCCAAGGTCTCCGATTGCGTGACTACTCCCTCCAGTGGGCTACCCGACTGCAGCCCAGACTGACGCCCCAGTTCTGGTTCCTAGTCTTTGGAGATCGAGATCCTTGTGACACCTGCCGTGCGACGGAAGATTGATTGTCAGGTAAGAGTGGGAGTGGCCCACTTCTTTGGTGAATTGGTATCTTTGTTTTTGGTATTTTGATTCGACTTTTGCAAAAGCCGAAGCCGCAGGGTAAGTACAGTTCTAGACTGTAAGAATTAGATTTCGCCCTTTGACGTTTGAAACCAGGATACACGTCTAGAGATGCCTGGGTTTAGTAAGTTCCGGAAATTGTGTTGTTATTGTTCGCAGGAGTCCGCATTGGAGGAATCTTGTCCGATTCCCCCTTTGGGGACCCCTAATCATGAAGTTTATGCTAAACATGGTGTAGGCCCAATTATGTTTTGCTCACTTTGGCATAAGTACATGGAAGGTAATGCCGAGATACAATGGCCCATATACGGTAGTTTTGAAACTTGTGCTAGATAATTTAGAAGAAAAATTGTTTCAGGGAAAAGCTAGACCTGCAATGTTTGATTCTTTTCGGGTTTGGCGGAAGGAGTCCAAGCAGAAAGAAATCAAACTCAAAAAGAATGAAGCTAAAATAATGCGCATGAATGTGATCCAGAAAGCCCAGAATCATGATAATCAGAAAATAGAAGAAGATATAGTAATACGTGACAGATTGCACCGAATGCAGATAGATGGATGTTATATTACAAAAAAGGTTCCCGAAAAGGCCCAGGACAAGGAAGATGACCATCTTATGTATTCTATGTTGAGCACCCCTCTGCCCTATACCCCCACCATATACCCGGCCCTTGACCCTGTACAATTGCCTCTTGCCACTGCTCCAGTTGTTGCCCCTGCCCATGCCCTGGTTTGCCCGAATCCCCAGCCATCTGTTCCCGACGCCCCAACTATTGGGGACACTGTATCCATGCAAGTACACCCTTCCTTTCTCCCTGTCGCACCTTCCACCAATTCCGTGTCTGCCCCTTCAACTCCTGCCACGACTAACCCTCTCCCTGTTGGCAATTATCTGACAACTTCCCCTAGTGCAGGAATGTTAGCGAATGCGTGGTCAGTAGTCCGTGATTATATCCCTTATGTAACTCCACCTAGGCCACCCACTCCCAGACGACGCACTCTGCGTAGACTGGTAGGGGATCCTCAAGAACAACTAGCTATGAGTCAACAGGCCCATAGGTGGATGGAGAATAACACTATATACACTGCCAAGGATATATGGATGACGATGGATCAGTGGACACGCATCCAACAAATTGATAACTTTTGTGAAATGTGCGACATACTAATCCAAATGTGGGAAGATTTTGTAGAATCAGGTCCACCCCCGGGTCTGTCTGAGCTTCGCCAGAGGGTTAAAAAGGGGGACATACAGGGCCCAGCACTATTATGTGACCTAATCACACTAGTGGCCTACAGAGACTCCTTGTCTGGTGTTGCGCTAAATAAAGGTTTTCCCATGAGGGAGGTACAGCCCGTTTGGAGGAACCGTGTTGTTGGCACGGATGGCCAACCTGAAATACCGGCAGGTTTAAGACAAATGTGGGTCCATGTCCCTTGGAAAAGGTCTGATGTCCTCCAACTTAAAAGCCAATTGCCTGATCAGCGTAAAAATCCTGCAGGTTACTACAAAGAATTAACTCACACTCCAATATTGCGTAATGACCTTAGCAGACATAGACATGTTAATGAGACAAGTAGTACCGACTGAGGTATGGTCAAAAATATGCCATACTGATCAGGCAGAATTTGGCCATACATGGAAAGATCTTGAGAAAGCTGACAGAGCTCGAACTGGTGGGGGGAAGCCTGACCCCATGATTCTAGCTCTTCCAGTCCAGATACTTACTGCCATGAAGGAGATATTGACACCTCACCGTATTAATTGGGACCGATTAGCAGCTTGCAAACAAAAGAAAGACGAAAGTGTATCTGACTTTTTCACACGATTTGAGAGCACCTTCACAGACTATAGTGGACAGGACATGACTTCGGAGGGGGGACAGCGACTGTTTGTAGATAAATTTATGTCCAATCTGTTACCGGAACTTGGGACTAAACCAAAAATGTCAGAAAGTGCATGGCCCATCTCCACCCCGTCCGGCATTTTCGCAATGACTCAGTACTATGAGAATAGGGAAAATGAAGAGCGAGACAGAACAGACAAAAAGACTAAAAGACTTAAAAACGAAGGTACCCGACCCCGACCCAAAACAGAGATAACCCCAAGTTTCAGCAAATAGTTCAGAGACCTGCCAATGTGACTCCTCGCCTGCCGCTGGGACCTAACCAGTGTGCTTATTGTCGCCTGGAGGGTCATTGGCGTGATGAGTGTCCCTCGTTGGCCCGAAACAACTCTGCCTCTACAGACCGTTTCACAGGCCAACGTCCCCAGAGAGGACAAGGGCGAGAGGGACCTAGGCCACAGATGCAAGACAGGCGAACACTTATGCGAGAGAATAGATTTGATACCGCTAACAATGGAAACCGTAATTACTTTACTGAGGATTACGAGCCTGAAGAGGGAACGGGATTTCTGTCCCTCTAGGATTGCCAAAGACAAGGGACCCGTGCCTATTCCTGTTGACCAGAAGGGACCGTATGTCCATGTTACAACATTGGGCTCCACGGAGAAATTTTTGGTCGACACAAAGTTCTATTGCTAGGTCTAAAGTCCCTGGGGCCCCCTTGTCTAGCACAAATAACATTTCTGTGGGATTCTCTGGTACCCCAGTATTCAGCCCCATTTCACAGCCATTGGAACTAACGATAGGACCCTACACAGTTGACTTCCCTTTAGTCTTGACTTCCACATGTGGTGAAAACTTGTTGGGTTTAGATCTACTAAAAAGATTGCATGCGACCATATACTGTTCTCCCGATGGGGTTTACATCACTATGGGTCCCCCTACCACTAATCAGTTATACCTAGCCGCCCCGAATCGAATACCCCGAGAGCTCCAGAATGTCCCTCTCAGCCTTTGGGCCCAAGATGATACTGATGTTGGCCTTTTGTCAATACCCCCATTTTCAGTTACCCTGAAAGAAAATGCTCGCCCTCCCCGACTCCCACAGTACAAAATACCCAAAGAAGGAGAAAGGGCATTGCTCCAGATAATTTCCGAGCTTGTCAGTAAGGGTGTGGTCGAGGAAACAAGAGGAAATGTGTGCAATAGCCCAATTCTGCCTGTCCTGAAACGCTCCGACCCTTCCAAGCCCCCTGTTTATCGCTTCGTCATCGACTTACGGGAGATAAACAAAATATTAGTTCCTCAGTTCCCTGTGGTCCCAGATATCACCACCCTACTTACTATGGTTCCCCCGTCTGCATTTTTCTTCTCTGTCATAGACCTAAAAAACGCCTTTTTCAGCATACCAGTCAATGAACAGAGTAGAGATCTTTTTTGGATTCTCATTGGCAGGACGAAGTTTTCGGTTCTGCAGAGCTCCACAAGGATACACAGAGAGCCCCTTGATTTACAGTCAGGCCCTCAAGGGCCAACTTGATTCCCTGACCCTACCTCAAGGCACCGCATTACTTCAGTATGTGGATGATTTGGTGATAGCGGCAGACACAGAGGCATTATGTAAAGAAGCTATAATGAAGTTGCTCCTACATCTGGCACAGTTCAATCACAAGGTGGGTTTCCCTCTCCAAACTACAATATTGTCGACATGAGGTGACCTACTTAGGTCATCTCTTGTCGAAGGAGGGACGCCGCTCACCCCTGAACGAATACAAACAATCAGCAAAATGCCCACACCAAAAACACAGAAAGAGGTACGTGCTTTTATTGGCATCACCTCCTACTGCCGCCAGTGGATACCCAGTTTTTCTTTACTCATTAAACCTTTATTGAGCCTCACACTTAAAGACGTTCCACACCCACTCCCTTGGACAGACGAGTGTCAGCATGCATTTGAGAAACTGAAAACACCCTTGTGTTTGGCCCTAGTGCCAGGCACCCCTAGTTATCAGAAACCCTTCACTCTTTTTGTACACGAGCACAACGGTTGCGCATTGTCAGTATTAACACAGTATTTTGGTGACAAACAACGCCCCTGTGCATATTTTTCGGCAGTACTAGATCCCGTGGCCCGCGCACTTCCCAGTTGCTTGAGAGCAGCAGCTGCAGCTGCCATATCCATTCGCCAATCTGCTGGCCTGGTCTTAGATACCACACTTACAGTTAAGGTTCCTCACGTAGTTGACACTCTGTTAAACAGAACGAAAACCCAACATCTCACTAGTGCACGTTTGTCCGGATATGAACTAACTCTCTTAGCCAGCCATATCATCATCCGCCGCTGCATCACACTGAGACCAGCCACATTGATACCTTTTGTTGATAGTGACACTAATTCAGATCCACATGATTGCGTCCTCCGGACGGAGGAAGAAACAAAAGGTCGTATAGATTTAACTGACATACCCCTCATTGACCCTGATGGTACCCTGTATGTGGATGGTTCTTGTTTTAAACTCCCTGATGGTAGCACGACTGCCGCCTACGCTATCACCACTTTACAAACAGTAGTGGAGAGTGAGAGAATACCTTACCAATCAGCACAAGCCGCTGAGTTGGTGGCACTAATAAGGGCGTGTGAACTTAGTGCAGAAATGGCCGTCAACATCTACACTGACAGCCAGTACGCTTTTGGCGTGGCCCATAACTTTGGGCGCCTCTGGGCGGAAAGGGGATTTTTCACTTCCCACGGTACTAAAATACAGCATGGTCATCTGGTCACCAGATTGTTAGAAGCATTGACTCTCCCTTCAAAGGTAGCAGTGATCAAATGTAGTGCCCACAAGAAAGTGACCGATGACATAGGAAGGGGTAATGCATTCGCTGACCAGACTGCGAAAGAGACAGCCAAAGATGTCTCGACCCGCATGCATGTAGCGGGCCCCTCAAACTGGGTGCCAGAGAAGGGAATGCATGAGGACACCATTGAAAATGTGAAAGAAATACAGGCAGAGGCAACCAGAGAGGAAAAAGCCCTCTGGGAAGAACAAACAGGCCTGTTGAATGAGAACGCCTGTTGGACGGACCTATCCGAACAACAGCGATGGTTATTACCAGATGCCTATGTTTTACCAGTAGTTACTATGGCCCATGGCCCGGCCCACATTAGCGCAAAAGGTATCTGCAAATTACTAGCTCCAGTATGGCAAAACAAACACATCCCAAAATACGCTGAAAGATTAGTCAGAAATTGCATGATTTGTCTGATGCACAACCCAGGAAAAGGCACACCAACACCTGCAGGCAATTTTGCACCTCCATCTCATCCTTTCGAAGTACTCCAGATAGACTATATACAGATGGAGAGGTGCAATAGTGTCCAAAATGTCCTGGTGGTTGTGTGTGCCTTCAGCAAGTGGATTGAGGCCTACCCCCTGAAAGACAACACTGCCATAAGTACCGCAAAGATACTGTTGAAGGAGTTCTTTCCAAGATTTGGAATGCCCAGAATTATCTGGAGCGACAACGGAAGTCACTTCACAGGGGAGGTAATGAAAAAAGTCTGTGTAGGGACGGGGATCAGACAAAAGTTCCACGCCGCCAATCACCCCCAGTCAGCAGGTTTAGTTGAACGCCACAATGGTACTTTAAATTTGAAAATGGCAAAAATACAGGCTGACACCGGACTACCCTGGCCGGATGCCCTGCCCCTCGCTCTCCTATCAACCAGAGCCACGGCACATTCTCGTACAGGACTATCTCCGTACGAAATAGTATTTGGTCGGCCAGCAAACGTTTGGGGAGTGCCACGCCCAAAAAAATACTCTGACATTGAATACCCGGTGTTGATTGATTACTTGCATGAAATGACCACTAATTTACGTCTCATTCATCGTCCGGTGCAAGATATCCTGCCACCCAGACCCAAGGGACCTGGTCACACCATCCTACCGGGTGACTGGGTATGTGTCCGCAACTTCCAAAGAACTAAGAACTTAGAGCCGAGGTGGAAACCGCCCCAGCAAGTGTTGCTAGCAACGAGGTCTACAGTGAAGGTGGCAGGAAGAAAAAACTGGGTCCACGGTGTGCACTGCAAGAAAGTGCCTCTACCACTGCCATACGACCAGTGGGCCAAGAAAGGTCTGGGTGACAACGAATGCGAAAAAATCCCATGTTTTGCACCCTTCAGTGACGCCAATGTTTCCTGGGCTTCATCAGAACAAGAGGACGACGACATCCTGCAATCTGCCGTCCCTCCGCACCTGAGGTTACGAGACACAGAACATTTGTTTACTGATCAAACGACACCTAGGTCCACCCGATACAACCTCCGACCCAGAAAAAAGGACTGAAGAGACAAGGGTCTCTGCCCTCTGCTTGACATGGTTGGACAATTCGCTGCAGGGCTTCGATACACCGGCGCAACTTTCTAGGTGATACAGCGGACCGGAGCGTGTCAATAGGACTGACTGAATCACTGATCGGCGAAGCAACCACCAATCACAGGCAGCCCCTAGGGAAGACCACGTGAAGCAGACGATGAACAAAATGAACACTGAAAGCTTAAAAAGCAAAGAAGCAATAAAACGAAAATGCATAAAGACAATATGTGGCCCGTAACCCCTTTGTCTAATGGTACTACTAACTATATCACTGATATTGGCCTGCATCGGGTGGGTGATACATGCTAAAGCACCTGAGTCTCCTACCTCCACAGAGGCACCTCACCAGCATGTGCCACCACCCTCCCATGAGACAAACAGAAGGACAGGGTTCTTCAACAACACCTTCATCCAGATGCTACACCAGCACCAGCTTGTGATGAACAAAACAAACTGTTGAGTATGTGGTCTGCTGCAACATACTGCAAGCCCCGGGATGGCCCTGCTTCCTGCTCCATTCTCTCGAACTGGCTCTGCCTACAGCTGGTACACTGTGTTCTTTGATTCATTCTATTCAGGTGACACAATCACGCGGCAGACAAGCATTTCGCCACATCATGGCTGCAGAATGGCCAGGCATGGACAAAGACTCAGCAGAGGAAAATGAGTATGAAAACCATCATGGGTCCTTTTTCCCATCAAACATATACAATGGTGGGGGAAACAAAAGACTGCCACCCATCAGAGATCTCCCGGTCTACCCACAACCCGGAAAGTACTGTGTAAATGGCAATGGAACAGTGTGGGTAGGGCGAAGTGACTGCGCCTACACACTACAGCTGAATGGTTCAACTTCCCCAGATCTGGTGTCCTTGCTGAACACGTACTTTGTGTGTGGGAACAAGGCCTACACCAGGCTGTCAAAATCCTGGGCCGGCACCTGTTACATTGCATGGCTACTCCCTCCCACCTACACAGCTGATGCAACACACCACATCCAGAAGAGAGGTGTGGTTGACTTAGATGACACAGCTGGCCAAGAGTTTGGGGACTTTGCTAAAGGGTTCCTCCCCTTTTGGGGCCCTATGATCAACAGCCGCAATCTGCGACACCTCACGAGAGTGGTAGAGGCCACCATAAATGCAACTGCTGGTGCCCTCAGCAACATCACGGCAGAACTTCAAGCAGACCGCCTCATGACTTTGCAGAATCGAATGGCGCTTGACATTGTACTGGCAGACCGTGGGGGGGTTTGTACATTGATCAAGACAAGTTGCTGCATTTTTTTCCCGGATAATGCACCGACGGTCTATCAAGCGATACAAAAACTGCATAAGATAGCTTCTGATATCCATCAAGACGAAGGGTCGTGGTCTCTGACAAACTGGTTCTGGAGCATGGTATCCCAGTGGGGATGGAAAATAATGATCTTTGTCGCTATCATTGCAGCTGCATTGTTCTCTTGCTGCCTCTGTGTGCAGTGCATGCCCGCGCTCTGTGCGACCTCCCTGACATCCAGACCAATGAAACAAAACTATCGCACTGCCATGATGATGATGGAAAGAGAGGTCCAGGAAATGATGGACATTGACGTAAATGATGAGAAATTGTTGCCTTTGCATGGCAAAAGGAGGGAACTGTTGAACTGAATTTTCGTAGTGCCTACAAGACTCCATTTTGTGTTGCCATGCTCTCGGCAGATTGGTGACGAATTGTTTTTCATGTCCCTGCTGAAGCTTTCTCAACCCTCCTTCCTCCTTGTGGTCGAGCCAATTCCGAGAAGCTGCCTGTGTGCCTGAGACTCAGCCACATCCTGTCCATTGTTGGTAACTCAACCTGTCACGACCAGCTGCCCTGTGACCACACCAACTGATAGAGGAAGCACAAGGCTGTGCACTGTGACCACACCAGTTGGGCAAGGAAGCACGGCTGTGGACATTGTGCAATCAGAGAACAGATGTCCCCTGACCACGATTGCACCACAATACTGACTAAGAACTTGTCAGAATGAGGAACTTATCAAAATGTGGAACTGTGTATTGTACAAATGGGCGTGGCTAGCGCTATAAATATGTGTAAGCTGTTGAGTAAAACAGCAGTCTCCGTAGAATTGTCTTTGTACCATTCTGGGACCTCTGTCCTTAGCTCGAGTTAATAAATTACTTGCTTCCCTCCACGGCTGGTTGTCCTGGTCTCTTTGGTAATGTATGATTAATGCAAGAAGGACCCGTAGATTCAAGGCGTTGCCCTGCGCCACTGGCTTTGACTCTCCCAGTGGGGAGGGGTCTCCAAAAGCCGGTTCTACAATTTGGCGCCCAACGTTGAGCGTCTTCGGTGGTCGTCATCGAGCCTGGTGGTCGTGAGGAGTCCGTGATCGAACGCTAAGAGAGGCGCGCCACTGCATTGGCTGAAAATTGTCCTTGTGGGCCCAAGGTCTCCGATTGCGTGACTACTCCCTCCAGTGGGCTACCCGACTGCAGCCCAGACTGACGCCCCAGTTCTGGTTCCTAGTCTTTGGAGATCGAGATCCTTGTGACACCTGCCGTGCGACGGAAGATTGATTGTCAGGTAAGAGTGGGAGTGGCCCACTTCTTTGGTGAATTGGTATCTTTGTTTTTGGTATTTTGATTCGACTTTTGCAAAAGCCGAAGCCGCAGGGTAAGTACAGTTCTAGACTGTAAGAATTAGATTTCGCCCTTTGACGTTTGAAACCAGGATACACGTCTAGAGATGCCTGGGTTTAGTAAGTTCCGGAAATTGTGTTGTTATTGTTCGCAGGACTCCGCATTGGAGGAATCTTGTCCGATTCCCCCTTTGGGGACCCCTAATCATGAAGTTTATGCTAAACATGGTGTAGGCCCAATTATGTTTTGCTCACTTTGGCATAAGTACATGGAAGGTAATGCCGAGATACAATGGCCCATATACGGTAGTTTTGAAACTTCTGTGCTAGATAATTTAGAAGAAAAATTGTTTCAGGGAAAAGCTAGACCTGCAATGTTTGATTCTTTTCGGGTTTGGCGGAAGGAGTCCAAGCAGAAAGAAATCAAACTCAAAAAGAATGAAGCTAAAATAATGCGCATGAATGTGATCCAGAAAGCCCAGAATCATGATAATCAGAAAATAGAAGAAGATATAGTAATACGTGACAGATTGCACCGAATGCAGATAGATGGATGTTATATTACAAAAAAGGTTCCCGAAAAGGCCCAGGACAAGGAAGATGACCATCTTATGTATTCTATGTTGAGCACCCCTCTGCCCTATACCCCCACCATATACCCGGCCCTTGACCCTGTACAATTGCCTCTTGCCACTGCTCCAGTTGTTGCCCCAGCCCATGCCCTGGTTTGCCCGAATCCCCAGCCATCTGTTCCCGACGCCCCAACTATTGGGGACACTGTATCCATGCAAGTACACCCTTCCTTTCTCCCTGTCGCACCTTCCACCAATTCCGTGTCTGCCCCTTCAACTCCTGCCACGACTAACCCTCTCCCTGTTGGCAATTATCTGACAACTTCCCCTAGTGCAGGAATGTTAGCGAATGCGTGGTCAGTAGTCCGTGATTATATCCCTTATGTAACTCCACCTAGGCCACCCACTCCCAGACGACGCACTCTGCGTAGACTGGTAGGGGATCCTCAAGAACAACTAGCTATGAGTCAACAGGCCCATTGGTGGATGGAGAATAACACTATATACACTGCCAAGGATATATGGATGACGATGGATCAGTGGACACGCATCCAACAAATTGATAACTTTTGTGAAATGTGCGACATACTAATCCAAATGTGGGAAGATTTTGTAGAATCAGGTCCACCCCCGGGTCTGTCTGAGCTTCGCCAGAGGGTTAAAAAGGGGGACATACAGGGCCCAGCACTATTATGTGACCTAATCACACTAGTGGCCTACAGAGACTCCTTGTCTGGTGTTGCGCTAAATAAAGGTTTTCCCATGAGGGAGGTACAGCCCGTTTGGAGGGACCGTGTTGTTGGCACGGATGGCCAACCTGAAATACCGGCAGGTTTAAGACAAATGTGGGTCCATGTCCCTTGGAAAAGGTCTGATGTCCTCCAACTTAAAAGCCAATTGCCTGATCAGCGTAAAAATCCTGCAGGTTACTACAAAGAATTAACTCAGACACTCCAATATTGCGTAATGACCTTAGCAGACATAGACATGTTAATGGGACAAGTAGTACCGACTGAGGTATGGTCAAAAATACGCCATACTGATCAGGCAGAATTTGGCCATACATGGAAAGATCTTGAGAAAGCTGACAGAGCTCGAACTGGTGGGGGGAAGCCTGACCCCATGATTCTAGCTCTTCCAGTCCAGATACTTACTGCCATGAAGGAGATATTGACACCTCACCGTATTAATTGGGACCGATTAGCAGCTTGCAAACAAAAGAAAGACGAAAGTGTATCTGACTTTTTCACACGATTTGAGAGCACCTTCACAGACTATAGTGGACAGGACATGACTTCGGAGGGGGGACAGCGACTGTTTGTAGATAAATTTGTGTCCATTCTGTTACCGGAACTTGGGACTAAACCAAAAATGTCAGAAAGTGCATGGCCCATCTCCACCCCGTCCGGCATTTTCGCAATGACTCAGTACTATGAGAATAGGGAAAATGAAGAGCGAGACAGAACAGACAAAAAGACTAAAAGACTTAAAAACGAAGGTACCCGACCCCGACCCAAAACAGAGATAACCCCAAGTTTCAGCAAATAGTTCAGAGACCTGCCAATGTGACTCCTCGCCTGCCGCTGGGACCTAACCAGTGTGCTTATTGTCGCCTGGAGGGTCATTGGCGTGATGAGTGTCCCTCGTTGGCCCGAAACAACTCTGCCTCTACAGACCGTTTCACAGGCCAATGTCCCCAGAGAGGACAAGGGCGAGAGGGACCTAGGCCACAGATGCAAGACAGGCGAACACTTATGCGAGAGAATAGATTTGATACCGCTAACAATGGAAACCGTAATTACTTTACTATGGATTACGAGCCTGAAGAGGGAACGGGATTTCTGTCTCTCTAGGATTGCCAAAGACAAGGGACCCGTGCCTATTCCTGTTGACCAGAAGGGACCGTATGTCCATGTTACAACATTGGGCTCCACGGAGAAATTTTTGGTCGACACAAAGTTCTATTGCTAGGTCTAAAGTCCCTGGGGCCCCCTTGTCTAGCACAAATAACATTTCTGTGGGATTCTCTGGTACCCCAGTATTCAGCCCCATTTCACAGCCATTGGAACTAACGATAGGACCCTACACAGTTGACTTCCCTTTAGTCTTGACTTCCACATGTGGTGAAAACTTGTTGGGTTTAGATCTACTAAAAAGATTGCATGCGACCATATACTGTTCTCCCGATGGGGTTTACATCACTATGGGTCCCCCTACCACTAATCAGTTATACCTAGCCGCCCCGAATCGAATACCCCGAGAGCTCCAGAATGTCCCTCTCAGCCTTTGGGCCCAAGATGATACTGATGTTGGCCTTTTGTCAATACCCCCATTTTCAGTTACCCTGAAAGAAAATGCTCGCCCTCCCCGACTCCCACAGTACAAAATACCCAAAGAAGGAGAAAGGGCATTGCTCCAGATAATTTCCGAGCTTGTCAGTAAGGGTGTGGTCGAGGAAACAAGAGGAAATGTGTGCAATAGCCCAATTCTGCCTGTCCTGAAACGCTCCGACCCTTCCAAGCCCCCTGTTTATCGCTTCGTCATCGACTTACGGGAGATAAACAAAATATTAGTTCCTCAGTTCCCTGTGGTCCCAGATATCACCACCCTACTTACTATGGTTCCCCCGTCTGCATTTTTCTTCTCTGTCATAGACCTAAAGAACGCCTTTTTCAGCATACCAGTCAATGAACAGAGTAGAGATCTTTTTGGATTCTCATTGGCAGGACGAAGTTTTCGGTTCTGCAGAGCTCCACAAGGATACACAGAGAGCCCCTTGATTTACAGTCAGGCCCTCAAGGGCCAACTTGATTCCCTGACCCTACCTCAAGGCACCGCATTACTTCAGTATGTGGATGATTTGGTGATAGCGGCAGACACAGAGGCATTATGTAAAGAAGCTATAATGAAGTTGCTCCTACACCTGGCACAGTTCAATCACAAGGTTTCTCTCTCCAAACTACAATATTGTCGACATGAGGTGACCTACTTAGGTCATCTCTTGTCGAAGGAGGGACGCCGCTCACCCCTGAACGAATACAAACAATCAGCAAAATGCCCACACCAAAAACACAGAAAGAGGTACGTGCTTTTATTGGCATCACCTCCTACTGCCGCCAGTGGATACCCAGTTTTTCTTTACTCATTAAACCTTTATTGAGCCTCACACTTAAAGACGTTCCACACCCACTCCCTTGGACAGACGAGTGTCAGCATGCATTTGAGAAACTGAAAACACCCTTGTGTTCGGCCCCTGTGCCAGGCACCCCTAGTTCTCAGAAACCCTTCACTCTTTTTGTACACGAGCACAACGGTTGCGCATTGTCAGTATTAACACAGTATTTTGGTGACAAACAACGCCCCTGTGCATATTTTTCGGCAGTACTAGATCCCGTGGCCCGCGCACTTCCCAGTTGCTTGAGAGCAGCAGCTGCAGCTGCCATATCCATTCGCCAATCTGCTGGCCTGGTCTTAGATACCACACTTACAGTTAAGGTTCCTCACGTAGTTGACACTCTGTTAAACAGAACGAAAACCCAACATCTCACTAGTGCACGTTTGTCCGGATATGAACTAACTCTCTTAGCCAGCCATATCATCATCCGCCGCTGCATCACACTGAGACCAGCCACATTGATACCTTTTGTTGATAGTGACACTAATTCAGATCCACATGATTGCGTCCTCCGGACGGAGGAAGAAACAAAAGGTCGTATAGATTTAACTGACATACCCCTCATTGACCCTGATGGTACCCTGTATGTGGATGGTTCTTGTTTTAAACTCCCTGATGGTAGCACGACTGCCGCCTACGCTATCACCACTTTACAGACGTAGTGGAGAGTGAGAGAATACCTTACCAATCAGCACAAGCCGCTGAGTTGGTGGCACTAATAAGGGCGTGTGAACTTAGTGCAGAAATGGCCGTCAACATCTACACTGACAGCCAGTACGCTTTTGGCGTGGCCCATAACTTTGGGCGCCTCTGGGCGCAAAGGGGATTTTTCACTTCCCACGGTACTAAAATACAGCATGGTCATCTGGTCACCAGATTGTTAGAAGCATTGACTCTCCCTTCAAAGGTAGCAGTGATCAAATGTAGTGCCCACAAGAAAGTGACTGATGACATAGGACGGGGTAATGCATTCGCTGACCAGACTGCGAAAGAGACAGCCAAAGATGTCTCGACCCGCATGCATGTAGCGGGCCCCTCAAACTGGGTGCCAGAGAAGGGAATGCATGAGGACACCATTGAAAATGTGAAAGAAATACAGGCAGAGGCAACCAGAGAGGAAAAAGCCCTCTGGGAAGAACAAACAGGCCTGTTGAATGAGAACGCCTGTTGGACGGACCTATCCGAACAACAGCGATGGTTATTACCAGATGCCTATGTTTTACCAGTAGTTACTATGGCCCATGGCCCGGCCCACATTAGCGCAAAAGGTATCTGCAAATTACTAGCTCCAGTATGGCAAAACAAACACATCCCAAAATACGCTGAAAGATTAGTCAGAAATTGCATGATTTGTCTGATGCACAACCCAGGAAAAGGCACACCAACACCTGCAGGCAATTTTGCACCTCCATCTCATCCTTTCGAAGTACTCCAGATAGACTATATACAGATGGAGAGGTGCAATAGTGTCCAAAATGTCCTGGTGGTTGTGTGTGCCTTCAGCAAGTGGATTGAGGCCTACCCCCTGAAAGACAACACTGCCATAAGTACCGCAAAGATACTGTTGAAGGAGTTCTTTCCAAGATTTGGAATGCCCAGAATTATCTGGAGCGACAACGGAAGTCACTTCACAGGGGAGGTAATGAAAAAAGTCTGTGTAGGGACGGGGATCAGACAAAAGTTCCACGCCGCCAATCACCCCCAGTCAGCAGGTTTAGTTGAACGCCACAATGGTACTTTAAATTTGAAAATGGCAAAAATACAGGCTGACACCGGACTACCCTGGCCGGATGCCCTGCCCCTCGCTCTCCTATCAACCAGAGCCACGGCACATTCTCGTACAGGACTATCTCCGTACGAAATAGTATTTGGTCGGCCAGCAAACGTTTGGGGAGTGCCACGCCCAAAAAAATACTCTGACATTGAATACCCGATGTTGATTGATTACTTGCATGAATTGACCACTAATTTACGTCTCATTCATCGTCCGGTGCAAGATATCCTGCCACCCAGACCCAAGGGACCTGGTCACACCATCCTACCGGGTGACTGGGTATGTGTCCGCAACTTCCAAAGAACTAAGAACTTGGAGCCGAGGTGGAAACCGCCCCAGCAAGTGTTGCTAGCAACGAGGTCTGCAGTGAAGGTGGCAGGAAGAAAAAACTGGGTCCACGGTGTGCACTGCAAGAAAGTGCCTCTACCACTGCCATACGACCAGTGGGCCAAGAAAGGTCTGGGTGACAACGAATGCGAAAAAATCCCATGTTTTGCACCCTTCAGTGACGCCAATGTTTCCTGGGCTTCATCAGAACAAGAGGACGACGACATCCTGCAATCTGCCGTCCCTCCGCACCTGAGGTTACGAGACACAGAACATTTGTTTACTGATCAAACGACACCTAGGTCCACCCGATACAACCTCCGTCCCAGAAAAAAGGACTGAAGAGACAAGGGTCTCTGCCCTCTGCTTGACATGGTTGGACAATTCGCTGCAGGGCTTCGATACACCGGCGCAACTTTCTAGGTGATACAGCGGACCGGAGCGTGTCAATAGGACTGACTGAATCACTGATCGGCGAAGCAGCCACCAATCACAGGCAGCCCCTAGGGAAGACCACGTGAAGCAGACGATGAACAAAATGAACACTGAAAGCTTAAAAAGCAAAGAAGCAATAAAACGAAAATGCATAAAGACAATATGTGGCCCGTACCCCCTTTGTCTAATGGTACTACTAACTATATCACTGATATTGGCCTGCATCGGGTGGGTGATACATGCTAAAGCACCTGAGTCTCCTACCTCCACAGAGGCACCTCACCAGCATGTGCCACCACCCTCCCATGAGACGGACAGGGTTCTTCAACAACACCTTCATCCAGATGCTACACCAGCACCAGCTTGTGATGAACAAAACAAACTGTTGAGTATGTGGTCTGCTGCAACATACTGCAAGCCCCGGGATGGCCCTGATTCCTGCTCCATTCTCTCGAACTGGCTCTGCCTACAGCTGGTACACTGTGTTCTTTGATTCATTCTATTCAGGTGACACAATCACAAGATCTGTGGGGAAGATCAGCGGCAGACAAGCATTTCGCCACATCATGGCTGCAGAATGGCCAGGCATGGACAAAGACTCAGCAGAGGAAAATGAGTATGAAAACCATCATGGGTCCTTTTTCCCATCAAACATATACAATGGTGGGGGAAACAAAAGACTGCCACCCATCAGAGATCTCCCTGTCTACCCACAACCCGGAAAGTACTGTGTAAATGGCAATGGAACAGTGTGGGTAGGGCGAAGTAACTGCGCCTACACACTACAGCTGAATGGTTCAACTTCCCCAGATCTGGTGTCCTTGCTGAACACGTACTTTGTGTGTGGGAACAAGGCCTACACCAGGCTGTCAAAATCCTGGGCCGGCACCTGTTACATTGCATGGCTACTCCCTCCCACCTACACAGCTGATGCAACACACCACATCCAGAAGAGAGGTGTGGTTGACTTAGATGACACAGCTGGCCAAGAGTTTGGGGACTTTGCTAAAGGGTTCCTCCCCTTTTGGGGCCCTATGATCAACAGCCGCAATCTGCGACACCTCACGAGAGTGGTAGAGGCCACCATAAATGCAACTGCTGGTGCCCTCAGCAACATCACGGCAGAACTTCAAGCAGACCGCCTCATGACTTTGCAGAATCGAATGGCGCTTGACATTGTACTGGCAGACCGTGGGGGGGTTTGTACATTGATCAAGACAAGTTGCTGCATTTTTTTCCCGGATAATGCACCGACGGTCTATCAAGCGATACAAAAACTGCATAAGATAGCTTCTGATATCCATCAAGACGAAGGGTCGTGGTCTCTGACAAACTGGTTCTGGAGCATGGTATCCCAGTGGGGATGGAAAATAATGATCTTTGTCGCTATCATTGCAGCTGCATTGTTCTCTTGCTGCCTCTGTGTGCAGTGCATGCCCGCGCTCTGTGCGACCTCCCTGACATCCAGACCAATGAAACAAAACTATCGCACTGCCATGATGATGATGGAAAGAGAGGTCCAGGAAATGATGGACATTGACGTAAATGATGAGAAATTGTTGCCTTTGCATGGCAAAAGGAGGGAACTGTTGAACTGAATTTTCGTAGTGCCTACAAGACTCCATTTTGTGTTGCCATGCTCTCGGCAGATTGGTGAAGAATTGTTTTTCATGTCCCTGCTGAAGCTTTCTCAACCCTCCTTCCTCCTTGTGGTCGAGCCAATTCCGAGAAGCTGCCTGTGTGCCTGAGACTCAGCCACATCCTGTCCATTGTTGGTAACTCAACCTGTCACGACCAGCTGCCCTGTGACCACACCAACTGATAGAGGAAGCACGAGGCTGTGCACTGTGACCACACCAGTTGGGCAAGGAAGCACGGGCTGTGGACATTGTGCAATCAGAGAACAGATGTCCCCTGACCACGATTGCACCACAAGACTGACTAAGAACTTGTCAGAATGAGGAACTTATCAAAATGTGGAACTGTGTATTGTACAAATGGGCGTGGCTAGCGCTATAAATATGTGTAAGCTGTTGAGTAAAACAGCAGTCTCCGTAGAATTGTCTTTGTACCATTCTGGGACCTCTGTCCTTAGCTCAAGTTAATAAATTACTTGCTTCCCTCCACGGCTGGTTGTCCTGGTCTCTTTGGTAATGTATGATTAATGCAAGAAGGACCCGTAGATTCAAGGCGTTGCCCTGCGCCACTGGCTTTGACTCTCCCAGTGGGGAGGGGTCTCCAAAAGCCGGTTCTACAATTTGGCGCCCAACGTTGAGCGTCTTCGGTGGTCGTCATCGAGCCTGGTGGTCGTGAGGAGTCCGTGATCGAACGCTAAGAGAGGCGCGCCACTGCATTGGCTGAAAATTGTCCTTGTGGGCCCAAGGTCTCCGATTGCGTGACTACTCCCTCCAGTGGGCTACCCGACTGCAGCCCAGACTGACGCCCCAGTTCTGGTTCCTAGTCTTTGGAGATCGAGATCCTTGTGACACCTGCCGTGCGACGGAAGATTGATTGTCAGGTAAGAGTGGGAGTGGCCCACTTCTTTGGTGAATTGGTATCTTTGTTTTTGGTATTTTGATTCGACTTTTGCAAAAGCCGAAGCCGCAGGGTAAGTACAGTTCTAGACTGTAAGAATTAGATTTCGCCCTTTGACGTTTGAAACCAGGATACACGTCTAGAGATGCCTGGGTTTAGTAAGTTCCGGAAATTGTGTTGTTATTGTTCGCAGGACTCCGCATTGGAGGAATCTTGTCCGATTCCCCCTTTGGGGACCCCTAATCATGAAGTTTATGCTAAACATGGTGTAGGCCCAATTATGTTTTGCTCACTTTGGCATAAGTACATGGAAGGTAATGCCGAGATACAATGGCCCATATACGGTAGTTTTGAAACTTCTGTGCTAGATAATTTAGAAGAAAAATTGTTTCAGGGAAAAGCTAGACCTGCAATGTTTGATTCTTTTCGGGTTTGGCGGAAGGAGTCCAAGCAGAAAGAAATCAAACTCAAAAAGAATGAAGCTAAAATAATGCGCATGAATGTGATCCAGAAAGCCCAGAATCATGATAATCAGAAAATAGAAGAAGATATAGTAATACGTGACAGATTGCACCGAATGCAGATAGATGGATGTTATATTACAAAAAAGGTTCCCGAAAAGGCCCAGGACAAGGAAGATGACCATCTTATGTATTCTATGTTGAGCACCCCTCTGCCCTATACCCCCACCATATACCCGGCCCTTGACCCTGTACAATTGCCTCTTGCCACTGCTCCAGTTGTTGCCCCTGCCCATGCCCTGGTTTGCCCGAATCCCCAGCCATCTGTTCCCGACGCCCCAACTATTGGGGACACTGTATCCATGCAAGTACACCCTTCCTTTCTCCCTGTCGCACCTTCCACCAATTCCGTGTCTGCCCCTTCAACTCCTGCCACGACTAACCCTCTCCCTGTTGGCAATTATCTGACAACTTCCCCTAGTGCAGGAATGTTAGCGAATGCGTGGTCAGTAGTCCGTGATTATATCCCTTATGTAACTCCACCTAGGCCACCCACTCCCAGACGACGCACTCTGCGTAGACTGGTAGGGGATCCTCAAGAACAACTAGCTATGAGTCAACAGGCCCATAGGTGGATGGAGAATAACACTATATACACTGCCAAGGATATATGGATGACGATGGATCAGTGGACACGCATCCAACAAATTGATAACTTTTGTGAAATGTGCGACATACTAATCCAAATGTGGGAAGATTTTGTAGAATCAGGTCCACCCCCGGGTCTGTCTGAGCTTCACCAGAGGGTTAAAAAGGGGGACATACAGGGCCCAGCACTATTATGTGACCTAATCACACTAGTGGCCTACAGAGACTCCTTGTCTGGTGTTGCGCTAAATAAAGGTTTTCCCATGAGGGAGGTACAGCCCGTTTGGAGGGACCGTGTTGTTGGCATGGATGGCCAACCTGAAATACCGGCAGGTTTAAGACAAATGTGGGTCCATGTCCCTTGGAAAAGGTCTGATGTCCTCCAACTTAAAAGCCAATTGCCTGATCAGCGTAAAAATCCTGCAGGTTACTACAAAGAATTAACTCACACTCCAATATTGCGTAATGACCTTAGCAGACATAGACATGTTAATGGGACAAGTAGTACCGACTGAGGTATGGTCAGAAATATGCCATACTGATCAGGCAGAATTTGGCCATACATGGAAAGATCTTGAGAAAGCTGACAGAGCTCGAACTGGTGGGGGGAAGCCTGACCCCATGATTCTAGCTCTTCCAGTCCAGATACTTACTGCCATGAAGGAGATATTGACACCTCACCGTATTATTTGGGACCGATTAGCAGCTTGCAAACAAAAGAAAGACGAAAGTGTATCTGACTTTTTCACACGATTTGAGAGCACCTTCACAGACTATAGTGGACAGGACATGACTTCGGAGGGGGGACAGCGACTGTTTGTAGATAAATTTGTGTCCAATCTGTTACCGGAACTTGGGACTAAACCAAAAATGTCAGAAAGTGCATGGCCCATCTCCACCCCGTCCGGCATTTTCGCAATGACTCAGTACTATGAGAATAGGGAAAATGAAGAGCGAGACAGAACAGACAAAAAGACTAAAAGACTTAAAAACGAAGGTACCCGACCCCGACCCAAAACAGAGATAACCCCAAGTTTCAGCAAATAGTTCAGAGACCTGCCAATGTGACTCCTCGCCTGCCGCTGGGACCTAACCAGTGTGCTTATTGTCGCCTGGAGGGTCATTGGCGTGATGAGTGTCCCTCGTTGGCCCGAAACAACTCTGCCTCTACAGACCGTTTCACAGGCCAACGTCCCCAGAGAGGACAAGGGCGAGAGGGACCTAGGCCACAGAATGGAAACCGTAATTACTTTACTGAGGATTACGAGCCTGAAGAGGGAACGGGATTTCTGTCCCTCTAGGATTGCCAAAGACAAGGGACCCGTGCCTATTCCTGTTGACCAGAAGGGACCGTATGTCCATGTTACAACATTGGGCTCCACGGAGAAATTTTTGGTCGACACAAAGTTCTATTGCTAGGTCTAAAGTCCCTGGGGCCCCCTTGTCTAGCACAAATAACATTTCTGTGGGATTCTCTGGTACCCCAGTATTCAGCCCCATTTCACAGCCATTGGAACTAACGATAGGACCCTACACAGTTGACTTCCCTTTAGTCTTGACTTCCACATGTGGTGAAAACTTGTTGGGTTTAGATCTACTAAAAAGATTGCATGCGACCATATACTGTTCTCCCGATGGGGTTTACATCACTATGGGTCCCCCTACCACTAATCAGTTATACCTAGCCGCCCCGAATCGAATACCCAGAGAGCTCCAGAATGTCCCTCTCAGCCTTTGGGCCCAAGATGATACTGATGTTGGCCTTTTGTCAATACCCCCATTTTCAGTTACCCTGAAAGAAAATGCTCGCCCTCCCCGACTCCCACAGTACAAAATACCCAAAGAAGGAGAAAGGGCATTGCTCCAGATAATTTCCGAGCTTGTCAATAAGGGTGTGGTCGAGGAAACAAGAGGAAATGTGTGCAATAGCCCAATTCTGCCTGTCCTGAAACGCTCCGACCCTTCCAAGCCCCCTGTTTATCGCTTCGTCATCGACTTACGGGAGATAAACAAAATATTAGTTCCTCAGTTCCCTGTGGTCCCAGATATCACCACCCTACTTACTATGGTTCCCCCGTCTGCATTTTTCTTCTCTGTCATAGACCTAAAAAACGCCTTTTTCAGCATACCAGTCAATGAACAGAGTAGAGATCTTTTTTGGATTCTCATTGGCAGGACGAAGTTTTCGGTTCTGCAGAGCTCCACAAGGATACACAGAGAGCCCCTTGATTTACAGTCAGGCCCTCAAGGGCCAACTTGATTCCCTGACCCTACCTCAAGGCACCGCATTACTTCAGTATGTGGATGATTTGGTGATAGCGGCAGACACAGAGGCATTATGTAAAGAAGCTATAATGAAGTTGCTCCTACATCTGGCACAGTTCAATCACAAGGTGGGTTTCCCTCTCCAAACTACAATATTGTCGACATGAGGTGACCTACTTAGGTCATCTCTTGTCGAAGGAGGGACGCCGCTCACCCCTGAACGAATACAAACAATCAGCAAAATGCCCACACCAAAAACACAGAAAGAGGTACGTGCTTTTATTGGCATCACCTCCTACTGCCGCCAGTGGATACCCAGTTTTTCTTTACTCATTAAACCTTTATTGAGCCTCACACTTAAAGACGTTCCACACCCACTCCCTTGGACAGACGAGTGTCAGCATGCATTTGAGAAACTGAAAACACCCTTGTGTTCGGCCCTAGTGCCAGGCACCCCTAGTTATCAGAAACCCTTCACTCTTTTTGTACACGAGCACAACGGTTGCGCATTGTCAGTATTAACACAGTATTTTGGTGACAAACAACGCCCCTGTGCATATTTTTCGGCAGTACTAGATCCCGTGGCCCGCGCACTTCCCAGTTGCTTGAGAGCAGCAGCTGCCATATCCATTCGCCAATCTGCTGGCCTGGTCTTAGATACCACACTTACAGTTAAGGTTCCTCACGTAGTTGACACTCTGTTAAACAGAACGAAAACCCAACATCTCACTAGTGCACGTTTGTCCGGATATGAACTAACTCTCTTAGCCAGCCATATCATCATCCGCCGCTGCATCACACTGAGACCAGCCACATTGATACCTTTTGTTGATAGTGACACTAATTCAGATCCACATGATTGCGTCCTCCGGACGGAGGAAGAAACAAAAGGTCGTATAGATTTAACTGACATACCCCTCATTGACCCTGATGGTACCCTGTATGTGGATGGTTCTTGTTTTAAACTCCCTGATGGTAGCACGACTGCCGCCTACGCTATCACCACTTTACAGACAGTAGTGGAGAGTGAGAGAATACCTTACCAATCAGCACAAGCCGCTGAGTTGGTGGCACTAATAAGGGCGTGTGAACTTAGTGCAGAAATGGCCGTCAACATCTACACTGACAGCCAGTACGCTTTTGGCGTGGCCCATAACTTTGGGCGCCTCTGGGCGGAAAGGGGATTTTTCACTTCCCACGGTACTAAAATACAGCATGGTCATCTGGTCACCAGATTGTTAGAAGCATTGACTCTCCCTTCAAAGGTAGCTGTGATCAAATGTAGTGCCCACAAGAAAGTGACCGATGACATAGGAAGGGGTAATGCATTCGCTGACCAGACTGCGAAAGAGACAGCCAAAGATGTCTCGACCCGCATGCATGTAGCGGGCCCCTCAAACTGGGTGCCAGAGAAGGGAATGCATGAGGACACCATTGAAAATGTGAAAGAAATACAGGCAGAGGCAACCAGAGAGGAAAAAGCCCTCTGGGAAGAACAAACAGGCCTGTTGAATGAGAACGCCTGTTGGACGGACCTATCCGAACAACAGCGATGGTTATTACCAGATGCCTATGTTTTACCAGTAGTTACTATGGCCCATGGCCCGGCCCACATTAGCGCAAAAGGTATCTGCAAATTACTAGCTCCAGTATGGCAAAACAAACACATCCCAAAATACGCTGAAAGATTAGTCAGAAATTGCATGATTTGTCTGATGCACAACCCAGGAAAAGGCACACCAACACCTGCAGGCAATTTTGCACCTCCATCTCATCCTTTCGAAGTACTCCAGATAGACTATATACAGATGGAGAGGTGCAATAGTGTCCAAAATGTCCTGGTGGTTGTGTGTGCCTTCAGCAAGTGGATTGAGGCCTACCCCCTGAAAGACAACACTGCCATAAGTACCGCAAAGATACTGTTGAAGGAGTTCTTTCCAAGATTTGGAATGCCCAGAATTATCTGGAGCGACAAACGGAAGTCACTTCACAGGGGAGGTAATGAAAAAAGTCTGTGTAGGGACGGGGATCAGACAAAAGTTCCACGCCGCCAATCACCCCCAGTCAGCAGGTTTAGTTGAACGCCACAATGGTACTTTAAATTTGAAAATGGCAAAAATACAGGCTGACACCGGACTACCCTGGCCGGATGCCCTGCCCCTCGCTCTCCTATCAACCAGAGCCACGGCACATTCTCGTACAGGACTATCTCCGTACGAAATAGTATTTGGTCGGCCAGCAAACGTTTGGGGAGTGCCACGCCCAAAAAAATACTCTGACATTGAATACCCGGTGTTGATTGATTACTTGCATGAAATGACCACTAATTTACGTCTCATTCATCGTCCGGTGCAAGATATCCTGCCACCCAGACCCAAGGGACCTGGTCACACCATCCTACCGGGTGACTGGGTATGTGTCCGCAACTTCCAAAGAACTAAGAACTTAGAGCCGAGGTGGAAACCGCCCCAGCAAGTGTTGCTAGCAACGAGGTCTACAGTGAAGGTGGCAGGAAGAAAAAACTGGGTCCACGGTGTGCACTGCAAGAAAGTGCCTCTACCACTGCCATACGACCAGTGGGCCAAGAAAGGTCTGGGTGACAACGAATGCGAAAAAATCCCATGTTTTGCACCCTTCAGTGACGCCAATGTTTCCTGGGCTTCATCAGAACAAGAGGACGACGACATCCTGCAATCTGCCGTCCCTCCGCACCTGAGGTTACGAGACACAGAACATTTGTTTACTGATCAAACGACACCTAGGTCCACCCGATACAACCTCCGACCCAGAAAAAAGGACTGAAGAGACAAGGGTCTCTGCCCTCTGCTTGACATGGTTGGACAATTCGCTGCAGGGCTTCGATACACCGGCGCAACTTTCTAGGTGATACAGCGGACCGGAGCGTGTCAATAGGACTGACTGAATCACTGATCGGCGAAGCAACCACCAATCACAGGCAGCCCCTAGGGAAGACCACGTGAAGCAGACGATGAACAAAATGAACACTGAAAGCTTAAAAAGCAAAGAAGCAATAAAACGAAAATGCATAAAGACAATATGTGGCCCGTAACCCCTTTGTCTAATGGTACTACTAACTATATCACTGATATTGGCCTGCATCGGGTGGGTGATACATGCTAAAGCACCTGAGTCTCCTACCTCCACAGAGGCACCTCACCAGCATGTGCCACCACCCTCCCATGAGACAAACAGAAGGACAGGGTTCTTCAACAACACCTTCATCCAGATGCTACACCAGCACCAGCTTGTGATGAACAAAACAAACTGTTGAGTATGTGGTCTGCTGCAACATACTGCAAGCCCCGGGATGGCCCTGCTTCCTGCTCCATTCTCTCGAACTGGCTCTGCCTACAGCTGGTACACTGTGTTCTTTGATTCATTCTATTCAGGTGACACAATCACGAGATCTGTGGGGAAGATCAGCGGCAGACAAGCATTTCGCCACATCATGGCTGCAGAATGGCCAGGCATGGACAAAGACTCAGCAGAGGAAAATGAGTATGAAAACCATCATGGGTCCTTTTTCCCATCAAACATATACAATGGTGGGGGAAACAAAAGACTGCCACCCATCAGAGATCTCCCGGTCTACCCACAACCCGGAAAGTACTGTGTAAATGGCAATGGAACAGTGTGGGTAGGGCGAAGTGACTGCGCCTACACACTACAGCTGAATGGTTCAACTTCCCCAGATCTGGTGTCCTTGCTGAACACGTACTTTGTGTGTGGGAACAAGGCCTACACCAGGCTGTCAAAATCCTGGGCCGGCACCTGTTACATTGCATGGCTACTCCCTCCCACCTACACAGCTGATGCAACACACCACATCCAGAAGAGAGGTGTGGTTGACTTAGATGACACAGCTGGCCAAGAGTTTGGGGACTTTGCTAAAGGGTTCCTCCCCTTTTGGGGCCCTATGATCAACAGCCGCAATCTGCGACACCTCACGAGAGTGGTAGAGGCCACCATAAATGCAACTGCTGGTGCCCTCAGCAACATCACGGCAGAACTTCAAGCAGACCGCCTCATGACTTTGCAGAATCGAATGGCGCTTGACATTGTACTGGCAGACCGTGGGGGGGTTTGTACATTGATCAAGACAAGTTGCTGCATTTTTTTCCCGGATAATGCACCGACGGTCTATCAAGCGATACAAAAACTGCATAAGATAGCTTCTGATATCCATCAAGACGAAGGGTCGTGGTCTCTGACAAACTGGTTCTGGAGCATGGTATCCCAGTGGGGATGGAAAATAATGATCTTTGTCGCTATCATTGCAGCTGCATTGTTCTCTTGCTGCCTCTGTGTGCAGTGCATGCCCGCGCTCTGTGCGACCTCCCTGACATCCAGACCAATGAAACAAAACTATCGCACTGCCATGATGATGATGGAAAGAGAGGTCCAGGAAATGATGGACATTGACGTAAATGATGAGAAATTGTTGCCTTTGCATGGCAAAAGGAGGGAACTGTTGAACTGAATTTTCGTAGTGCCTACAAGACTCCATTTTGTGTTGCCATGCTCTCGGCAGATTGGTGAAGAATTGTTTTTCATGTCCCTGCTGAAGCTTTCTCAACCCTCCTTCCTCCTTGTGGTCGAGCCAATTCCGAGAAGCTGCCTGTGTGCCTGAGACTCAGCCACATCCTGTCCATTGTTGGTAACTCAACCTGTCACGACCAGCTGCCCTGTGACCACACCAACTGATAGAGGAAGCACGAGGCTGTGCACTGTGACCACACCAGTTGGGCAAGGAAGCACGGGCTGTGGACATTGTGCAATCAGAGAACAGATGTCCCCTGACCACGATTGCACCACAATACTGACTAAGAACTTGTCAGAATGAGGAACTTATCAAAATGTGGAACTGTGTATTGTACAAATGGGCGTGGCTAGCGCTATAAATATGTGTAAGCTGTTGAGTAAAACAGCAGTCTCCGTAGAATTGTCTTTGTACCATTCTGGGACCTCTGTCCTTAGCTCGAGTTAATAAATTACTTGCTTCCCTCCACGGCTGGTTGTCCTGGTCTCTTTGGTAATGTATGATTAATGCAAGAAGGACCCGTAGATTCAAGGCGTTGCCCTGCGCCACTGGCTTTGACTCTCCCAGTGGGGAGGGGTCTCCAAAAGCCGGTTCTACAATTTGGCGCCCAACGTTGAGCGTCTTCGGTGGTCGTCATCGAGCCTGGTGGTCGTGAGGAGTCCGTGATCGAACGCTAAGAGAGGCGCGCCACTGCATTGGCTGAAAATTGTCCTTGTGGGCCCAAGGTCTCCGATTGCGTGACTACTCCCTCCAGTGGGCTACCCGACTGCAGCCCAGACTGACGCCCCAGTTCTGGTTCCTAGTCTTTGGAGATCGAGATCCTTGTGACACCTGCCGTGCGACGGAAGATTGATTGTCAGGTAAGAGTGGGAGTGGCCCACTTCTTTGGTGAATTGGTATCTTTGTTTTTGGTATTTTGATTCGACTTTTGCAAAAGCCGAAGCCGCAGGGTAAGTACAGTTCTAGACTGTAAGAATTAGATTTCGCCCTTTGACGTTTGAAACCAGGATACACGTCTAGAGATGCCTGGGTTTAGTAAGTTCCGGAAATTGTGTTGTTATTGTTCGCAGGACTCCGCATTGGAGGAATCTTGTCCGATTCCCCCTTTGGGGACCCCTAATCATGAAGTTTATGCTAAACATGGTGTAGGCCCAATTATGTTTTGCTCACTTTGGCATAAGTACATGGAAGGTAATGCCGAGATACAATGGCCCATATACGGTAGTTTTGAAACTTCTGTGCTAGATAATTTAGAAGAAAAATTGTTTCAGGGAAAAGCTAGACCTGCAATGTTTGATTCTTTTCGGGTTTGGCGGAAGGAGTCCAAGCAGAAAGAAATCAAACTCAAAAAGAATGAAGCTAAAATAATGCGCATGAATGTGATCCAGAAAGCCCAGAATCATGATAATCAGAAAATAGAAGAAGATATAGTAATACGTGACAGATTGCACCGAATGCAGATAGATGGATGTTATATTACAAAAAAGGTTCCCGAAAAGGCCCAGGACAAGGAAGATGACCATCTTATGTATTCTATGTTGAGCACCCCTCTGCCCTATACCCCCACCATATACCCGGCCCTTGACCCTGTACAATTGCCTCTTGCCACTGCTCCAGTTGTTGCCCCTGCCCATGCCCTGGTTTGCCCGAATCCCCAGCCATCTGTTCCCGACGCCCCAACTATTGGGGACACTGTATCCATGCAAGTACACCCTTCCTTTCTCCCTGTCGCACCTTCCACCAATTCCGTGTCTGCCCCTTCAACTCCTGCCACGACTAACCCTCTCCCTGTTGGCAATTATCTGACAACTTCCCCTAGTGCAGGAATGTTAGCGAATGCGTGGTCAGTAGTCCGTGATTATATCCCTTATGTAACTCCACCTAGGCCACCCACTCCCAGACGACGCACTCTGCGTAGACTGGTAGGGGATCCTCAAGAACAACTAGCTATGAGTCAACAGGCCCATTGGTGGATGGAGAATAACACTATATACACTGCCAAGGATATATGGATGACGATGGATCAGTGGACACGCATCCAACAAATTGATAACTTTTGTGAAATGTGCGACATACTAATCCAAATGTGGGAAGATTTTGTAGAATCAGGTCCACCCCCGGGTCTGTCTGAGCTTCGCCAGAGGGTTAAAAAGGGGGACATACAGGGCCCAGCACTATTATGTGACCTAATCACACTAGTGGCCTACAGAGACTCCTTGTCTGGTGTTGCGCTAAATAAAGGTTTTCCCATGAGGGAGGTACAGCCCGTTTGGAGGGACCGTGTTGTTGGCACGGATGGCCAACCTGAAATACCGGCAGGTTTAAGACAAATGTGGGTCCATGTCCCTTGGAAAAGGTCTGATGTCCTCCAACTTAAAAGCCAATTGCCTGATCAGCGTAAAAATCCTGCAGGTTACTACAAAGAATTAACTCAGACACTCCAATATTGCGTAATGACCTTAGCAGACATAGACATGTTAATGGGACAAGTAGTACCGACTGAGGTATGGTCAAAAATACGCCATACTGATCAGGCAGAATTTGGCCATACATGGAAAGATCTTGAGAAAGCTGACAGAGCTCGAACTGGTGGGGGGAAGCCTGACCCCATGATTCTAGCTCTTCCAGTCCAGATACTTACTGCCATGAAGGAGATATTGACACCTCACCGTATTAATTGGGACCGATTAGCAGCTTGCAAACAAAAGAAAGACGAAAGTGTATCTGACTTTTTCACACGATTTGAGAGCACCTTCACAGACTATAGTGGACAGGACATGACTTCGGAGGGGGGACAGCGACTGTTTGTAGATAAATTTGTGTCCAATCTGTTACCGGAACTTGGGACTAAACCAAAAATGTCAGAAAGTGCATGGCCCATCTCCACCCCGTCCGGCATTTTCGCAATGACTCAGTACTATGAGAATAGGGAAAATGAAGAGCGAGACAGAACAGACAAAAAGACTAAAAGACTTAAAAACGAAGGTACCCGACCCCGACCCAAAACAGAGATAACCCCAAGTTTCAGCAAATAGTTCAGAGACCTGCCAATGTGACTCCTCGCCTGCCGCTGGGACCTAACCAGTGTGCTTATTGTCGCCTGGAGGGTCATTGGCGTGATGAGTGTCCCTCGTTGGCCCGAAACAACTCTGCCTCTACAGACCGTTTCACAGGCCAATGTCCCCAGAGAGGACAAGGGCGAGAGGGACCTAGGCCACAAATGCAAGACAGGCGAACACTTATGCGAGAGAATAGATTTGATACCGCTAACAATGGAAACCGTAATTACTTTACTGAGGATTACGAGCCTGAAGAGGGAACGGGATTTCTGTCTCTCTAGGATTGCCAAAGACAAGGGACCCGTGCCTATTCCTGTTGACCAGAAGGGACCGTATGTCCGTGTTACAACATTGGGCTCCACGGAGAAATTTTTGGTCGACACAAAGTTCTATTGCTAGGTCTAAAGTCCCTGGGGCCCCCTTGTCTAGCACAAATAACATTTCTGTGGGATTCTCTGGTACCCCAGTATTCAGCCCCATTTCACAGCCATTGGAACTAACGATAGGACCCTACACAGTTGACTTCCCTTTAGTCTTGACTTCCACATGTGGTGAAAACTTGTTGGGTTTAGATCTACTAAAAAGATTGCATGCGACCATATACTGTTCTCCCGATGGGGTTTACATCACTATGGGTCCCCCTACCACTAATCAGTTATACCTAGCCGCCCCGAATCGAATACCCCGAGAGCTCCAGAATGTCCCTCTCAGCCTTTGGGCCCAAGATGATACTGATGTTGGCCTTTTGTCAATACCCCCATTTTCAGTTACCCTGAAAGAAAATGCTCGCCCTCCCCGACTCCCACAGTACAAAATACCCAAAGAAGGAGAAAGGGCATTGCTCCAGATAATTTCCGAGCTTGTCAGTAAGAGTGTGGTCGAGGAAACAAGAGGAAATGTGTGCAATAGCCCAATTCTGCCTGTCCTGAAACGCTCCGACCCTTCCAAGCCCCCTGTTTATCGCTTCGTCATCGACTTACGGGAGATAAACAAAATAGTAGTTCCTCAGTTCCCTGTGGTCCCAGATATCACCACCCTACTTACTATGGTTCCCCCGTCTGCATTTTTCTTCTCTGTCATAGACCTAAAGAACACCTTTTTCAGCATACCAGTCAATGAACTGAGTAGAGATCTTTTTGGATTCTCATTGGCAGGACGAAGTTTTCGGTTCTGCAGAGCTCCACAAGGATACACAGAGAGCCCCTTGATTTACAGTCAGGCCCTCAAGGGCCAACTTGATTCCCTGACCCTACCTCAAGGCACCGCATTACTTCAGTATGTGGATGATTTGGTGATAGCGGCAGACACAGAGGCATTATGTAAAGAAGCTATAATGAAGTTGCTCCTACACCTGGCACAGTTCAATCACAAGGTTTCCCTCTCCAAACTACAATATTGTCGACATGAGGTGACCTACTTAGGTCATCTCTTGTCGAAGGAGGGACGCCGCTCACCCCTGAACGAATACAAACAATCAGCAAAATGCCCACACCAAAAACACAGAAAGAGGTACGTGCTTTTATTGGCATCACCTCCTACTGCCGCCAGTGGATACCCAGTTTTTCTTTACTCATTAAACCTTTATTGAGCCTCACACTTAAAGACGTTCCACACCCACTCCCTTGGACAGACGAGTGTCAGCATGCATTTGAGAAACTGAAAACACCCTTGTGTTCGGCCCTAGTGTCAGGCACCCCTAGTTCTCAGAAACCCTTCACTCTTTTTGTACACGAGCACAACGGTTGCGCATTGTCAGTATTAACACAGTATTTTGGTGACAAACAACGCCCCTGTGCATATTTTTCTGCAGTACTAGATCCCGTGGCCCGCGCACTTCCCAGTTGCTTGAGAGCAGCAGCTGCAGCTGCCATATCCATTCGCCAATCTGCTGGCCTGGTCTTAGATACCACACTTACAGTTAAGGTTCCTCACGTAGTTGACACTCTGTTAAACAGAACGAAAACCCAACATCTCACTAGTGCACGTTTGTCCGGATATGAACTAACTCTCTTAGCCAGCCATATCATCATCCGCCGCTGCATCACACTGAGACCAGCCACATTGATACCTTTTGTTGATAGTGACACTAATTCAGATCCACATGATTGCGTCCTCCGGACGGAGGAAGAAACAAAAGGTCGTATAGATTTAACTGACATACCCCTCATTGACCCTGATGGTACCCTGTATGTGGATGGTTCTTGTTTTAAACTCCCTGATGGTAGCACGACTGCCGCCTACGCTATCACCACTTTACAGACGTAGTGGAGAGTGAGAGAATACCTTACCAATCAGCACAAGCCGCTGAGTTGGTGGCACTAATAAGGGCGTGTGAACTTAGTGCAGAAATGGCCGTCAACATCTACACTGACAGCCAGTACGCTTTTGGCGTGGCCCATAACTTTGGGCGCCTCTGGGCGGAAAGGGGATTTTTACTTCCCACGGTACTAAAATACAGCATGGTCATCTGGTCACCAGATTGTTAGAAGCATTGACTCTCCCTTCAAAGGTAGCAGTGATCAAATGTAGTGCCCACAAGAAAGTGACTGATGACATAGGAAGGGGTAATGCATTCGCTGACCAGACTGCGAAAGAGACAGCCAAAGATGTCTCGACCCGCATGCATGTAGCGGGCCCCTCAAACTGGGTGCCAGAGAAGGGAATGCATGAGGACACCATTGAAAATGTGAAAGAAATACAGGCAGAGGCAACCAGAGAGGAAAAAGCCCTCTGGGAAGAACAAACAGGCCTGTTGAATGAGAACGCCTGTTGGACGGACCTATCCGAACAACAGCGATGGTTATTACCAGATGCCTATGTTTTACCAGTAGTTACTATGGCCCATGGCCCGGCCCACATTAGCGCAAAAGGTATCTGCAAATTACTAGCTCCAGTATGGCAAAACAAACACATCCCAAAATACGCTGAAAGATTAGTCAGAAATTGCATGATTTGTCTGATGCACAACCCAGGAAAAGGCACACCAACACCTGCAGGCAATTTTGCACCTCCATCTCATCCTTTCGAAGTACTCCAGATAGACTATATACAGATGGAGAGGTGCAATAGTGTCCAAAATGTCCTGGTGGTTGTGTGTGCCTTCAGCAAGTGGATTGAGGCCTACCCCCTGAAAGACAACACTGCCATAAGTACCGCAAAGATACTGTTGAAGGAGTTCTTTCCAAGATTTGGAATGCCCAGAATTATCTGGAGCGACAACGGAAGTCACTTCACAGGGGAGGTAATGAAAAAAGTCTGTGTAGGGACGGGGATCAGACAAAAGTTCCACGCCGCCAATCACCCCCAGTCAGCAGGTTTAGTTGAACGCCACAATGGTACTTTAAATTTGAAAATGGCAAAAATACAGGCTGACACCGGACTACCCTGGCCGGATGCCCTGCCCCTCGCTCTCCTATCAACCAGAGCCACGGCACATTCTCGTACAGGACTATCTCCGTACGAAATAGTATTTGGTCGGCCAGCAAACGTTTGGGGAGTGCCACGCCCAAAAAAATACTCTGACATTGAATACCCGATGTTGATTGATTACTTGCATGAATTGACCACTAATTTACGTCTCATTCATCGTCCGGTGCAAGATATCCTGCCACCCAGACCCAAGGGACCTGGTCACACCATCCTACCGGGTGACTGGGTATGTGTCCGCAACTTCCAAAGAACTAAGAACTTGGAGCCGAGGTGGAAACCGCCCCAGCAAGTGTTGCTAGCAACGAGGTCTGCAGTGAAGGTGGCAGGAAGAAAAAACTGGGTCCACGGTGTGCACTGCAAGAAAGTGCCTCTACCACTGCCATACGACCAGTGGGCCAAGAAAGGTCTGGGTGACAACGAATGCGAAAAAATCCCATGTTTTGCACCCTTCAGTGACGCCAATGTTTCCTGGGCTTCATCAGAACAAGAGGACGACGACATCCTGCAATCTGCCGTCCCTCCGCACCTGAGGTTACGAGACACAGAACATTTGTTTACTGATCAAACGATACCTAGGTCCACCCGATACAACCTCCGTCCCAGAAAAAAGGACTGAAGAGACAAGGGTCTCTGCCCTCTGCTTGACATGGTTGGACAATTCGCTGCAGGGCTTCGATACACCGGCGCAACTTTCTAGGTGATACAGCGGACTGGAGCGTGTCAATAGGACTGACTGAATCACTGATCGGCGAAGCAGCCACCAATCACAGGCAGCCCCTAGGGAAGACCACGTGAAGCAGACGATGAACAAAATGAACACTGAAAGCTTAAAAAGCAAAGAAGCAATAAAACGAAAATGCATAAAGACAATATGTGGCCCGTACCCCCTTTGTCTAATGGTACTACTAACTATATCACTGATATTGGCCTGCATCGGGTGGGTGATACATGCTAAAGCACCTGAGTCTCCTACCTCCACAGAGGCACCTCACCAGCATGTGCCACCACCCTCCCATGAGACGGACAGGGTTCTTCAACAACACCTTCATCCAGATGCTACACCAGCACCAGCTTGTGATGAACAAAACAAACTGTTGAGTATGTGGTCTGCTGCAACATACTGCAAGCCCCGGGATGGCCCTGATTCCTGCTCCATTCTCTCGAACTGGCTCTGCCTACAGCTGGTACACTGTGTTCTTTGATTCATTCTATTCAGGTGACACAATCACAAGATCTGTGGGGAAGATCAGCGGCAGACAAGCATTTCGCCACATCATGGCTGCAGAATGGCCAGGCATGGACAAAGACTCAGCAGAGGAAAATGAGTATGAAAACCATCATGGGTCCTTTTTCCCATCAAACATATACAATGGTGGGGGAAACAAAAGACTGCCACCCATCAGAGATCTCCCGGTCTACCCACAACCCGGAAAGTACTGTGTAAATGGCAATGGAACAGTGTGGGTAGGGCGAAGTAACTGCGCCTACACACTACAGCTGAATGGTTCAACTTCCCCAGATCTGGTGTCCTTGCTGAACACGTACTTTGTGTGTGGGAACAAGGCCTACACCAGGCTGTCAAAATCCTGGGCCGGCACCTGTTACATTGCATGGCTACTCCCTTCCACCTACACAGCTGATGCAACACACCACATCCAGAAGAGAGGTGTGGTTGACTTAGATGACACAGCTGGCCAAGAGTTTGGGGACTTTGCTAAAGGGTTCCTCCCCTTTTGGGGCCCTATGATCAACAGCCGCAATCTGCGACACCTCACGAGAGTGGTAGAGGCCACCATAAATGCAACTGCTGGTGCCCTCAGCAACATCACGGCAGAACTTCAAGCAGACCGCCTCATGACTTTGCAGAATCGAATGGCGCTTGACATTGTACTGGCAGACCGTGGGGGGGTTTGTACATTGATCAAGACAAGTTGCTGCATTTTTTTCCCGGATAATGCACCGACGGTCTATCAAGCGATACAAAAACTGCATAAGATAGCTTCTGATATCCATCAAGACGAAGGGTCGTGGTCTCTGACAAACTGGTTCTGGAGCATGGTATCCCAGTGGGGATGGAAAATAATGATCTTTGTCGCTATCATTGCAGCTGCATTGTTCTCTTGCTGCCTCTGTGTGCAGTGCATGCCCGCGCTCTGTGCGACCTCCCTGACATCCAGACCAATGAAACAAAACTATCGCACTGCCATGATGATGATGGAAAGAGAGGTCCAGGAAATGATGGACATTGACGTAAATGATGAGAAATTGTTGCCTTTGCATGGCAAAAGGAGGGAACTGTTGAACTGAATTTTCGTAGTGCCTACAAGACTCCATTTTGTGTTGCCATGCTCTCGGCAGATTGGTGAAGAATTGTTTTTCATGTCCCTGCTGAAGCTTTCTCAACCCTCCTTCCTCCTTGTGGTCGAGCCAATTCCGAGAAGCTGCCTGTGTGCCTGAGACTCAGCCACATCCTGTCCATTGTTGGTAACTCAACCTGTCACGACCAGCTGCCCTGTGACCACACCAACTGATAGAGGAAGCACGAGGCTGTGCACTGTGACCACACCAGTTGGGCAAGGCAGCACGGGCTGTGGACATTGTGCAATCAGAGAACAGATGTCCCCTGACCACGATTGCACCACAAGACTGACTAAGAACTTGTCAGAATGAGGAACTTATCAAAATGTGGAACTGTGTATTGTACAAATGGGCGTGGCTAGCGCTATAAATATGTGTAAGCTGTTGAGTAAAACAGCAGTCTCCGTAGAATTGTCTTTGTACCATTCTGGGACCTCTGTCCTTAGCTCGAGTTAATAAATTACTTGCTTCCCTCCACGGCTGGTTGTCCTGGTCTCTTTGGTAATGTATGATTAATGCAAGAAGGACCCGTAGATTCAAGGCGTTGCCCTGCGCCACTGGCTTTGACTCTCACAGTGGGGAGGGGTCTCCAAAAGCCGGTTCTACAGGACAGGACTATCATCTCCAGAAGTGGACGGATCAGTCTGTGCATCGAAAAAGACAAGAAAGGGCAGCATAGACAAGGGGTGGGATCTTGACCAGTGGGAGTACTATAAATGTGGTCCATCAAGAAGAACTGGGAAAGATGGGCCAGAGAGTGAGTGTGGGGAATTTTTGCTCCATCGACCTGAAGCAGGGGTTCCCATGAAGTACCTGATGTGAGCTCATGGGGGTGTGGAAGAACAGCAGGAGATGACGCAGGAACATGTTCTTCAATCATTCATAGTTGGCCAGCAAGGCGTGCAGGGCAACGGCAAATGCTTTATTCATGGACTGTTGTACTGAAGAGTCTAGGGCTTCAGCAACCCCCCTCCCCCACTCTGAACTCATCTGCTGTATAAGGCTCATAGGGGGCCAGAGCACATGAAGCAGCCATAGCACAATACAATATGCGCCCCCACAATAGGAGGGCAAGAATAAGGAGGGGGAGTACCCAGTACAATCAGGTGGGACCTAAGGATCCAATATTATGGACTGTCCAGAGGTCAGCACCTTGTCACACCAACGGAGCTCCCAAAAATTGGGGCAGTGCCCGCAATTCAATATCTGGTTAGGAAGGACTAAATAGCATCGGTAATGACCACACTCAACCGTCTGGAGGAGGTAAGGAAGTAGCAAGGGAAAGAGGGCCTGTCCCAGAAATATCATTAGGCTCACCAAGCAGGCCACTACCAGTCAGCTGCTCCCAGCACGGGAAAAAGATATTGCCGTGGACTGATAATCTAAAAGGAAGTGTCTGAGAAAGGGAGCAGACAAGCAAATCGCTCTCCCATCTCCCTGTGCAGGGACACCACGTACACGTTAATTGGAAGCTCCGATCGGCATCCCAGTGGGAAGGGGGAGAAAGTGTTTTAGCAGTACACTCGGCACTTGTGGAAACGCAACAGTAGGACTAAAATAGTCACAAATAAAAGCAAATATAATAAAGTGAAGAACAGAGAAATAAAGTAAAATTTCTTGGCTGTAGCAGCAAAGAAACAGGAGTCGTCCTCGTGGGTTCGCCATAATATAGGGCCTGGTGGGGCCTGATTGGCTTATAAAAAATGGAGTTTTTGTGTTTATTGTATTCTGAATGACTGCTCACATTTTGTAGAAAAGTTAGAGAAATATAATCAGAGCCTCTGGTCCTGTCAGAATGCCCTAAAACTTTTGGAGTTCTTGCATTTGTGCCAACTGTAAGATGTTTTTTTTTCTTTTTTAAGGCAAAAAGGCATATTGTACAGCATACATTCTTTTTTTCAAGGTGGATTCTCTGGCAATGCAAATTTTTTTTTTTATTTTTAGCTGGATTCTCGGGCAATGAGTTCGTATAAGGAATCCCTCTGTTCTGAGTTACCTGTTTGTTCTGGTTTCATCTTTTGGAAATGCAGAATGTTACCACCACCACCACCCCCTCCCCCCCCTTTTTTTTGGGGGGCCTTCACAGGAGAACCCACAATTCTGTCAGTCAGTCAAATTAGCCTTTATTCGAATTCAAATTCATAAAAAGACATATATACATTTAAAGCAATAATCCAAACTTTAAAAATCAGTTTCATTATTCACAAGTTACAGAATTCAGAGGTCCCTTAATAGTTCCAAAGTTGCCAAGTTCATAAATACTATAAATAGTTAAAAATATCGTCCTTGCACCCACTTTTTATAAAACCAGGTATGTTAAAACAGATGAGAACGTTCCTGTCTCATTGTACATCATGCAGTCAACCCCTGTGCTCGTAGGAACCACATACCATGTAGAAATTTTGATATTGCAATTATACAAAAATCATTCCCATCAGTTCTTAAAATCTCAAGAGCTTCTGTACCAGAAGTAATACCCAACCTATGGCATGTCGGCCTAATCCATTTATGTCTCAGGTTCTTGTACATTGGGCAAATGAAAAGAACATGGGTGATGGATTCCACTTCCTCAGGACAAAACGGGCAATCCTTGGTTGTTCCGGTACCCCATTTGCTAGTAAAAGATTTTATTGGAAGGGTACCTATCCGATATTGATGGTACCATTTCCTATCACTTGGGACTGTAATGAGATTCCAATATTTTTCATATACTGGAACATGTTTGGTCTCTAAAAAAGCCTTAGACAGTGAATTACTCGTCAAAGACGAGAATCTTTTGACCATCACCATGTTCCAGTACAATCCTTTAAGTTCTTTACGCGAAGGAAATGGGGAACTAGTTGGCTTGAGCCACAGCTGGTTAAGTCCCACATCACTCAGGACCAACCTAACCTGCTTCAGCCAAAGGGTTTTTCCTGCTCCAAATGTATCCCTGACTTCCAGAAGAGCATGGGCATACTCCGCTAGTTCCTCTGTGACCCAAAGCCTCCTCCAATATGCCACAGGTCTGAAACGGGCTATATCCTCCAGGAATTGACTGCCCAGATCGTAATAGAGTGGTATAAGAGGAGTAGATTATGGTAAACCCGTTACTGACGGCATAAATTTATTCTGGGAGGTCGAGAGAGCGGAGATATTACTGAAGCCCCATAATTCTGCCCCGTATAGGACCGATGCTGAGATTTTGGCATTATAGATTTTCAATAAGGGGGCTATGGGCTTAGAATAAGATTGTCTGGATTCCTTCAGCAGTGCCCCTGCCAATTGGGCATGTCTAAGTAACAGCATGTCCACATGCGGGGTCCATTTTAGTTTGGAGCTTAATGTATTGCCCAGGTATGTGAATACATTAGCCTGCTCAAGTGGAACATTATTCATAGTAGCCTTCCCGATTACTTATTTTTGATTATGGAGAACCATGAACTTTGTTTTAGCTACGTTAATTACAAGGCCGGAGTCTTTGCAGAAAGTCTCAAACCGATTTATGGCCACCTGGAGACCCTTTTGGGTTTTTGACAACAGGGTGTTAACATGACCGAACTATTAAAGTTAGATTAAGGGAGGACTTAAAATGAATGCCGAATTGATGTTACAGTATGGACAAAAATGTATACTTGTGTGCATGGAGAAGAAAATCAATGAAATACCTTTTAAAAAAAAAAGGGTGTCGTCGGCAAACATTAACAGGGGTATTTTCCTAAAGTTTAAAGTTGGAGCATCGGTAGGATAGTTCTCAAAATAATTTGTAACCCTGTTAATGTATAGTGAAAATAAAGTTGGTGCCAATACGCACCCCTGTCTAACTCCTCTTTCTATTTTGAATCTATCAGTCACTTGGCCAAACTGACCCCAACGGACTTAGGCAAATTTACCTTTGTGTAACTTAATCAGAAATGCCAACAAGTCCCTTGGCATCCCCTGATCGGCCAGGACTTCCCACAACCTAGATCTAGGCACCAGATCAAATTCCGTTTTAAGATCTACAAAGGCGGCATAGATTCTCCCACCGTTAAGGAGGACTGCATGCCAATAAATTAAAACGAATCTAAAAACCTGGTCTATGGCACTCTAGTGTGCACGGAACCCAGCCTGTAGGGGGGATAAAATACTACATTTGTCGATCCAGGCTTGTATGCGACTCAGGACCAGCCTGGCGATTACCTTCTGTAAGCAATCTATCAGGCTTATGGGCCTGTAATTACCTGGGTAAGATTTATCCCCTTTTTTAAAAATAGGTAAAATCTCTGCACCTTTCCATGAATCTGGAATGGGAGCACCCTTGGCGATGGCATTTGCCAGGATCTGTATGTACGATGCCCAAACCTCCTTGTTATACAAAAACAAATCAGCAGTGACACAATCGATTCCGGGGGCTCTACCACTACGTACACTGTTAAGGGCAGCTTCTACTTCCTTTCTAGTGAAACTTAAGTCAAGAGTGTCGATATGGTTAACCACGCACCCTTGGGATGAAGTAGATTCATCCAGACCCATAACTAATTGCTTTTTGTAATGGGACACCCAATTCTCAGGGGGAACATGGTTAATTGGCGGTTTACCGGTACAGCCCCTAC
Organism: Lissotriton helveticus; assembly: GCF_964261635.1. NCBI lineage: Eukaryota > Metazoa > Chordata > Amphibia > Caudata > Salamandridae > Lissotriton > Lissotriton helveticus. Next base: position 1,857,650,809 of record NC_136057.1, read on the forward strand.
CCCATTTTAGGAGGTGCCAGAAGCCTGCCATGTTCCTATCTAAGCTGGCTCCATATAATTCTAGCCAATATTCTTCTTCCCATTCTTTTTTAGCTATATGTTGGACCCGCTTATATTCTATACGATCTTGTAGGATAATATCCCTATTCTTAGTACGGATGGCCTGGGATAATGCTTTATAGGCCACCCTACAAGTATTACCGTACCATGACTCTACAGGAACTTTAGCATTACATTTCTTTTTAGCTTTATCTACAGTAAAAAACATTTCAGTTTGTTAAAAAGATTTTTATGAACAAGTGCAACCTTGGACACATAACCCGGTGTGTCTTAGCAACCTGAGTGATCTTCTATAGCTTTGGATGCCAAGGCATTAATGGCCACTAGCTTATCCTCCTTTCGAATAATTTTAGACCACTTGACCCGTCTCATATCGTTACTTTGTATAATTTCGACCCCCAATGTGGAAACCACATCGGGGGACTTAATCAAACGGGCCATCTGTAATAGCAGAGGATTGTGGTCACTCTCTACCCTTTCCTCTATTCTCATGTCTACGAGATTTGGCCAAAATTCCTTATTAACAAGAATGTAGTCAATTTGAATGCTTCTTTGACCAGAGCTAAATGTTACAGAGCCTTCCTTATCAGACACAGTTCTACTGTTAGCTGCTCTAAGACCATACTCCACACACAACACTTTAAGTTGGATGGCCGCCTCCGACCATTTCTTTATAGGAGCCAAAGTTAGTTGGGGGATGTCCCATAAAGCATCTTCTTCCTGCCCCAGGTCTATGTCGTTTGAATCTAAGGGTTCAAACGTGCAATTAAAATCACCAGCAACCACTATGTCATTTATTCATGTGTGCTGATTGAGAAAAGAATCATCCAGGAGGGTGATGGTACCAGAAGCTTTCCCACCAGGTAATCCTCTGGCGTACACATTAATGATTTTAGGTCCCTGGCTCCGGGTCTTCTAATCCTAACAGCCATTATGTCCTTCCCTTCCATATCCAACTCTTGGACTGCATACCCACCTGACAGCCTAATCCAAATGACGAGACCCCCCCCCATTGGTCTCCCTCTATGTGCTGTAGTGGCAGGTTTGTAAAAATTGATGTATCCTGGTCTAAATGTCGGATCAACTAACCACGTCTCTTGAAGGCATACAATATCATTTGAATCAATTAGCGACTGCCAGTCCAATGACACTAGTTTTCTCTTTAGGCCAGCTATATTCCAGGAAATAAGAAATGAATTACTGGCTTCCTTTACATTATCTACACCTTGTACGGGTACACTCTGTCTTCCTATTCCACTAAAATCGGACTCTCCCCATACTAAGGGGAGGGCCACTTGTAAAAAATCTACGGGACGTACTACTGCTTCCAAACAATTGGTTGAACCCCCTCCATGCCATACGACAGTCACTTCCTTTCCCGAAGCCTGTGCCTCTAAATACGGGATTTTTTAGCAGAATGTAACACCCCTTACAACTGTCTCCTTACCCTTAATACCCTTAATGCCCTCTATACTAACATTAAATCCCCTAAATTGGGTGTTCTGTTGATATCCCGACTGGACATAACCATCCTTAGGGTGACCCTTCACTGCTGCCACGCCTATTTCTACTGGGCCAGTGGTGTGAGGTAGGGGTACATTACCCAGTCAATCATTAGCATCCAATGTGCTCAATCCCTCGTATCTATTGAATGTTGGGACATTGTAGCTAGTATGACCCACCCCTAGACCTTGTTGCCTAAAGGGAACCCCTCTAATTCCTGGACAGGTGCGATAGAAGTACCCCAGAGGTAAAAGACTTATAGCATCTTCCCTATCCCTTGGAGGAGCGGCCTTTTCTAGGATACACCCTACTAGCTTGGGGGGACCTAAGACTGACGACTATGCTGTCCCCTTCCAAGCGTTTAACTGATTTACCCACCCAGGCCACCCTTCTAACCATCAGAAAGTTTTCAAATAGATGGTTTCAAACCCCGTTTTAGTGTCCAAATAATGTAGGGCCTTAGTTTTTAATGTGGCCCAGTGCTCGTCCTCACCTGGCCGTAGTGGGGGTACATTTGCTAGCACAATAGTATAGGGTGTTGCCTCAGGAGGGAGATCTAGGAAAACCCTTTGTGTTTTGTCTCCCCTACCCTCCTCACCTGCTCCTAATCTTGTGCTAAGTGTTGTCAATTTGGTCCTTTGGGCTTCAGATGGGAATGAAGACGGGGCGGATGTACTAATTAGTGGTGGCAGTAGGGGGATACTGTTAGGGGAACCCCACAGGCCTGGGGTTGACGGTGGGGGTTTACGGCTACTTGATTTCCTGTCCTTTGATGTTCTGTCATTTCACGGAGACCCACCCCTGGCAGATCTGTGGGCTTTATGAGGTAATCTTCAATTTTATTAAGCCTTTCGTCTATGGCGTTTAGTCTACACAGAATTGGTTCCATTAGTTGCGTGAATAGGGTTTTAAGCTGTATTAATGTGGCGTCACCATTCTCTCCAGTATCTAGGACTTCTTCCCTTGTGTGTACTAATACAGTAGTTACCAGTTCAGACCCTCCCCTCACTAAATCTGTACTATTGAGTTTGGCCAATTTCGCTGCTTGTGCGCTCGTTCCTGGAGCTTTACAGGCTTTCCTTTTCTTGTTATCTGTGGCTAAGCTAGGGGTAGGTTGTGCCTTCCTTTGCCTGGTTCTAACCTTATTGTCAAGTACCTTGGCTTTACTTATAGATCTAAGGTCTGTTGGAGTGGCTAATCGAGAGCCGCCGCTTGACATTATTGGGGAGTGAGAATACCTTGTGTTGCCTAAAACAGGGTCATCTAGTGTAACTAGTCCAGGGGGAAGGCTTAGTGGATCTAATGAGAGCCTCCTTTCGGTTGCCTCAATTTCCTGTAATAACACACTTTCTGCCTGGTTAAAAAAGGCATCCAGAGTCCCGGCCACTCCAACCCCCCCTTTACGTATTAGTTTACTCATATATAAGCTACTTAAGCCTAAACACCGTAAGCAATGGATAAAATTCAATAATCAGCTCAGAATCTTACTTTATGTCCTATGGGAAATGTTAGGGGGATGGTCCAGTCTCTGCCGGGCGATGACGGGCACCCCCCCCCCTTTTGTCCTTCACAGGAGAACCCACAATTCTGTCTAATAATGATAACTTGCAGTTGCTCATCTCCTTTGATAAAGATCTGGTCAAAGCAAAAGAGCATTTTGTGACAGGGATGAAAGCAATTACAGCCTGGATGTCCACCAATTGTCTACAGTCGAAAGCAGAAAATCTGAGATGATGCTGTTTGGTAGAGCCCAACAGCTTAGGTTGGCCGACTGGTGGCCTGCAGAACTCGGCAAATGCACCTGTATCCAAGCAGGTAGTCAAGCACCTCTATGTCTGATTGGACCACACCATAACTATGAAGGAGTAGTTTCTGTCCTGTAACTCCAGTTCTGTAGTAGGGGTATCTCTGTTATAGTCATAATCTAGTGAATAGTCCCGCCCATGTGCGTGGACCCCGGAGCAATCAAAAATAATCTCTTACAGTGTCAAAAAATGCAGAAAAGCATAGACACTTAAGAGAGAATTTAAAGACAGATAATGCAGCCTAAAAAGGCTACACTGTCCAGTACTTCAACTAGAAATTCCACCATAAAATCCACAAAACAGCAAAAGCCTGTACAGATTTCACTTGCTTTACCAGCAAAATCCCTCAGGAATGATAGAGAGAAGAACCTGGACAGACAAGCCCCATAGGCTGCCATTATGTGGCTCAAAACAGGATACTGTGCCTTTAAGAGAATCTTCCAGAACCTTCTCCCAGTATCCCAGAATGCATAGCAGGTCCAACTTAGTTTCAGTTCTTTTTGAAGGCGTAACACGCCAGACCTGTAGCATTCCAGAAAGGAATATATCTCTCTCCACCGGGGAGGAGGGAGGGCGCTTATGACTATAACAGAGATACCCCTACTACAGAACTGGAGTTACAGGACAGAAACTCTTCCTTCTGTAGTAGGGGATCTCTGTGTATAGTCATAATCTAGTGAATAGAATGGCAAGCCCATCCCCACACCAAAGCGGCGGTGGAGAAAAGAGAATTAACTTTTTGGTAACACAGCTGTATGCAGGACACAATCCACCGAGAGATAGACTGCTTAGAGGTCGCAAGACCCGTCCTGACTGATCCATAATTGATGAACAACTGGTCTGACCTACGAATATCCCTGGTTTTATCCAGATAAAATTTCAGCACCCTCCTAACATCCAGGGAATGCAAAGACCTTTCCGCTGGAGATGAAGGATTCTGAAAGAACGTAGGCAAAGTGATAGTCTGGTTGATATGGAAATCAGAAACAACCTTGGGAAGAAACTTAGGGTGAGTACGCATAACAACCTTAGCAGCATGAAACACAGTATAAGGTTCTTGGCAACACAACGCCTGAATTTCACTCACCCTGCGGGCCGATGTAATGGCCACGAGGAACGCCGCCTTCCAGGACAGGTGCTGCAACGAAGCCTTATGAATAGGTTCAAAAGGCTCCTTCATCAACCTGGACAGCACCACATTCAAGTCCCATGAAGGCGAAGGAAGCCTGACAGGAGGGAATACTTTCTTCAAGCCTTCCAGAAAATCTTTGATCACAGGGATCTGGAAGAAGGAAGTCTGTGAAGGGCATTTCCTGTAGGCAGTCAAAGCAGCCAGATGAACCTTAATGGAATGGACATTAAGGCCAGACTGCGCCAGATGTAGCAGATATGGAAGGATGACATCTTCCTTGCATGTCATAGGGTCATAGTTCTTAGACTTGCACCAGATGCAAAACCTCTTCCACTTGTAAGCATAAGAAGTCCTAGTGGAAGGTCGCTTAGCCTCCTTCAGTATGTCCATACAATCCTCTGGGAGATTCAAATGGCCATATTGCACTATTTCAGGAGCCATGCCGCCAAACTCAAAGACGAGAGGTTGGGGTGCACCATCCGCCCCCCGAACTTCGTGAGAAGGTCCGGCCTGCACGGCAGCTTCATGTGAGGAAGGAGAGACCGGTGAAGCAGGTCCGTGAACCACCACTGTCTGGGCCATTCCGGGGCAATCAGAATCATCTTCGCCCTGGATTGGGAGAGCTTGATGAGAACCGTTGGAATCAGGGGAATGGGTGGAAAAGCGTACAGAAAGCTGTTCGACCAGTTGATCCATAACGCGTTCCCCAGCGTCCCTGGCTGGTAGTACCTGGAGGCGAAGTCTCGGCATTTGCTGTTTTCGGCGGTGGCGAACAGATCTACGTCTGGCGTTCCCCACCTTGCGAAGACTTCTCCTACCAATTCGTCGTTTATGACCCATTCGTGGTTTTCCTGAATCAGTCTGCTCAGCTCGTCTGCCTGAACATTCTGCACACCTGGCAGATGAGTGGCCGTTATCGAGAGTCCTCGAGCCAGAAGCCAGTGCCAGATCGCCTGCGCCTCCTGAGACAGAGTGCGCGATCTCGAGCCCCCCTGCTTGTTGAGGTAATACATCGTGGTCGTATTGTCCGTTTGCACAAGCAGAGAGTCGGTCCGGAAGGACGGTTGAAACGCCTTCAGCGCCAAGTGAACAGCCCTGAGTTCCAGGAAATTGATGTGGTACGTGGACTCCGAAGGGGACCGCGTCCCTTGAATCTGCAGGTCTCCGGAGTGCGATCCCCATCCCAGGAGAGAAGCATCCGTCTCGATCGTCTGTGTGGGAATGTCCTTGTGGAAGGGAACCCCTCTGAGGAGATTCTCCGCCGAACACCACCACTTCAGAGACTGAAGAGCATGTAGAGACAGTCGTATCCTGTCGTCCCAAGATCCTCTCCTCTGGTCCCACTGATCTTCCAAGCACTCCTGCAGCGGTCTCATGTGCAGCCGCGCATGTGGCGTCAGGAAGATGTAAGAAGCCATCGATCCCAGCAGAGAAGACACCGTCCTCACTGTCGTGGATGGAGAGGACAGGAGAGCCTGAGCCTTCCGAAGGAGACACGCTTGCCGACAGCGTATTGATGGAGGCTCCCAAGTACTGGATGCACTGGACCGGAGTTGGAACAGACTTGGACATGTTGATGTGCAACCCCAGCTTGTTCAAGAGAACGCACGTCTTCTGGAAGTGTGCTTGAGCTTCCGAGAAGGAGGAGGCCTTGATCAACCAATCGTCCAGGTATGGGTAGACAAACACCTTGTTCTTCCTCAGGTGTGCCGCTACCACTGCCATGCATTTTGAGAATGTCCTGGGTGCAGACTTCAGCCCGAACGGAAGTACCGTGTACTGATAGTGATTGGCGCCGACTTGAAATCGCAGGAACTTCCTGTGTTTGTGTGCAATGGGCACATGGAAGTACGCATCCTGTAGGTCTATGGCACAAAGCCAGTCTCCCCGTTGCAGCTGAGGATAAATCTGATGCAACGACAGCATGCGAAACTTTTCTCTGCGAATCCACTTGTTTGCCTGTCGCAAGTCCAGAATGGGCCTGAACTCGTTCTTGTCCTTCTTGCGGACCAGAAAGAACCAAGAGTACAGACCTATTCCTCTTTGAGACAGAGGTACAACTTCTATCGCCCTGTTCCTCAACAGGATGTCAGCCTCCGCCTGAAGCTCGCGCAGTTGATACTGCGAGCTGATCGGAGGAATCGATGGAGGAGGGCTGATGAACCGAAGACTGTATCCATTGCAAACAATATTCAGCACCCACTTGTCCTGAGTAATTTTTCTCCACTCTGCCAGAAAAAATTGAATGCTTCCCCCCACCGGAGCGGGTAACGGACGAAGGGGAAGTAACTGCTCAGGGTCGAGACCCAGCCGGGCCCTTGGTCGCGGTAGAGGACTGCTGTGCACCTCTACCCCTCTGACGTTTCTGGAAGGGTCGTCTGTACTGCTGCTGTTGTTGCTGCTGCTGATGTTGCCCAGAAGACTGACCCCTTCCTCGACCCTGTGACCCAAAACGCCGTTGGAATTGGCGGAAGGGTTTATCATCCTTGGGCTTCTCCAAGCCCACCGCCGTCAGGGTTTCCGCCTCGGCCTTCATCCTGGCCATCTCGTCATCTGCGTGTTTCCCGAAAAGGGTATCCCCGGAAAACGGCAGATTAGCCACACGTTGTTGCGCCTCAGGTTTAAGCGACGTCAACCGAAGCCAAGCATGGCGCCTCTGATTGATGCCGTGGCAGTATCCATGCGCGGACAGCAGGGAGATATCCGCCGCGGCGCTAATGGCCTGGTTAGAAACCAGCATCCCTTCCTGGACGATCTCCATGAAATCCTCTCTCCGGTCACGCGGAACGAGGTCCGCAAACCGCTCCATGGAGTCCCACAGCGCACGGTCGTATCGTCCCAACAACGCCGAATCACTGGAGGCCTTCATCGTTGCAGAGGATGTCCCACACGCTTTTCGTCCAGCAGAGTCAATCCAGCGGCTCTCCTTATCGGGAGGCACGGTGGAGGCAGGAGAGGTGGCGTGGAGCTTCCGCGCCGCCGTCACAATCACCGAATCCGGTGTCGGATCCTTCCTCAAGAAAGCCGGGTCCGACTCAGGAGCCCTGTATTTCTTCAAGAGCCTGGAAGGCACAGCTTTCACCACCGCCGGCGTAAGGAAGAGTTGTTCCGCCGGCTCAAGTAGACCTGGCACCAGAGGCAGTAGGGGGCGAGACAGGTGTTTCTTATGCAATGTCTCAAAGATCACGGAAGTTGATGGCGTAGGAGCCTTAACCTCGATCCCCAACTTCGCCGCCCCGCGCAGGCGAACCTCCTGGAACGTGCCAATGTCATCAATCGGCAACACCCTCGTCTCCGGTGAGTCAGACAACGTAGGTGAGTAGGAACGGGTCCCCGAGGCAGAACTAGACTGGGACCTATGCCTCCTATGGCGATGCCTAGATCTCGAGGAGGATCCGTGTCCACTCCTCGACCTGTCCCTTCTACCTGAGCGTGACCTCGATCTCTTGGGTCTGGGACGCTCCGCCGGCCTCCCCGGGTCGGAAGTCTTGGGTTTAGGAGGAACCTTCGACTTAGGAGTCTTCTTCGGAGGTGTCGGGAGGATGGGCATCGACACCGATCGCAGTGGAACCGGGGGAGGAGGAACAGTTGGAACCGGGGCCTGAGGCGCCGGTAAAGGAGGCAACGTAGGAGGGGGCGAAACCCTCGGAGGCGGGCCTTTAGGCAAAGGAGGCAACGAAGGCAGTGCGGCAGGCTTCCTCGGGGTATACACCTCGGAGTAATGCGTTCCTGGGGAGCCACCATCCTGTCCTGACTGCGGGGAGCCCCCCACAGTCCTGGGCCTGTCCTTACGACCTCCTGACGTCGACGAGCGGTGCTCAGACGGCGATCGTGTGTCCTTCGACGGCGAGCGGCCCTTCGGCGTCGACCGTTTCACACTCCTCGGCGTCGACCGGCTTCTCCGCCTCGACGTCGACCCCGACCAGATGGACGAACCTCGAAATCTCGACGACGGGCGATGACGCTTTGACGGCGACCTCGAGCGCCTCGACGGCGACCTCTTCGAGCGCCTCGACGGCGACCTCTTCGATCGCCTCGACGTCGACCTCTTCGATCGTCTCAACGGCGACCTCTTCGAGCGCCTCGACGGCGACCTCTTCGAGCGCCTCGACGTCGACCTCTTCGATCGCCTCGACGTCGACCTCTTCGATCGCCTCGACGTCAACCTCTTCGAACGTCTCGACGTCGACTTCTTCGGCGCCGGAGACCTCCTCCGTCTATGCTTTTCTGCATTTTTTGACACTGTAAGAGATTATTTTTGATTGCTCCGGGGTCCACGCACATGGGCGGGACTATTCACTAGATTATGACTATACACAGAGATCCCCTACTACAGAAACAGTTGTTTCGGTCTACCATCGGCACGTTTCCACATGATGCGCCTGTTGAGGAACGCTCTCCCCTTTCTTCCTTTCTCAGTGAGGAAAACCTTGGTGCAGACTCATTATCAGCAGATCAGACTATGGCATCACTTTAGTTGCTAATGAGACATTACTTTCTAAACTTCAAGTTATACAAAATACAATGGCCCGTCTCATTTGCAATCTTCCCTCTGGGACCGCTTCCTCACCTCTTCTGAGATCCTTACATTGGTTGCCTGTAAAGACAGACTAATCTTTGAAATCTGGTGCCTCGCGCACAAATCACTAATGGGCAAAGCCCCCAGTACCTCAACTAGAAGCTCAAAAACTACTGTTACAGGATTTTGAAATCCAGTTGATTTTGAGATCCAGCCATACTCACTGTCCCACACGTCAGAAGGTTAGAAGCTGGGATATGTCTTTATCCCATCCGGCCCCATCCTACTGGAATGAACTGCCTTACCACATCCGTACCTGCACTGACCACATCAAATTTAGAAAGATGCTCAAGACAGTGCTGTTCTAACTCAGCATTTCTCCTGCCTGCAGTCTGCTCTAGCCCCAGAATTCCCCTCCGGGGTGGGTGGGGGGGGAGGGGGGGTTTCATGTGTGTGAGATAGAAACTTGCCAATCTCCATCTTCCTAAAGTGAGCAAGATTGGGAAGAGGATGCAAGCATGAGACACAATTATGCAAGTTGGTTACTTCTTGTAAATTTGAGTGTAGATTGGAAAAGAGGATATGGAATCAACTAATGCTAGAATGTAATATATAGAAAAAGTGAAGGATGACCCTACATTAGCAGATGTGTTGTTAATTGCAATGAAAATTACACAATTCAGAGAATGTTTTGAGGTTTTAAAAGAGATACAGATAAAGATGGTAAACTACAACAAGTGAAAGTTAGCAACTTTACGCGTGAAAAGAAAAATTGTTTCCTGGGAAGATATTTCCAATGTGGGAACAAAGGTAATTTAAATAACAAAGACTGTCCAGCTTTGAAGAGTGTATGTATGAGTTCTGGGAAGAAAAGTAATTTCCATGGGTTTTGTAACAGTAAAGTTAAAGTACATGAAGTAGGTGTAAAAATATCTGAGAATGTTGAAGTAGGTGTAAAAATATCTGAGAATGTTGATGAGTTAGTATGTCGTCGAATCGTTTTGCAAGTGAACGATGGGGAGAAAAAGAGTCCACTTGATGCAATTGAAGGGAAGACATCAAAAATGTTGTTAGATTCAGGTGCAAAAATTACATTGATTTTGAGGACGTTTCTTGAAGAACATCAGAGGCACAATGTGGGGTTGTTTAAACCCGATATTAGGCCTTATGCTTATGGGGAGAACCCATCAAATTAGAAGGGTACTTCAATAGGTTGAGTTCAAACGAAGGTATGTGTGGGGGGAGATATATGTGTCATGTAAGGGTGACAGTATTATAGGTTGGTTCAATGAAAAAGGTTTAGGACTTGTTGGATCCGAACAATAATCCCTAAATAATTTTTAAAGGATTTGATCAGAAGGTTTGTATAATAGAAGAGAAAGACAAAGGATGTAGTAAAGAAGAAATTGTTGATATAATAGAAGGTTAAGGCTGTACTAACAAAGAAAGTATGAAACAAATTTATAATGAGTTCCCCTCTGTTAGGGTGAAACAGTGAGTCGTCTGAACAGTCAAGTACACCGTAACCGTGTAGTTGAGGGATCAGAGGCAAAAATAATTGGTTTATATAATAGAAGGTATAAAACAAATTTATGAGGAGTTCCCCTCTGTTTTGGTGTGATGTCTGAAGAGTCAAGTACACTATTTGTGTAGTTGGAGCACAGGCAAAAAGTTGTGCGTAATGTGCATTTTGGGATACGAGAAGAAATTAAAAACGAGTTGCAGAGATTGAAAAGTGAAGGAATGATTGAAGTGGAAGGTAGTGTGGTAGCTGCGAGGAAGATAAAGGGTGAGATAAGATTGTGTGTGGAAATAAATAGGTTGTGATGGATAAGTTTCCAATTACAAATATTTGAGATGTTGACTAGTTTGAATGGAGCAAAGGTATTTTTTATGATAGACCTTGCCTCAGCAGATCAAATTACATTAGATCCGAAATCCAAAGATCTTACAGCTTTCATAGCCCCTTTTGGCACTTATAGATTTGTGAGATTGGCTTTTGGGTTAGTTTCAGCAGCTTTTGCCTTCAGAGGGCAATGGATAAGCTACTGAAGGGGTGGCTGGATTTGCGATTCATCAAGATGATGTTTTGGTTTTTGGCGCAACTAACAAGAATATTATGGAAGGCTGAGTCACAGTCTTAGGATGTTTAGTGAAGGGATCTTGTGGTGAAAGACAAGAAACGCAAATTTAGAAATCGTACCATGGAATATTTAGAACACCACATTTCTGCAAGTGGAATAAAACCCAGAGGAGAAATTGTAAACACTATACAGAGATTGGTATCACTCTTGAATAAAGAAGAATGGAAGCGATTTTTCGAAATGGTGGTGTACTATATGAGAAATCTTCTAAAGAAAGGGGTTGAATATGAGTGTGAAAGAGTTTGAAGGAAGAATTGGAGGCAACTCTAATTTAAAAGTTGAAATCCTTTAGCAAAGTCTACTAATATAACAGATGCCAGAGACTAGATATCCATTTATTGAGAGAGAGAAGCGCTAGCAATTTGTGGGGCGGTATGGAACCGTAGGACTTTTTTGTGGGGCAGTGAATTCAGGATTAAGACTGATCACAAGCCACTTAAAGAAGTTTTAAGAAGAAAGGGGTTGGCATTGTGTCGAATAGGATTATGAAATGGGTAATATCTCAACAGTTTAGGTTTGAAGTTGAGTATATTCCTGGTGCTTTAAACCATATTGCTTGTTCTTTGTTGAGATTGGTATTGGAAGATAAGAATGATTATAGAGAGAGTTAATTGGAAAATGAAGATGACCTTCAGCTGTGTGAAGTGGAAGGGTGTAGTGTTCCTGAAATGAGATGGGGATAAAAGTATAAATGAACATACCATGTTGCAAGAAGTCTATGTCATATAAAGGAAGAGTGGAGGAACAAGGATGATGGTAGGGAGGAAGATTCAGGCTGTCGGAGATAAACTGGCTTAAGTCGGTGGACAGAAGGCAGTAGGTTAAAGCAACCTGAGTTGGTAAAAAAAACAAGTCGACTACTCTGACACATGAAGATTTTCAAGGCATGTCAAAAATGAGAGACTCAGGATGTCTTATTGGTGGCCAGCTATGGATATATTTGTTGAAAGGAGTGTGAAAAATTGTATTTAGTGTCTGAGAAGTGAGATGATTTGGGAATCTCTCATTCGGTCTATGGTTATTCGAAAGTCGTCAAAATCTCCATGGTGCAATATTACCTTGCATCTTTTGGGTCCCTTTAGCAGTGGTGGGAGGCAAGTGTATATTGTGGAGGGCATATATATGTACTCAAGATGGTCGGATGAGTTTTATGTGCATGGAATTGAGACCAGGAATATTGTTGAACGTTTAGGTGTTCTGTTCATTAAAGAGGAACTACCAGATACTATTCTAACTGATAATAGCATTCAGCTGGTTTCCAGGGCGATGGGGTAGTTTTCAGAGAGAAATGGTATCATGCATAAGAAAGGGGCTTTGTACCACCCAGAGGCCATTGGGATCGTGGAGCGTTTCAACAGAGTACTGAAAGAGACTATTAAGATGGCAAAAGAAAATGGAAAGGAGTGGAAAGAAGAAGTGAATATGAAAGTCTCCGTATAGGCTTACACTGCATTATATTACTGGGAAAATCCCTTTTGAGGTTTTTTGGGGAAGGAAGGATAAATGTTTGGTTGCATCATTTTGTGTGAAGGAAAAGAGTAAATTTAGATAAGACTGATATGAAGTGGAGGCAAAGTGAGATAGAAAAGAGTGCTGTTTGATGGATTGAGGTAAAAGGACCGTGGTAAGGTTTGGCAATTTGGTAAGGATAAGGAAACGAGTAAAGTGAGTCAACATTTTCAGAACCTATTGAGGCAATTCAATTGTTTAGGAATGGTGCGAAGAGAAAAGGTTTGTAACAGTAGTGGTAGTTGTGAATTGTAGTAATGAATGGAAAGTGAGCATGTGAAAAGGAGAGTGGGAAGAGGAGGCGTGCAGACGGGTGGTGAACAGCTGGGTGGAAGCTTGAAGAGCAGCAACAGAAGGAAAATACTTAGAGGAGGACATTGATGTGCCGATAATGCGGCAAGAGGCATCTGGGCTGCAGCTTGGGGCTGCAAGGCTTCCCGTTGGTATAGTGTGGCAAAAGGCACCTGGGCTGCAGCCTGGGGCTGCAAGGCTTCCCGTTGAAAGTGCTGACCTCTGGGTTGCCCCAGGCATGGTGCAACCAGCATAGCCAGACTTTATTGGTGTTCCAGGGTGTAGAGTGAATACTGAAACATTTTTGCAGATACATGTTTTTCAGTTGTTTATGGACAATATATTTTTAGCAGAGATTGTTGAGCAGACTAATTTGTATGCCAAACAGTTTTTAAGGGACAACAGTGCCAACCGTATACCCCAATCTAGAGCTACCCGGTGGACTCCCACAAATCTGGAAGAGATGAAGAAGTTCTTGGGTTTAACTTTTTTGATGGGCTTGCTAAGGAAGCCATCAATGTCTTCATATTGGTCTACTAGTCCCTTGATGGCAACAGCTATATTTCCGGCAGTCATGAGTCGTGTTAGGTATTTGCTTCTGCTTCGGATGATGCATTTTGTCGATAATGGTTTAGCGTTTTCACAAGATCACCCTGATTGTGATCGTCTTTTTAAGATTCGGCCTGTCATTGATCACTTTGTTGATCGATTTTCTGATCTATGCTCCAGGGAAAGAAATTGCAGTGGATGAGTCTTTGGTGTTGTTCAAGGGCCATTTGTTTTTTTAGGCAATACATTCCTAGTAAGAGGGCACGCTATGGAAGTAAGCTGTATATGCTGTGTGACAGTAGGACTGGATACGTCTCTAATTTCAGGGTGTACACCGGTAAGGAATCCAGGATTAACCCCCTGGTTGTCTGTCCACTTTTGGAGTGACTGAGAAAATTGTGTGGGAACTTGGTAGAGGACTTTTTAACGAAGACCACCATTTATATGTAGATAACTTCTACACTGGTGTACGGTTGTTCATGGAATTGGTCAAAGTGGACACCGTTGCTTGTGGCACAATCCGCTCTAACCGTAAAGGGTTTCCCAAAAGAACTTGTTTGTCAAAAGCTTGTGCGGGGACAGTGCAGTGCTTTGCGTTGCGAGGAGCTTCTAGCTGTGAAGTTTTCAGACAGGGGAGATGTCTACATGCCGACTACCATCCATGAGGAAAGCACTTCACCTGGGACTGTTTGGGGTCAGGTTGGCACATGGGTGGAGTTGACAAAGTAGATCAGAGGTTGGAACCTTGCGCTGCTCTTCGTAAGGCTTACATTTGGTATAAGAAGTTCGCTATCCATCTTTTCCACTTAGCAACCTTTAATGCTTTTGTTGCATTCAAGGATTGTTGTCCTGAGTCACAGATGACTTTTGCTAAGTTTCAGAAGTCTGTAATAGGCAACCTTATTCTACTGGTAAGTGTGCCTAGAGTTGGAGTGTTGAAGGATGTGGCTAGATTGAAGGATCGCCACTTTCCTGATCACATTCCTCCCACACCCTCAAAAGACTTTCCAGTAGGAGATGTAGAGTTTGTTGGCGAAGAGGTACGCGGAAGGAGACTCGTATGTACTGCCCCGAGTGTCCTTCTAACCCTGGGCTGTGTGTGCCTGCTTGTTTTAGAATGTACCACACGCAAATGAATTTTTGGGAGCATCCATGAGTGGTAAAGTGAACTGCCTAGCCTCTATTGTTTAATATTTTTTGTTCAGTTTCAAGGTTGGCATTTGTGTAGTGTATTTAGTTTCAAATTGTGTGTTAGTAGATTTGTATCTATTTGCAATTTGTTTGTGTTTTATTTGTATAAAAAAATCCTAAATGTGATGGCGGTGTGCGTGGAGTGACGCTTGTCTGGTGGTGTGCCTGGACTGGCAGTGTGCGTGGACTGGCAGTGTGCGTGGACTGGCAGTGTGCGTGGACTGGCGCTTGGCTGGCGGTGTGCATGGACTGGCGCTTGGCTGGCAGTGTGTTTGGGCTGGCGCTTGGCTGGCGGTGTGCCTGGACTGGCGCTTGGATGGCGGTGTGCATGGACTGGCACTTGGATGGCGGTGTGCATGGACTGGCACTTGGATGGCGGTGTGCATGGACTGGCACTTGGATGGCGGGGTGCCTGGAATGGCGCTCGGCTGGCGGTGTGCATGGACTGGCGCTCGGCTGGCGGTGTGCATGGACTGGCGCTTGGCTGGCGGTGAGTGAGTAGTGACTAGCTGTTGGTCATTACTCACACTGCTAGCCAAACACCACGCCACACAATCCGTGAGCTGGTGTGGTTGCTGTGTCAGGAATGTGGGCGTGTGAAAGTGATGGGCCCTTGAATGGCGCTGTCTGCTGGTGTGAGTATTGTAATGTGCTGGGCCCGCAGCAGGCGGTGTGAATGGTTTGTATGTGTCACACGTATGAAAGGTGTATGAATGGCCTGTAAAGAGGTTGGTGCCTTGTCGTGGCTTTACAGCTCACAAGCTGTGAGTATATGGTTCAGTTTCTAGTCCTTTCAATTATTACCAGTGCATTTCAATTTTGTGAAATCTCTAAATACAACTGTATGTACTGGACCATCACTCACTCTCGTGCCAAATTTAACCAGTATGTAGGTGTGTTTGAGGAATAGGTGGTTGTGCAGAAAAATGTGTATTTTCTGTTTTTGTCAAGAAGGGTATACCTTGTCCCTTTTTGTGAATGTTGTAATGTGTTGGTTTTGTGCCTGGTGGTGTGAATGGTTTGTGTGTATCATGTATGAAAGGTGTGTGAATGGCCTGTAAAGCAGTTGGTGCCTTGACGTGGCTTTATAGTTCAGAGCTGCGAGTCACTGGTTCAGTTTTTTAGGTCTCGGCTAGAAACGCGCGTTCTCGCCAGAGAACTATAGCTGTCGGCTCAGCCGACAACGAGTGGAAAGTGGATACAAGACCTGGCCACGTGCAGCACTTTGCCATAGGATAACGTTGCGCGCGTGAACTTCTGCTGTTTTCGGCATGGCAGAAAGAATCGGATCACGTTGCCCGCCTCGGGAAGAGGTCACGTGACTGACTTTGGAATGCAGGGGGAGTCTGCAGAGGGGCGCGCGGCGCTGATAAACAGGCAGGCACTGAGCTGCAATGAAGTGGTAGTGCATTTTAGAATTACATTAGGCTTTTTTTTACGCAGCGCTGCGAAGGATGCACTTCGCCACACATGGCGCCTCGGCCTGCGTCATCTCTGCCCCCTCTCAGGAGATGATCGGTTTTAAGATGATCTAATCGTAAACTCTTGACTTTTCCTGGACTGTCACGTCCCACTGTCCGATGCTGGCATAAAGCACGCCCCTTCCCCCCTGCCTACAGCCTCTCCGTGTATATATAGCGCCAGATAAAATATCCCACCCCCTGCTGGGCGCTTGAAGGGCCTTCGTGCCCTGTTGACACGTTTAAAGCTCTCCACGAAGTCAGCGGAGCCACTCAGCGGCATAATAGCCCCATTGTGTGGTGAGGGGCACTTTATCACTCTGTATTATCACCCTGCCCCCTCGGGAGGGGAGGCGCTTTATGCTGCTGCTCTCTGCCCCCTCCCTCCCTGCTGCTCTCAGTCTTCTGCCACAGGCCCCAGGGTCTGGAGGAGGTGGGGTGGGGGGCTGCACTGGTGAGAGTCAGTTCATTAAAGTGGCCCTTTTCATGCCTCACACCCTTGTCATCCGTTTAAATAAAAAAAAAAGGCTCACGTGACCATCGCCTGCAGCCCGCTCATTAGGGGCTTGAATGGGTGGTACTTTCTCACACCCCAGCCCCTCCGACGAGTTATCCTTCTTGGCGCTCCACACCTCCTGGTCCGGTCCGCACTTTATTTTCACCAGCAGCAGCGGGTCCAATGATTGTATGGGCGTCACAGAGGCCGTGGAAGGCCTCTCGGGCCTCTGCTTCATGCGTGCTCTGCCAGCGGTGGGCAGGCTGCACTCCCAGCAGAGAGAGGTGCAAAGCACTGCACACCGCAAGCCCATGTTTTACACCCCCAAGCTTTTCCTGCAAAGAGGGGAGGTTTGGCAGCTTTGCCGTCCCGGGGGTTAATACCATTCCCGAAGGGTGGTTAGCCTGGGAAGTTTGTTGACACCCACAAACAAGTGTGTTTTGGGGTATTTACAAACTCCATTTTGCACACAAGAAAGGGTTGGACTTTTACTCTCCCAGCCAAAGGTTTGCATAATCCCCTTTCTGGGGTGAAAAGTGGAATGTAACCCCCCCTCAGATGTGTTGGTGGTCCAGTGGCTGGAGTTTCCACCTAACAAAAAATATGTTCCCAAAGGGCAGGAAAATGTGTGTTTGCAATTTGCACAGGCGTTCCTGTCCCCCTCTATGCAGATAACTCTGCTATGGATAATTCCGCAGAGTAGGAACACAGTCCCAGCTTTCCATGCGAGTTTCTGAATCCCAGTACGGAGTAAATCTATCCTCCATGTGAGTGTAAAACTGAGTGCAGATTTACTACTTTCTTTGTGACTTGGGCACACCCTAATCCTAGATGCCACAAAAGGTGTAAATTTACGCTTCGTATATTTGCTCCTAAGATTTACGCTGGTGCAGAGATATGCCGATTCTTATTGAATACAGAGTGGGCTTCACAGATTTCCACGTGCACGAGGCCTGGTCTGTCGCCAATAGCAGAAACATACCCAAGGCACTAATGTTCCAAAAGCAAAACAGAAACCTGCTGAAGATGCCCACTCCACCACAAGACACCCAGGCCCATATTACGCCCCCTCCTAGTCAGACCGTGGTACATGCAAAGCACAGGCATCATTCACACAAAAGCTACCTAGAGCATTCACATCAATACTCTGATGTGTCTACTCAACACAAATAAAAACCGATAGACATGTAAACAAAAGTAGCCACATTCTTTTGCTGCAATCTTATTTATGAAAGAAGCAAACGAAAAAGAATTGCTAGGGCAAACCAGAGTGCGTTATGCAAGAAACTTACAGCGCGAGTTTCTGCTGCATAGTAAAGGGGAGCCAATCGCTGGTTTCATTTATGCCCTTAACTGAGGGCGGCAAAGGCAAAAGTTAGCGATAGAGCGCCTGCGGCAAGTAGTAATTGAGTCACCATGAACGTGAGGTCCTGCTTTTCGGCGAATAGAGGTCCCTGCACAGAAGACATAAGGGACAGAGGCAGCACCGGGTAGCAACTGGCCAGACTGGGTACTTCAGGAGGAATACTTGAAGAGATTAATCTGACCTAAAATCCTCTATCTACTAAAGCTGCCTTCGCTCTGGCAGAGTTAACACCGAAGGAGGGTCTCTAAAGTGAACATCAAGGGTGTAGAGGGTTTCTTTGGCCGAGGAAGAATGTAGATACCGAAAAGACAGCGAACACTTGCCCAGGTGGAACTGAGTGGACAAATGGGAATGAAGGTAGGGGGTGCCGTCACCACCTCTTTCCAGTGGAATGCACCACACAGCTCAGAAGTGTGCAGCAGGGGTTGACGGTCAGTAATACATATAGCAGAAATGTAAACTAGCACTGCCAAAACCAATAGGCCTGGCCTTGGCAAACCTGTGATTTTTTTGTGTTTTTTGCAAACATATGCAAAAAGGTAATTTTTTTAATAAAAAAAAAATACATATCAAAAAGTGGAGTGCATATGGCTGCAAAAATAAAAAGTAAAAAATGTCCCACTGTAAAAATAAAACAAGCATTTGCAATGCAATAGGTCTCGCGTTTGAAAGAGTGAGTTATTGGCATTGTAAATGACAATGCCTTTTATTTATGTGTTTTGAAAACCTGCAAGCGGTGCGTAAACACACACTTTGTACTTGTAGACGTTGCTTACGAGAAGCAAGGCTGGCAGTAACTGTGGCTCTTTTACTGCCAGCTATTAGTACAAAGTGTGTGTTTGCGTACCGCTTACAGGTTTTCAAAACACATAAATGTAAGGCATTGTCATATACAGTGATAATAGCTCAAACTCTCACAAAGGCGAGACCTATTGCATTGCAAATGCTTGTTGTCATTTCAATTGACAGTGCATTTCATTTTTGTGAAATCTCATTAATAACATTTTATATACTGAACCATCACTCGCCCTCGTGCCAAATCAAACCAGTATCTGTGTGTGCTTGAGGAATAGATGGCTGTGCAGTAATCTTGGTCTTTTTTTCCTCCCTGCCAAGGTGTACATTTCATCTAGGAATAACCTACCAACTGTAGATTTGGTCAAACTAAACACCCATGGGAGTACATGGTGATGTCTCTCTTGTGGATCCCAACAAGGTATCTTACCCACGATGTCCTGCAAACCTCAAAATGTGTCACATTTTCCTTGCAATATTGTGCCAAAATGTTCACGCTGCAGAAAGAAACAAATGTCCTACCCCTTCCCCTTTCTCCAAGTATCCCAATAGAAAATGTGCCTCACTCGCGTGGCTGGGTCAAGGACCCTTGAAAGGCAAGGGCCCAAAACGTATTGTGGCGACATCAAAATTGCCTATCACAAAACAACCTGGTTTTGCAAGATGGGGGGTCACCTACCAAACTCGCACATTTCTGTAAACTAGACACCCGGGGGATTCCAGAAGGGTATGGCTTGCGTGGATCATGCAACGATTTCTTACCCAGAATCCCCTTCAAACCTCAAATTTAGCTGGAAAAAAAAATCACTTTTTTCACACATTTGTGTGTGGGAAAGTAGTGGCATCACCAGGCTGAAACAAATTTCCCACCACCCAGCGTTCCCCCAGGTCTACCAATAAAAATGGTTCCTTACTCGATTGGGAGGCTCAAGTACCCGCGACAGGCAAGGGCCCAAAACGTATTGTGGCGACATCAAAATTGCCTATCACCAAGCAACCTGGTTTTGCAAGGGGGGTCACCTGGGTTTTTGGCCCTGTGCTCTGTGGCCATCTAGGGAAACCTACCAAAACCACACATTTCTAAAAACTAGACACACGGGGGATTCCAGGGAGGTATGGCTTGCGTGGATCCCCCAACGTTTCCTTACCCAGAATCCCCTGCAAACCTCAATTTTAGCTGGAAAAAAATCACTTTTCCACACATTTTTGTGTGGGAAAGTTGTTGCATCACCAGGCTGAGACAAATTTCCAACCACCCAGCGTTCCCCAGGGTCTTCTGATAAAAATGGCGCCTCACTCGTGTGGGAGGCCCAAGTACCCGCAGAACTCATTTTGAAAAATGACCTATCATTCTCATGCTAGTATGAGTATTCCCAATTTCGGAAATGTGCAAATATCTACTGTTTCTAAACTCTATATTTTGTTTCCATTTCAGAAATACATAGGTATCTTTCATACCGATATTTTCATGTATACATTTTCCATGATTAATTGCTATATACCCGGTACATAATAAAAAACCATTGCAAGTCGTTGCTCAGTTTTTGGCTCTGGGTTTGTGGGGTTCTTGGTGAATCTACAAGTCTTCTATATCCCCACAACCAGTAAGGTCCCATGGATTTAATGGTATATTTCTTTCAAATAGCTATCTTAATTAGAAGAAGTTACAGGTGAAAACGTTGACACAAAAGGCTGTTTTTTTCAACTAATTTTTCCTATATTTAACTGTTAGTTTCTATAAAGAAACCTTGAAGAATCTACACAAATGACCCCTTGCTGTATTCAGAATTTTGTCTATTTTACTTAAATGTATAGCTTTCTAGGAGCCAATATTGCTTTCATACCCATTTCTACCATTAACTGAAAGGAGGTTGAAAGCCCAAAAAATAGGCTATGTCACAGAACAATGCCAAAACTGAAAACATTTTCTGTTTTCTGACAAAAGTCGGTCATTCCCAAAAAGCTGGGAAAATGGTGATTTCAGTCCCACAAACCCTTTTTTGATACCATTTGCAGGGAAAAACCCAGACGCTTTCATTTGCAGCACTTTTTTCCCATCCCCCCCCCAACCTGGAAGAGTGCATATACCTTCACACAACATTACTGTTTGATTTCAGACGTCCTCAGTGATGCAGCAGGACAAGCAGTTCGGAGACATCTTTTTCAATAAAGGTTAACCGGTTTAGTCTTCCCACCATCCACTTACACAGTTTACCCACATTTTTCTTTGCTATTGTTTGCAATTCTCTGTATTATGGTTTTCAACTTCATTACCATTTTTAAATACAGCATATGCAGATACCAGTTCAAATTTGTACCCAAAAGCACCCTCTAATTTGATGAATGATGTGAACGGTTTAAACTCTTCGTGAAATGCTATCCTTTAATGTGTAGATAGTTTCAGTGTGTTAAATATATTTACTCCACTTATCTTTGATCAACTTTACCCAATGTTTGATAGAGGTTGATGATCAACTCACACACTTCTTTAGGTTGCGCAGATGTACACAAGTCTGATTTTACCATATGGCTTGCAGGTTAGAATGATTGGAGATACCCAAACTTAGGTTTCTATCCCCTCCATTGTTGCACAAGTTGTTCAATTCCTTGACCAAGCTTGCTTACACGGACAGGGAAACTTACATACGCCATGAACAGCCCCATCCTTTAATCTGATTTTATGTGAAATTCCTCTTAATACTCTGAGCCCTTATTTGAAGACTCAGAGGTTTTTATTTTCCCAACCTTCTATGCTTTTGTTTTCTACAACTGATCGAATGTTATCTTCATATCTCAATGCTTGTTTAGGGTGACCGGGATTAAGTGTATTCATAAGATCACTTTGCTGAGGCCAACCTAACAAATGCAATCCGTCCTAAGCCACAAACTTTGGACAGAACAGACTTCCCAAATTTGTTTTAAAGTATCCGAGAATATCAAAAGGTACATTTCCATGAACTTTAAAATTCTACCAGGTGGAATTAATTATTTGTCACTGAGTTTCATCATCTTGGTTATGTGCAACATAGAAATTGTTTCTGTAATCTCCCACTTCCAAACACTTGTAGTATGAATTCCTCATCCTGCTTATTTTCTTTAGCTTCACTCACATGTGTAGCAGCCAACCATACTTCCTCTATGCCACCTTATTTTTCAAACCCTCACAGTGTCCCTTAACCTTACATGTCCTACAGCAGAGCATATCTTATCACTGGCAATATAACCGCTGAGCCCACATCTAAAACATACACATTAGTTGTGTCGTCCTGTTCACCCCCTTCCCCTTTATTTTTCTTGCTATTTTTTTTTTTAGCTTATTCCACCCACAAGACATATAGTAAACCTATCTCTTCTATACTTCCAGTGTTGAGTCTAACTGGTAACCACTACCTTGTCCAACGTGAGTTGTTAGCCCATAACAACTTCTGTTGTAATTTTAAATTTTTTGTCTTAAGAACAATCTGATCTTTCAACATGTTATCTTGTTATGCCCCTCAGTTATTAGTGGCAGCCAAAGAAAACCTTGTGTCTGGCCACCACCTGAATCACCTTTTTGGTATAATTTGCTTGTAGTTTCATTTTCATCACTTCCAGTTCATTTTTAGCTTGATCATTCTCTTCTACAATTGATAGTGGTAAGTGGTTAAGGACTCTCCCATCGCCAGCCCCTGAAACATGTCTGTGAAGGGCTAGTTTAAGTTTTGCTATAAACCTGTCACCTACCACTTCTTCAATGTGGGTCTCAAAGCCCTCATTCCACTGGTCCCAGTCTAGTAGTACTGGATCTCCAGGTGTTCGTAGAAACGTGTTGAGACCACTGGTACTGTCCACTATTTAGTCAGTTGAAGTAGCCACTTAATGTTTATCTGCCCAATAAAATGTATTCAACTGTTTATTTTAATTTTGTGTGACACATATTTTGCTCCATTACTTCAGTATTTTACTTTAATAAGGGGCAGTAGGGTAAATATGTTTTCACACATAAAAAAAAAGGGCAAAGCACCTCGAGATATACTGCATAACTTCCATGTAGTTGGCTAAGGGTTTTGTGTTGTATTGCACAATTTATTTACAGTCTGATCAGCAACAGCAAAACCACCACCGCACCCAAGCACCGCACACCTGAAACTTCATCAGACAATCAAACCACCAGTCAATAAAAAAAACACGAAAGACTCCCCCGAACCACAATAAACGCAGCCCCTTCAACTTCAGGATTATCAGTGGAAACATCTGGCGAGCCTTTTTTAGAGGTAGGCCCCGAAGGACAGGACGACCCATGAGGAGCAAAAGAAAAAACCAAAGAGAAAGACATAGAACATCCACATACACGTACGGTGACGGCAAAGAAGGACAAGGGCAAGAAAGTGAATCAGTAGATAATCTTGTCAATAACATTTCTAACTATCGCTTCAGCGACATAGAACTCAAAACATTACAAAAAGGCACGTCACTTCGTAGAAAACGTGATAGAGGCTCCTAAAGACATACAAGAGGATCAACTCAAAGGATTACAATTTAGAAGCACATATATGGCTCCTATCAGCCATAAAAGTCTTGATAAGTTCGAAATGTTGGTCAAAAAGGATAGAACAAAACTCAACTGCCAAAGGAAATCTAAATACAACAATCTTACAGCTAAAGAATTAGGCATAGTAAAAGATTTCATCGAGAACTGATATTACATGCACCAAGGCTGATAAGGTGGCACGTTAGTCATCTTAGACACAAACTACTACAATGAGCAAGCTGCCTCACACCTTATGGATTCAGAGACCTATTTGAAATTGGATGTTAATCCCACAGATCAATTTGCTGCTACTCTAACAGAAATCATCCAAAAAGCATACAATAACGGCTCCATCAATGACAAAACCAAAAGGTACCCAATACAGACCAACTCAAAAAGCCCCACATTCTTCATGGTTCCAAAAATCCACAAGGATCCAATAAAGCCTCCATGCAGACCAATAGTCAGCACAAAAGGGAGTATACACGAACCAGTGGAAACATTTCTAGACCGTTATTTGCAGCCTTGTGTAACAACTAAGAGTACCTTCATAAGAGACATGACCAACTTTCTCCACAAACTTAATCAGGTTACCGTTGTTGAGAATGAGAAAATATTATTATGCACAGTGGATGTTAATTCTTATATACGTCTATCCCCCACCAACTAGGTATAGAGGCAGTTGAACACGCCCTGTTACATATAGCATATGATGATTTCAAGGTTTTCCTAATGGAATTTACGCTATTACACAGTTATTTTAAATGGAACAATGAATGGTACCAACAAAAAACTGGTACTTCCGTTAGCAACTGTGCGGCACCGGCATACGCAAATACATTCTTGAACCGATTTGAGGAAGACAACATTTTTTTTTTAAACAATTTTTATTATTAATCAAGGCAACCATAGGGCATACATAGAATCATATTGTGCATACAGAGATCGGTACATGTAAAATCTTGATACAAAAACATACGATAGGAAGCATTTCAATTAAAGCATATGGATACAGTATGTGTCTACCTGCATTCCCCCCCACCCCCACACTCAGTCAGAATCGCTGTCACTGTTCATCGTCAGAGGGTCACATATATATCCCCTGTACTCATTCCATGCGCCCCAAAGCCGTACCCATGTCTGCGGACACTTTTGGTTCAAATACACTGTTCGTTCAGCCAACATTGCGAAGTCAAGATCCGCACACCAGTCCTTGAGTGTCGGTATTGCCGGAAATCCCCAATATTTAGCTATATTTCTTTTTGCATACATTATTCCTAATGTCATCCAGTCCTGGGAGGAGTGAGTGAGATCATTGGGTTCTCAGATATTTAAAAGACAGCACTTAGGGTCCGGTACTATGGAGTTGGTAACCACCTGTGACATAGTCCTCATTACTTTATTCCAATACTCTGTAATGCATGGACAGTTCCAAATGGTGTGAAAGAACGTCCCTTCCTCCCCGCACCCTCGCAAACAGTATTTGCGGTCGGCTCTCCCAATCGCGTGTAGTGTAACTCTAGTAGAATACACCCGATGAAATATTTTCAATTGTACTAGGCGAAGCCTGGAAGGGATAGCAACCTCCCGAGGGGAGGAAAGCGCGCTCTGCCAGTCTGACTCGTCAAGCTCTCCCACCTCCGCAGTCCATTTGCCCTCTAATTTCAAAGTCGGGTCTGGTAGGTTATTCATGAGCTTACGATAAACGAAGGAGGTCGCTTTTGTGGGCATGTGTTCTGTAAGAAGCCTGTCTTCTAGCGGGGTAGATTCCAGAATCTCGTCCCCAGGCTGGATAAGTGATCCTAAGGCATGACGAATTTGCAGATATCTAAACCTTTCAGTGGGGGCCAGGTCATATTGTTCCGCAAGCTGTTCAAATGTTAACAGGGCCCCTCGTTTCCAGAGGTCTCCCACTGTCGAAATACCAATCAGATCCCATGCCTGGAACCCCTTACTGTTACATAGGCGGCCTAATTGGCGCGATGACCAAAGTGGAGTCATTTGCGTAATGACGTTTGCCTGGGCCTCGTACCAAAATTTAACTGTGTGGGCCGTAGGACCGAGCAAAGCCGAGGCACCTCTTTTGTCAGAGTGCAGCCAACACTCCCCAGTTACCTAGTTCGTACCTATCAGCTTTGAACGCTGGCTCTGTCTGGGGCGCATGCAACCATTGATTAATGATCTTTAACTGGGCCGCCCAGTAATATAGTTGGATATCGGGGAGAGCCACTCCGCCGTCGTACCAGCCCCGAACTAACTTTTGTCAAGAGATGCGTGCCGGTTTATCTCCCCAGAGGAGACCAGAAACCATCGCTTCTATAGATCTAAAATATTTTGGAGAGACAGAGAATGGGGTATTTGAGGATATAGAGCAGCCGAGGCAGTTTCTTCATTTTGTATAACACCGCTTTCCCCAAGAGGGTCAAGGGCAAGGTATGCCAGTGATGTACGTCAGTGCGAAATCGCTGCAGGGGGGGTGCCAAGTTTTGGCTGAAAAAGGCCTCTTGCGTAGGTGTCACCCAGATCCCCAAGTATTTAAAGGGCTCTTCGGTAATTAATCAGTGGACAGTCTGCCGGAAGTTGTGGTGGGGGACCCTTGAGAACAAATAAAACAGACTTGGACCAGTTAATAGTGTACCCGGAGACCCGGCCAAAAATTAAAAAATGTTAAGCAGAATTATAATGGAGCGTCTGGCATGGTCAGATATAAGAGGATATCGTCCGCGTATAGTGATATGCGGTCCTCCCATGTCGCGGTCCAACTGAGTCCCTTTATCATGGGGTCCCACCAGATCCATGCTGCCAGTGGTTCGAGAATTAAAGCAAAAAGCAAGGGCAATAAGGGGCACCCTTGACGTGTGCCGCGGCCAAGCGGAAAGGTCCTAGAAATATGGCCGTTAGCCACTACTTGAGCCAGCGGTGTAGTATAAAGCAGCTGTACCCATGCACAGAATTTGGGTCCAAAGCCAAGGTGCCGGAGGACCGCAAATAAATAAGGCCATTCAACCGTATCGAATGCCATTCGGGCATCCAAGGACAAAATTACCGCAGGCTCTGCGAGACTTGGGACCTGTGCCATCACCGCGTGGACTCGTCGCAGGTTAAGGTCAGCATTTCTATTTGGCATAAAGCTGGATGGATCTGGGTGGATCAATGTTTCAAGATGTGGGGTTATCCGGTTGGCAACCATTTTGGCTAAGATCTTGGCTTCCGCATTAAGTAAGGAGATCGGACGGTATGAGGTACACTCGTCCGGGGGTTTGCCAGGTTTCGGTATTGCAACAATTGTGACAATTCGTTGCTCTGGGGGCAATTCCCCCTTACTCAAACTATCTGAGAACATAGCTAAGAGGTGTGGGACGGTCAGTTCGGATACTCGCTTATATAACTCAATAGGGATCCCGTTGGGCCCCATAGCCTTACCCGATTGCAGGGAGAGAACCGCAGCAGTGACTTCTTCCTTCGTAAAATCGGATTCTAAAAGTAAAGCGTCGTCTTCCGATAGGGACAGCATTTTTATGTCTTTAATGTAGGTTTGCGCCTCTTCCGTCGACAAGAGTGAAGTCTAGGTGTAAACTTGCTCATAATGGTCAGCTAGGGTGGCGACAATGTCTACTAGGGTGGCGACAGTCTACTGGGGCGGAGACAACTACGCCCGTGAGGGTGTGGAGCTGTGCTATCGTCCTCTGAGCCCTCTCCTTCTGATCCAACCAAGCCAAAAGCTTCCCCGCCTTATCTCCTACCTCATAGATAGTGTGGTGTATACGTTGGAGCCGCAGTCAAACTTGTTCCCGTTGATGCTCAGTAAGCTCGCATTGTTTGAGGCGCAGCAGCCGCGCTGTCTCTACCGTGGGGTCAGTGTCGTGCTGCAATTGCAGCCCGGCCAGGTCGGTTTCAATCATATCCAACTCACTTCTAGCTGCCCTTCTGTGTCCCATTTTCGAGGCAATAGCCTGCCCTCTCAGCACGGTCTTATAGGCTTCCCATAGGACGCCCGGCGAGCGGACGGAGTCTGCATTTTCTTGAAAGTAGTGTTTCGTGACTGCAATGAGTTCCTTCCGAATTTTAGGGACCTGTAAATAGCCAGGAGAAATCGGGAAAATTTGTTTCCGCGCCTTAACGTAGGAGGCGTATGTCATAGCAACCGGCGAGTGGTCAGAGATGCCTCGTGGCCCTATCTCTGCCTCAGTCAAGTTGGGAAGGCTGTCTGCGGAGAGGAAAAAGTAATCAATACGGGAGAGACTACCATGAACTCCAGAGTGGAAAGTGTACCCACGGTCACCAGGATGTTTGTACCTCCACCCATCCGTTAGGACAAGTGCATCTAAGAACCCACCCATTCGAGATTTCCCCGCTCCCTGAGACTTACACGGATGGCGATCCAGCGCAGCATTGAGAACCGCATTAAAGTCGCCACCCAGAATGAGTTCCCCTTCCTGCAAGGTCAATAAAAATGCACTAAGGGCAGGAAGCGCCACAGAATGGAGAGCCGGCGGAATGTATACTGACACTATGTTAAATCTCTTCCCCTCCCATTGGCATGAAATAGCAGCAAATTGCCCCTCTGTGCCCCTCCAGACCTATTGAATTACTAGTGGGAATCGTTTACTAACCAATACGCCGACACCTCTGGAGCCCGCAGAGAACTCTGAATGTACCACCATTGTGTAGCCCCAACGGTCCATAGCTTTACCTGCCGAGCCCACCAGATGTGTTTCTTGGAGCAGTGCTACAGCAGGTGCCTTTCGGCGAATGTACTGTGATACTAATCCTCGCTTAATTTTGTCCCCCAACCCATGCACATTCCAGGTAAGCAGGGTCATAGGAGACACCGGGACCAACAGGGGAACGCGAACGTCTGTAGCAGCACACACTACATCAGTTTCCTCCATCAGAATTAAGCCAGTGTTGAGAACCTTTCTCCTCAGTATGCACCTCATAATTCACAGCAGTACAATACAGCTCAAAACAAACTAAAAACAAAACCGAAAAACCCTTCAACCATCTCCATCATTAGTTTCATTAGCTGTACAGTATCACAAAAAACAAGATCTCCATCCCTCCCCCCCCCCAGGAACTCTCCTCTCACTCCTCCCAGCCCCCTCCCTGCTCCCCTGCCTGTGGATGTAAAACTACCCACCCCCCAACATGGCAGAGTGCCTGAACCCCCCCCCCCCCAACCAAGCTACAAACGCAGAGAGGAACTGAGCTCTTTATTCAATGGCATTATAAAATGACGTCTATAAGGTACAGCCTAAACGTTACATTAGAACCTTACATCATAACAGGTCTGATTAATCGGTCAATTAAGCACAGTATAAACCCAGAGTCCACTGAAACCCAGCATAGTCGCAAAAGTCCGCGCTATTCCTGGCATCTTCCCCCCACCTCCCCCCCAGTACTTGCGTGTGTCCCCGACGCCAGGGCTCCCAGTAAGTCAGGAGTTCATCCTATTCCTGCTCATTCAGACCGCAGAATAGGAAGACAACATTTTAACAGTACAACCGTGGATGACATACATTAAACTATTTGTAAGGTTCATAGATGATATTTTCATATTATGGAAAGGTCCAGAACTCATCTTAAGGGATTTGCTACAGAAACTCACCCAAATCGACAGATGTATCCAGTTGACCCATGAGATACAAAAACATTCCATCACATTTTTGGATGTCAGAATAACCAGAACTCCTTCAGGATATGATACTGATTTATACAGAAAGAAGACAGACAGAAACAACACCTTACACTTTCAAAGCTTTCATCCACCATCACTCAAACAACATCTTCCCTACACTCAAATGTTAAGAGCAAAAAGTGTTGTTTCTGATCCGGATAGAGCATCCATACAGTTAGAAGAAACAACCCAGAGATTCAAAGCCCGTGGATATCCTGACCAGGTCTTGTTACAAGCTAGTAAACATTGTGCACTCAAATACAGACCAGAACTATTATCAACACAAGGTAAATCAGCAAAAAATCAACTTACTGTAGCATCAAAATTCTCCACCATGAGTGTTGCTTACAAACGAATCATCAAAAGACACTGGCCAATATTAAGATTGGAACAAGATTTTAACCATATCTTTGATCAAGAACCAATCTTTGCCTACACAAGGGGCAAAAATATAGGCGAAAGACTGAAACATCCTGATTTATCCAAAATAAGACTTGCATTTAAGGGTACCAAACCTTGTTGGAATTGCAACAACTGCAATAATGTCATCAAAGGAGTATACATCAATCACTCGATGAAAGGTCATAAAATCAAGGTTAAGACAACAGCTACATGGGACACCTCTAATGTTGAACAAAACAAATGAAATCTTCAGTGGCCCATCATTTTTTGGAAGCTGGCCACAACATCAGCCAATTGAAATTCTGCGTGCTGCAAAGTGTTGAAAAACTTGAAGGAAGGGACAATCATAACTTCCTTTTGCAGCTCGAAAATCATTGGATTCATCTTTTATGTTCCATGAAGCATCATGGCATGAATGATCGTATGGAGTTTACTTGTTACTTATAGACACTTTATTTACGGACTGATTCCACACAGTATCCACTGTTGACTATTTTTTATTTATCAAGTTACCCTTTTAGGTCTCGCCTGTCGATGCGCATGCGCATCGAGCTTGCGAGCCTATTGCGGCTCAAACAACGTTTAACTACGAAGCAAGGAATCGTGGCGATTCCTTGCAGTGCCCGTGACTTTTAAGCTCAATGCGCATGTGCATTGAGCTTAAAAGCGCGTGCACAGCCGCCCGCATTCCTCCGACACCTTTTTTTTTTTTTTTTTTTTTTTAAAACCTTTATTGTGCACAAAAAAGAACAAATACGGGCCTACAACCATCAGGCCGGCCACAAAACTTTAAGCACAGGTGCGAGCAACGTTATTCCACAACGGCATCAGGTATGATAGCAACAATTAGTAGCCGTGACACAAAATGGAGTCATGTCGCCAAGGAAAAGGAGAATTGAAGGTTAAATTTTAAAATTATAAAGAAATATAACAATGAAGAATGAAATCAAGGAGAACTGAGTCCAGACAGTAAGTACACAAACATGAGCAGGCAGCATTAATTAGAACAACAATATGAAGAACACCACGTCGAGATGGCAGTAACACACCCAACAATAGGAGTTGCAGTCCACAGTTACGCACTACCCTCAGCGCCACCCACTACCTACTAACCTTCAGGGCAGACCCAGAACTGAAACCAGAACAAGAAAGCGCAGAAATTAGAAAAATAAGGCCCATAGAAACTAAAAGAGAAATTAAATCTACCCCCCCACCCTACAACAATCCGGAGGCTACGGCCTACCCCCCCCCCGGCAAAGTGCCTGTCGCCCAGTAAAGAAACCCGAAATACAGAGGAAGAATAGAAAAGAAAGAAGAAAAGATAAGAAAAGAAAACCATCACACTTGAAGCATCGGGAGGAAGAGAAGAACAAGCCAGTCTATCACTCCCGAAAAGGAAAGGAAACGAGGGAGGAGGAGCCCTAATATTAACAAACTCCCGGTCCCCCAGCCATGGATAGCCCCCTGCCCCAATTGAAGCAATAAAATCGAAAAATACACCAGCAAATGAAATATTGAAACAGATGTGCCCCGGACCCCGAGTCAGTACTGAAATGATCACCCCGTCCATATGGGCGGTAACAGGATAAACCCAGTTCCACCCCACGTGCGAATTCACCAGGATGAACAACAGTAGCAGAACAGATATGGGGAGCTACGACCTATACATTCACCAGAGAGGTGGCACAGTCAGAAACAGAACAGCCAGGACAACCAGAGTGAAGCCCCGAAGACCACGATCTCTAATCCGGTCGCGAGCGACCACTATACTATGAGGCCCAGCAAACGCCCTCCCCAGTCAGGACAAAGGGACAAAATGGCCGCCGTAATGAGAGTGCAGACAGAGGAGAGCAAGATGGACGCTACCCTGTACAAATAACCCCCACGTCACCATAAGTTTCCAGGACCAGCAAACAGGAAACAAAGAAAAACGTGGCGGAGCCGATAGCGAGCAATTAATCAAGGTAGCCAGTGTATAATGCAGCTTGTGTCAATGACAAAGGTCGCAACACCCAAAGGATGCCTTAATTGGAGAGCAAGACAACCACTAGCTATAATAGAGACAGACGGGGGGAAACAATCTACATCGTAAATACAAATCATGTAGCCAATACGTATCACAATCTAGCCCCGATCCCCACCCGGTAAGACGGTGACACAACCAGGAACCCGCCCCTCCCGCATCAAATGTACACGCTCGGACACCCCCGGCTCATTAAGCATCCCACACCCCAGCATCAATTACCAGAGAACTGCACCCGAGACATCCTCATTGGGGAAAGATAGTAAGTAATACCCTGTGTACCACACACATATCAAGTCTGTCCTGGCCTCCACCAGTCCGTACAGGAATGCAATCAGAGGATCGGCTAGCCTTGGCCCGATCTAGGAGGCACTTTGTCACCCAACCATCTTGGCAGTCCGCTGCAATCCGTCTTGACGAGGAAACATGGCCGCCTCGAGGATAAGGAAAGCGCACCATCGCCGAGGGAACTCCGGTCGTCCCCCGCAGATAGTAGTCCAACAACAAAATGTACTCCCAGAGCGCATAAATGGCAAAAGTCGCTGAACGACGAGATGGAACTAGTCAAGGAGGGAGCAGGGGCAAGGGCAGGAGAACAAGCTAGCGATGCACTGCACAGCCAGGCTGGTTCACGAGGCAGACAGCCAATCGAAGAACAAAGGGGAAACACTGTAGCAACAGCAGCGTGAATGAGCGGCAACAAGTCTGCAGAAGCTCCAGTAGCGGTTATATCGGGTGATACAGTAGCAACAGGAGGTAGCGAGGGGCTGGCAAGTTGTAACCAAGTCAGACCTGAGTCCTGTTGAGAGTGAACCCCTCGCGTTCGGCTCACAGCAGGGAGACACGCATCAAGTTTCTCAAACAGCACCGCCGAGGCACGCAGTATCTCCGACCGCACCTCATCCAGGATATTCAACACCTCCCTGTAGGTGCAGTCCGGCCGTGATACTCGAGGCTCTCCAATCTCAGTGGAGGGCTCAAACACGGTCCCCCGTACCAATGAACACATGCCACCCCAGGAAGAGGTCCCAGCGCCATTTCCACCCCGTTGGTGATCAGGCATCGCCATCTTAGCAGCAGTCCACGGAGTGCTGGGAGGGGGGGAAAACGGGGTTCACAGTTTCCGACAGGGAAGTGGATGTTTGCCCCACAACACTTTACGTCCCCTCCTGTGCGCTGCATAAGCGAGGGGCATCCGATGGTGCGGCGGGCAGTCAGGGCAGCTCGATCTTACCGGCCATCAGCGCAGCTAGGAAGAAAGCCGACCGGCATCATGGCGGCCACAAACAAAGGAACCCATGCAAGCCCTCACATATCCGTGCCGGAGCTGCTCCGTGTGAGCTCGGCAGGTCAATGAGCACAGGGCATAGGCAAGACTGTAGACGGGCGGAAGCACTCCCCCAGCACAGGCAGCCACAGCAACAGAGCCTCCCCTTGAGATTTGCGAGGTCCGGCAGGCTGCAGGGAGCGGGCGGAGGTCCGGGGCAGAAACGATCTCCCCAGAGCTCGCGACTCCGGGAGGGCTGAGAGGCCAGAGGGACACCGTCAGGATCGACTTCGTGTCCCGCGCATGTCGGGCGAAAGAAACCCCAAGATTACAGGCAGGATATGAGCGCGGGTCTTCAGGGCCGGCGGAGCCGAGCGACCACACGTCCGTTCAGGTCGCCATCTTGGCTCCTCTCCCCTCCGACACCTTTGAAGTGAAGCTTAGCTTCACTTCAAAGGCCCGGCTTCTTCACACCCACATGCCGCTCTCGCTCTCCCCGCTCCGCTCCGCCCCCTCCCCTGCCCGGCCGGCTTCTTCACACCCACATGCCGCTCTCGCTCTCCCCGCTCCGCCCCCTCCCCTGCCCGGCCCGGCTTCTTTACACCCACATGCCGCTCTCGCTCTCCCCGCTCCGCCCCCTCCCCTGCCCGCCGTGTGACCTCGGCTTACACTCACCCCTCCTTTCTCCCCTTTAGGCTGCTTTCGGATGCTTTGTTCGCAGCTTGTCATTTACTTTTGCATTGTGGGCGTATTATGATTCCTCATCAACATTCACTTGGATGAGTCAGAACATATTGGCCCTCAATATGGTAAACTTGAGCAATTATTGATTTAGCTGATCCAGTCCTTTTTCTGTTTGATTGTTTAACAGCACCACACCCATAATCTTTACTGTCCTAAATAGTCAGAAATCGTCAAGTAGAAGTGGGAGAAGGTCTGGTCTCAGTGGCGCAAATACAGAGGGAGTTGAGGTGCCTAAAAGTGTGTATTAAATGTATGGATGTATAATCGATCTTGCCTGTTTCATATACATCTAAAGTTGCCGCTCTGGCCATAAACTCTTGTAGCCGACCCTAGGGTCGCTCTTGGGGGTCGATGAATGTACTTGACATCCAACAAATGTTACACAAATTGACAACTGTATTGCATGCATGATTAACAATGAAAAGTATGTATTCAACTTGAGCTTGTTTTAATAAAAAAGATTTTGGGATTAAAGATCTTGCCCTAGCTTCTTGTATGCATGGTGGGGAAAGCTGTGATGAGTCCGGGGAACTAATGTGCATACTGGACCATGCAGTTTTGTTTTCCACCTTTAAAATGATTCTAATGTTTTAGGAGAGGACGCTTTGCAGTCTGGGACTAGTAGTTTCAGGTTTTACCATTACAAATAAGGCCATATACATCTCGCTAGGCAATCTCCTGTTCTTAAAGCATGGTGATGGTGCCATTGCACAGTTAAAAGTACAAAATAACAATAGCACGTTGCAGGGCTCCACTTAGTAGTTATTGAGCCGACTTCACTATTGGGGGTAACTGAATAACGAGAGAAAGCTGGGCGGATTTAAGCATCGTAGTTCATCCAGTCACAGACAGATGACCCGCGTCGTATATAACCGCCTCAGCCCGCCTTAACTATATTTTGTTTCAAACTGTAATTTATATTCTAGACCGGCCTGACTTGTAGGTCCTGATTAATGTAAAACCTGAAACTACATGTCCCACAATGCTTGTGCGTTGCTGAGACTAGAAGGCAGTGTCACATGGATGCATTTGGGCAAATCCTAGTAATTCCGTCGTTAATCTGCTTCAGCGCCACGATCCGGAAATAATGCGCTGCATTAATACAAATGCAGTGAGCAGTGTTAGCTTTTCTCGGCTCCTTTCCCCTCCCCCAGGTGCATATCCCACATTCCTGCAAAACAAAAGTTGCTATAGTTTCTAAAATCAACAGGCACCCTAAGTGTGTGTTCCCGTGCGTCCATGTAAATGTGTGATGGTATTGTAAATATGCAAAATATAGCTTTAGCAAATTATTACCTGCTTTATGTTCCTATTTAGAACAAAAATTCCTTTTTTATGTGAAAATAAATTCAGTTTTAGCAAACTAAAAGTGTTTGGAAGGTTAGTCTTGGTGTTTATGTATTCAAGGCTTTACAGCGACTCACTGGCACACGGCGCTGCTTGCAGTTAAGTTACTCTCCCGTATATCTTCCCCAAACACCTACCGCCCCTCACGGCTTGTTATTTAAGAGTAAGATTGTTCGTAATTGTGCCACTACACCCATTTTGTGAAAAAAAAACTCACTCCCTTACATAAAGAACAAAATGCTGCGCTGCAGGAAATAACTGATTACACTGATTACACGCCCAAAAGGACATTAAGCTGTCAACAGATATACAATCCAGAGCGAAACATAATACGAAAATAAACCGCAAAGCAAAATACGGGCTTTCCTACTCCGCTTACCCAGGCTCTTCCTAGGTGGCTTCCCCCTTTCATTTCACTGCGTTTCCATAGGCCTTTTTCAAATTTTTTCCTCTGGCTGTTTTCTCTCCCATCCCCCCCACTTTCTGTCGCTCCACACCCGTTTCCAAATATAATGTCCTGCTCCAACTGCTAATCCAGGAGGTGCCTGCCCCCCCGCAGCTCTCCAGTTTGCGCTTCAAGTCTGGGATCCAGTGTAGATCGATTCATAGAGCAGGACAGCCAGGGAAGTAATGCTGCCAGCAGCTACTTTTACCTACCTCACTTGGCCCTGCTGCCTCCTACCTATCTGCTCTACGTTCTATCTCAGGGGTCAACAGTGGACACTGCCAACACTCTAACAGCTGCCATTAATACATAAACAGTGAACAGTACCATCACAGCACTAACTAGGAGTGGCGTGCTACTGTAACCGCACAGCTGTGTCTACCGCAGTGATAACACACTAATAATGGGCACTAACAACACTACACGTTGACTGACAGCTGCCATTCCATATTGGGCGCAAGTATCCGCTTGCTTACTGTAATATGTTCTCTTAGCCTGGCATATTTCTTTGTGACCCGAGCTGGGTTGCTGCAGGTTGGCGTCTGCACTTTCCCCCAAATAGTTCCCATATGTACAATTAATAACACTCACCCTCACTCACCCTCAAACCCTCACCCACACTCACCCTCACTCACCCTCAACCCCTCACCCTCACCCACCCTCACCCACCCTCACCCTCACTCACCCTCACCCTCAACCCCTCACCCTCACTCACCCTCAACCCCTCACCCTCACTCACCCTCAACCCCTCACCCTCACTCACCCTCACCCTCACCCTCACAACACATATTGTGTTACAATAGGTGTCACATTTGCGAAAGATAAAACTATCTAGAGATGTAGCATAACGACCAGAGCTGCCATATAAGTCACATAAATACAAAACATGTTGCATTCCAAATGCTATAGGTGTCACATTCGCAAAAGTTATAACTATTGGCATTGTAAATGACAAAGCCATCAATTTAGCAATTTTTAACGACCAGAGCTGCCATATAAGTCACATAAATACAAAACATGTTGCATTCCAAATGCTATAGGTGTCACATTCGCAAAAGTTATAACTATTGGCATTGTAAATGACAAAGCCATCAATTTAGCAATTTTAACAACGAAAAAATAAATAAATTGTCATTTACAAGACCAATAACTACAACTTTTCTAATGCGAAACCTATTGCATTCCAACCCCACTCACCCACGCAACATCACTCACACACGCAACGCCACTCACACACGCAACGCCACTCTCACACGCAACGCCACTCTCACACGCAACGCCACTCTCACACGCCACTCATCCACGCAACGCCACTCATCCACGCAACGCCACTCATCCATTTGCAAAACGAAAAAAGTTAAACTCTTCTATTGCGAGACCTATTGCATTTTCAATGCTTGTTAACTATTTCCAACAAAAGTGAACATTTGGTAACCCACACACATTAACTTTCTATAGATTGGTTCCACTCGTACATTTTGTTTCCTTCGTACATTTTGTTGCCTTTGTATATTTCTACATTTAAAATTTGATGCTTTATTCTTTTTAAGATTGAAATACTAAGCACTATATTGCCTCTTTCATTCATATAGCCTTCATTCAAACTGCCTTTTTTATTCACATTACTTTATTAGAACATTGGAATGTTGGGAGCTCCATTGCAGACAATGGAGTGCTCCCTGCTTCTACGGGCCGGTAAAGGCCCGCAGAGCAACATTCCAATGTTCTACAAAGGCTTCTCGAAGCTCGAGGGGATTTTTATCCCCTCGAGCTTCGAGAACCCTTTGTTTAATTTGTTAGAACATTCTGCCCTCTAGTGGCAGAATGTTCTAATAGCCTTATAGCCCAATTAAAGTCCCGCTGTCTCGTTAAAATCCCTCGCCTTCGGCTCGGGCCTTTAACGATTCAGCGGGCCTTTAATAGCCGGTATAGCCCGCTACGGCGGGCTATAAGGCTATATTAACCTCACGCAATACTCGTTGACAATCACCATAACGAGCATGCGCAAGCCTTCTTTTTATGTTAATGCATAGATACACCCCTAGCGCGCGTCACCAATAAACGCCCACACCGTAATGCATCGGCACTCGTGGAGAACGATATTTGAAATAGACACCAGCGTTTGAGCGAAACATCACGCGTACCCTGACTTACTTGGTAAGCGCTTAGTACTATGTAATATTGCATGGCAGAGACTTCGTTATGTTTCTTTTAACTTTGGCATGTTAATTCTTATAATCATATAGCCGATAGTCTTGTCACTTTCACTTTTTCGTTTAAACATCCACAGTACCGCATATACACAGCGCCTCAAGCAGGACTAAACCCGGTTTCAAAGCCTGCATCGCAATCTCTCGCTCTTAGCTACATCATGTGCCGGTATTAACAATCATGGAATCGGCACTAAAACATATGCGGTCGGTCACAGGTTTTTTAATCATTAAAACAAATTGGCGCTTCACTATATTTTCCTCACAGTCAACAACGTTTTACCAATACGTTAACCCCTCCCTATCATGTGCACATTCTCTCACCCTTTTACTTTTAAACCGTTCACCTCCGGCATCGTACCACAGAGGATCACTTTGCTAATAATCACTCGTGACTTCACTTCATGTATATTGAACTCCCCTCACTTCATGATGTTATCTTTCATAGAATATCCCCAGATGAAGGCACTTGTTGCCGAAATGCATTGGGAGGATTAAAATAATATGAAGAATACTAATGCATTCTGGGAGTTGAAGTAACCTTTCTGATGATAATTGGATATCTTTTCAACAGAACTGTGATGCAACAGTTCCGATAAAAAACTTATTGACAACATATTAAAAGGAGTTTCTTTATATGGACATTCGTGATCTATCAAAGAAACCTTTATAATAAGGACTATTGTCTGTTGCCCGGGGGGGGGGGCATATCCTGTCTCTATAGGAATGCATCTTAATTCACGTTTAATCACACTCCAGTTCAGAGAGTGATCCCTGGAGCACGACAACTTCAAAACTTCACTCTTAAGGCGATAGTGCGCTCTTTCTCATCCATTTTGATCCTTTCTTTTAAAGTAACACCTCATCTGTAAGGTGAAGCAATACTTGAAGTTACACCGTGTACCCATCACTAGGCCTGGCAGAGTGGACATGTTGCACTGATTCCATTTTAAAAACAATCGCTCATCAAAGCAACTTTTCTTACTTAAGATTATGTTGCTGCATTAAATGAACACTCACTGTCCACAGTCACTTGCAAACGAACCAAGAAAAGAAACAAGCATGTGATTTAAAATAATTATTTTATTCTTTGTACCTTTGTGTTGCGTTGCAGCACCTCCTCGTCCACAAACATTAACTAATGCTCCTTTCCTCCGACTTATCAATTTTTATTAATCCTGCCTGGTTAGAGATGCATCACCTTAAGCACAGCTTTAAAATGTTGTGTTGCATTGGTTAAACTGCCTGCAGTTTGGCAGCATTTTGTGATGAAATACTGAATTACACAAGCTGCCCGGTCGTCCCCTAATGCGATGATGTGTTGAAGCCTTCCCAACTGGGATGTCATGTTATGCTTTTGTAGATCCCATGGATACAGTATTCTGCAGATAAGCCAATGTTCCTGATTCTTTGAACAATTTCAATATTTGCCAAAGTTTTGAAGTATTGGGTTTTTGAGTTCCAAATAAGTAATGGTACACAGCTAGTGAACAGCAGCTTTGAACAAGTAACATCAGGTGTGCACATTTATAAATAAAACTTTTTTTTTTAAACTATAGCTGGAAATCTAAAGACATTCCAATTTTTCAGTAGGGAATTAGCAATAGCAGTTATCACAATATTAAACAAAGGCTTTGAGAGAGCACCTTCCAACCAGTCACTTTACAGTAATGCCTACCTTGAAAAGATAATGTGTGGTGGTTGATCAGCACAAGGAGATGGTGGGTGGATGTGCCTAAGCCTACAATGTAATATTGTATCTACTAACTGTCCCTAGGGCTTAAAAGAGATGGGCCCCAATAACTTTAAGAGGTCTTCTTTGTGTCAGTCGCTATGATGTGGATCGCTGAGAGATGAGCAGTACTTCTAAGTAGCTCTAGCTTTGAGCAACGTTTCTATACCAGATTCCAGTCATGTCACAATCTTAGAAGCACTCTTTTTGAAGGCGGCTAGAATTGTATCAACTGCCGTTTCACTATAATATTTAAGAAGAATTGATAGCAAAGGAGTGCCTAGAAGGATCCGTCAGGCAAGGCGGAAATACTGCAGGTGGACTTGGGGGTGGGAACGAAGCTTATGTTTCTCACTCCTTGCCACAAACAGAAGAGTCTTAAGACATTCATCCTGTAGGAACGCCCATTCTTCATGTTTCCAAGATTACGCAAATTTCCCTGCCTGTGGTGGGGGGCCGAGGAATCCCCCAGCCTGCTTCGTCGCTGCTCGGGACGGAGCTAGGCCTAGCATCTTCTGGATGTTCTGCAATAAAAACAAAATTGCAATAAATGGGTGTGTAGTGCCACTAACAACAAATGCATATCAACTGTACTTAGTGCAGAATAAATGCATCAACTCTGGCACTGCATTGGTAAATATCAGCGAAAGCACAATTAGAACATTTGAATGTTGGGAGCTCTATTGAAAACAATGGAGTGCTCCGGGCTTATAATGGCTGGTATAAGCCTGGAGCTCCAACATTCCAATGTTTCTTTGTTCACAGCTCTGGCTGTGAACAAAGGCTTCAGGGATGCTGAGGGGATTCCAATCCCCTCACGCTCCCAAAAGGCTTTGTTTTTTTTTTTTGTTAGAACATTCTGTCCTCTAGTGACAGAATGTTCTAATAGCCTTATAGCCCTTCGTAGCTGGGCTATACCGGCTATTAAAGTCCCTCTCCCTTGTTAAAGGCCCTCGCCTTCGGCTCGGGCCTTTAACGCTGGAGGGGGCCTTTAATAGCCGGTATAGCCCTCTACGGCGGGCTATAAGGCTATATTAATACACTGGAATGTTGAGATCTCCATGGAAGACAATGGATTAGCTCCGGGCTTATAATGGCTGGTATAAGCCCGAGGCTCCAAGATTTCAACGTTTGTCTTCATGTTTCTCCCTTATTTATTTAGAACATTCTACCCTCAGTGGGTAGAATGTTCTAATAGCCCATCTGCTTCGGTCTATACCTTTTGTTAAAGCCCCTCACCCTTGTTATAGGATCTCGCCTGCACCTCGGGCCTTTAACTCTGGTTCAGAGCCTTTAACAACCGGTATAGCCCAAACAGCGCTCTATAACAATACCCACACAAGATAATACTCAGGGCATGAGTCGAGGGTACACGCGGGTAGACTGGGTCTACCCACTTTTTACAGGGTGGACTCATTCTACGCGGTCAAGAGGTTAGGCCCCACAGAAATATGATCAACTTGTCCAGTGTAATTTTCAGACACCAGGACATATTCAGCAGTGCCTGCACATTGTCTGCTTTCGTTCCGAGCAGCAATGTGCAAGCGAGGAAGCTGCTTATCAGATTCCAGTGGGCCCATAACCAAGACCGAAGTTAAGGGGCCATCAGGTCTCCTTTTGTTGGAAGATCCCGGCTAGGAGTTATCTGGAGTCTCATACGTAGATGCTAATGTGAAAGAGGGGAAAGAAAGGCACAAAGCTTGTACTCATTACACAAATACTTGAGAGGCATGGTTTTGACTTTGTTCAATCCCTATATATGAGATAGAGATGCATGCTCTGTAAGAATGTCCAGTGTGTTGGTCTGTCTCAGTATTTAGACAAATATTTT
This sequence comes from Lissotriton helveticus, assembly GCF_964261635.1. Taxonomy (NCBI): domain Eukaryota; kingdom Metazoa; phylum Chordata; class Amphibia; order Caudata; family Salamandridae; genus Lissotriton; species Lissotriton helveticus. The sequence goes on from NC_136057.1 coordinate 1,857,691,817, forward strand.
AAATACTACTATTTGGTTTAATTTATTTTATATCGCTATAGTCCTACTGATCCCATTGCACAGTGTCAGAGTGCTTTACATCACACGTACAACACATTATACATTGACATTAAATCATATCCGTGATAACCAATGTACAGGATGCTTTACATAAGGCAGTGAGGGTTACAATGTGTAGGAGCCACATGTCCTTCATTAATCACAGTATTATATTAGGAGGATTACAATTTATGAACTGCAAGTAACAAAAGGATCTGCATTAAAAGCAGTAACCCACTTACCAATTTACAAAAAATACAAATATCACGTCTGCATGATACAGTGTGCTTTGCATGAGACATATTAACCCTCTATGCTACTTTGATTCTTAACTGAGACTAGACAAAACACAGATCTCACCAGCAAATCAGTTAACCTCCAGAGTGATATTTCCATTGTTATTATTATTCCTTGAGATTTCTGTTGCCGCACATAGATCTCTGCAGCAGGTGCCTTAACCACATAAGATATTTTAAAATGCAGACTTTGCAACAGATTAAGCAGAGCAGATTTACTACCATGTTTCTTCTTGTTGCCAATTTCTTTCTGGCAGGGCATTTAAAAAATAAATGTGTAAGCGGAGGCCCAGATTTTGTGTTGGGGTTGCACCACTTTTTTGGCATAACCCAGGCGCAAAATCTTATATTAAATATTGTAATGCTTTATAATGTACTCATGATAGACCTGCTAAACTTGTGAGTTGTTAAGGTCTGATGCCACTTCTTGTGAGTTCTCTACAGAGATGAACACCTTCCACAGACTTTTTTGAAAGCACAAATATTCAAGCCATTAACAATTTAAAATCCCCTCTTATAATTATATTTGCACTACTCCCCATCATTATAGACTATCCCCACAACACCATACCCAGGGCTGGTCCTAGGACTTTTGGGGCATCGGGGAAAAAGTTAACTTGTGAGGCCCCCTAATTTGCATAAAACATGAAATCGCAGACAATTACATCATAGGAAGTGCCATTGACTATTATTGAGCAACTTTGCAAGAAGTAACTTTCTTGGTGCGGAGATCAGTAAAACAAAAACAAATATTAACACTAATAAATTAAGTGCATATATTTTAAATTTCAATGCACTGGAAATACAGTATATTAGTCACACTGGATGGAAAGGTTTGGCCTAGGTCTCATCAAAACTTATAAGGTCAATCAAAGGTTAACAAATTGTTTTCAGATTTGTGTATTAGATACATGTGTGTGTATGCGGTATTTATGTAGCGCAAACCAAGCTGAAAGGATGCTAAGGACTGTACAGGGTCAAAGACAGTCGAGCAATATCTAAATTGCTATACCATAAAGCCCCTGGGGAAGATGGTTTTCCAGCTGAATTCTATTGTTGGGCTGGACATAATATAATTGATTCCCTATATTCTGCTTTTCAAGAAGCAGAATGAGATAACTCCTTAAATCCTCTTTCTAACAAGGCAATAATCGCTGTAGTCCCAAAACCTGAAAAGGACCCTTTGCTTTGCCCCAGTTACCGTCCCATTTCACTCTGGAATTGCGATATCAAAATATTTGCTAGCATTTTGGCTTCTAGTCTTAAAAAGGTATTACCTTCCTTAATTCACTCAAGTAGGATTCGTTCCAGGACGTTCCTCTAGGAATCACTTATGTACACTGGCGCATACCCTATGTTATGCTAAAAACCTCCCTCAAGACGCATTAGCTTTATCACTAGATGCTGAAAAGGCCTTTGACCGCATAGAACGGGACTATCTTTTTAAAGTGCTCGAACGTTTTGGCCTTGGAAACCAGTTTATTCAGAAAGTACGACTACTATATGATAATCCTTCCGCACAAGTTAATTGTGGAGGCTTCATATCAGAATCATTTCCGATCCAAAGAGGAACAGGTAATGGATGTCAACTGTTCCCACTTTTTTTTCTTTTAGCAATGGAGCCTTTAGCAGCCACGATTCGTCAATCAAAAGCAGTTACAGGCATACCCCTCCCGATAAGTGAATCAAAAGTTTATCTATACGCAGATGATATATTACTCACCTTAACAGACCTCTTTAATTCATTGACATCTTTGCTTCAAATTATAGACAACTTTTCTTCATTCTCAGGTTATAAAATAAATTGGGACAAGAGTGAAGCCTTACCTATTTCTGATGGAACCACTAAAGCGGCTATACACGACTTCCCCTTTCATTGGCAACCCTCACGTCTTAAATATTTGGCTATCTTAGTGAATAAGGGTATGGAAGGTATGATTACAGATAACCTGAACCCACTGATTGTTCAAATGCATTGTGACTTTGATAAGTGGAAAATGTTGAATCTTTCCATGTGGGGTAGAGTTCAAGCTGTTAAAATGGTTACCCTTCCTCGTTTTCTATATACCCGAGGTATGCTCCCTCTCCATATTCCCTTGTCTATTTTGAGACTCGTAGATTCCAAAATAATAACTTTTATATGTGGCTCAATGAAACCTTGTATGGCCGTGACTAAATTAAAGGCTCACCATTCTTCTGGAGGTATGAGCCTTCCATCCACTGAACATTATAACTTAGCATTGCAGATTTCTCAATTGTCATATGTTACTGGGAGTCTCTGATGTTCCGCAATGGGTCCATTTAGAATGCCATTTTTGGTCTTCGGGCTCTGATATTTCTGCACTTTATGGCACTAAAATTGCACGTCACAAACCCACTCCTATCAGCCATGTCCAAATCGTGGCAAACAGCACACTGTTTATTAGCTTTAAACTCCCATATACATGAAAAGGCACCAGCATGGAATAATTCCGTTGTTCGTATTAATAAGAAGGTATTATCATGGCAATTATGGGAAGCAGCTGGTATTCAAACATTAGATCACATTTTTTATAATGGTGACTTTAAAACATTCACACAAATACAAGAGGAATTCGCATCAATCCCTAAAATATAACCAGCTCAAGCAATGTTTGGAACAACAATTAGGTTCACATTCTCTGGTGCTGTCAAATTCACAGATCGTATCATACCTAAATACCTGGGGAAAACATAAAGGAGTGATATCTGGTTTATACAGAGTTTTTACAACACATCTTTTTTTCTCAACCTCGAACACAGACACTACAATTTAAATGGCAGTCACGACTTTCAATTTCTTACACTACTGATGCATGGGAGACAATGATAGAGAATCTAGATAAAGGAGCCCGTGAAGCTCGACTTAAATTTTGTCCATTTAAGATTCTTCATGATTGGCATTGGTCTCCTGCAAGATTAAAGAAAGCTGATTTAATTTCCCATGCCAATTGTTGTAGATGGGATAACACCAACTGTGACTCAGCACATATTATACGTGACTTCCGTTGATTCAATCTTTCTGGGCGTATGTGGGAAAAATCTTATCTTCTACTATGCCTTTACATATTCCGTTCACTCCTGCTGTTATTATCCTCCATGACCTTCAGTTATCTCCAAAACTCACCAAACCCCAAGGTCGTCTTTTTCACACAGCAATGGCCACAGCAAAAATATGTATGCTACGCCATTGGAAATCTCCATCTCCTCCTTCGCAATAAGAATGGTTGACAACTATGTTCCAAACAGCATCACATGAGAGAATAATTTATAATCTTCAAAATCAAACTGACATATTTCTTCGTGTTTGGTCACCTTTCCTGAATCTGAATAGTGGCATGGATATGGATGACAACACTCCAGGAGTGGATACTAATACCCCTTGATCTGACATTTGACAATATACTTTCTTTCTTCCTCCCTCCCCTCCCTCCATCCCCGCCTGGTTCTCGTGCTTTCCTATTATTATACTTATAGTTTTATTGTATTATTGTTTTATTATTATATAATCTTATTATTCTCTCTCTTTTCTTATATTCTATTATTCTTACTATTTCTTATTGACATCTCATTTCTTATTTCTCTTCATATAACTTCTATTGATATGCTCTGTTAGTTCCTATATCAACTATTTTTCTATATTCTATTCAATACTCCTCTCAATATATTTTACAATTTTACAAATAAATTACTCCTCGAGGGCTAAGGAAATTTGTCATGTTACTATTTTCTATATTTGTAGCTATATATAATGTTATTCTTTATACTCAATTTATATATCTATTCAGATAATCTATAATTGATTCTTTAAGACTTTTATATTTCTCATGTATGTTGCTTGCATTATTTAATTATTCAACGTTTCTCACGCCATATTTATTCAATTGTATACCTTACTATTTATCTTTATAGTCGTGTTATTTATTGGTGCATAGTATTTATCATATATGCATTTTCTTTCTTTTCCATATAGTTTGTATATTCATTCATATCATTCAAATTGTAAGTTATTAACGGTATTGTACTTCTGATGAAATCCTCAAAATGTCAATAAAATAATTATAACCAAAAAAAAAGTCAAAATGTGAAGGAACAAGAATGGGAGCGACACGAAGGAGAAGCGTTGAAAGACACTCGTTTATACGGACAGGGCTTTGAATGCAATACATGAGCTAGTAGTGTATAGACAAATACTAAAATATGCACTGAATATTTAAACGCAATTTTATGTAAATTGATGGGAAGATGCAATGAAATGTTAAAAAAAAAAAAGCCTCACTCTTGGTGTAAAACAGCCTCACTAAGAGCGAATCCATCCTTAATTCTATACCGTGTCGTGGCCCAGCTGCCCTTCGGATAAATGCGGTAAGTATCATTTTAAAAATAAATTAATTTGGAAACATTAATCATCGTTTGACGACTCACTTGACTTGCACCGGTAAAGACAGAGCGAACTCAGACTGCAAACGGTTCCTGCCACAAGGTGGCACTGTTATCACAAGTTGAGGAAGCAAGGGCTTAGGTACAACGCCCTCTGGCAACAAGATACAAATTAATAACATTGTGATATGGTCATCCCTTTTCAGTTTCAAAGAAGTTGCACCGTACGGCATTCACGGCAGAAAAGTTTACATCGCCACCCACTGAAACACCCAGTTGCTGAAAAACGTTTTTCGGATCCAAAGTATGCCACAGCATCTAAGGAGACTCAATTGGTTAAAGCACCCGCTGCAGTTATATTTTGGTAAAACAAGGTCTTGTACTGAAATCCTAGTATGGCCCACTCCGCCTTTTATGTTCCCGAGATCGAGAAAAAGAATGCTAGTATCAAGCTCTGTAATGACATGGGATCTTTATGGCGCTATAAACAATCTACCTTCCATGCGCTATTTAAAAACAGTATTCCTATGAATAAAAGCAGATTCAGAAATCTCGTTCATTCGACAGATGCGGAGCTTTCCCAGGTTTGAACATAGCACACAGAATACCAGACACATGGCTGCGTTACCGCCAACAGTGGCCTCGGCTCACGTGTTCAAACCCTAGCAATGCCGACTCGGCATTCAATCCTCCGAGGTCAGTGATTGGGCAATAAGAACACCTGTTTTTAAGAGTTCTTAGACATGGCCACAGCGGGATGGATATGGATATGGATGGAGATAGATATATATATAGATATATATATATATATATATATATATATATATATACACACACACACATACACACATATATATATATACATATATATATATATAAAAAAGACAAGTTACTGTTATTGTAAAGTTTGGCACCAACAGTTGCCGAACGATCAAAAGTTCCGTTGCAGACTTAAACGCTCAGCTTTGTACCCACCACAAAGATTCGGGATTTATGGAACCCCTTAGATTGCGGACACTGAACGGGGACTGGGTGCTCACGGCTCGTCCGAATGATCCTCTGCATCTCAGGCGGATGACAAACTATGTGCCCTACTCCATTATCGGCAATGTCATGTCGAGGTTTACAACAGTAAAATGTGAGTTTCTCCAACAGGAGGCACTGTACAGCTCTCCGGGCGGTTTCCCAGCAGGGGCGCAGGGTTTACATGCGAGTAGCTCACACGTGTCGGGGTGAGCTCCCCCCTTGCATGCGTAAGCCCAGGCTTTTATGCTGAGACATAGCACTGCAAGGAGCGGACTGGGCGCCAGGAGAGCTTTGACTCTTTGAAACTCGAATCTCGGATATGCGGCCGAGGCGTAACTTCCATCGGTGCAGCAGGTGAAGCGGTACCGGGGCGCGAGGGGCCTACTGATCCCTGGTAATTGCTGTATTTCACATTTAAACAGCGGTTGGGCACTCCCTATCTTGCACTAAGACCCACCACGACACACTGACTACGTGACTGATTTGGGGAGATGACTTTTGGTGGTTGAACAAGTTGGCTCCTTCCGAGGGCAACGCTGGTTTCCAAAAAACATGACAGAACGATAAAGTTAATGCTTCCCAGCACGACTATCAGAGCCAAGGCCGGAAAGCCACCTTGCCTGTCCGACAAAGTAGGGTGCAATGAGGTGATGAAGGAATGGACATCTATTCCCAAGTTCTGGAAAGACCAGGTGACGCGACCCACACATAGTGCTCGGTTTCCAGGCAAAGTTATGCCAACCCCGAGGGCACAAAAAACCAATAAAGTGGAATTTCCCGGCAAGGCATCGCGCACGCGGTCTGTTGTCCACTCTCCATTCACTGCTCCCTGAAGTGGAGCGCAGGAACTACGCTCTTCCCGCTCCTTGGGAAGGCGAGGAGAGGAAGGAAAGGAACCAGCGTGCGAGACGGATTTGACCCCGGCGGTGGCGTGCCAGAAATAGACTTTCCACCACAGCCTAGACTTACTGTTCAGGACTCGCAGGTTCCAAGCTTCAATCCACGACACTTGCAGGAATCTAGGCGGCATGAGCGCAAGGGAATTCAGGAGCCAATAAAACAATATGTATGTATGTACTGGTTATAGTATGAACGGGAACAACAAGGCGCTATACATTGCTGGGGTCCCTAAGACGATACAAGATAAAGTACGATATCTGGACGTTACATCTCTCAATGCAATAAAAGTGGCGTTTCATATACTTTTAATGCATTGCGCATATTTATGCATTTGATTTATTAGTCAGAAGGCGATTAAGCAATTTAGCTGCAACCACACACTTATAAGTCAAGTACCGCAACTGAGTTTCGAACCATGGTCTGCAGAATGACTTCTACTGAAAGCTACACTTCTAAAATTTAACTAGCACTCAATGACTTATTGGCGTTAGACACATCAGAAAGACATGTAAGCAGCCTTTATGAACAAGTTCCTTACCTTTGGCAATTCCTTATCTGGTAGACAATCTATCTAGCTGCACATTTCTTACATCAGAATATACTCAAGGTGTCAGACTGGATCCGGATACTATCAAGAAGTAGCCCTGCATGTCGGTAGGTTGTGTGGCCCGGACTGTTCCCATTGGGCGCAGAGTCAAGACTGATTGGCATATGGCATATGGCTGGGCCTAAACTGGAAGGGCATGGTGAGCAAAAAAACGATGGATTTAGGCCCAGGTCTCTGTACTGGGGTGAATGTATGACATTATTCTGTAATTCTGCCCATCAATTGTTCTTTTTGAGTCTGCGTCGGTGGCATCGTACGTGCCGGAAGTGATGTGCCTGGTGCCTCTATAAGCGCCACTCCAGTGCTCGGACATCAGTTACTTCTAGCGACTCTCAATGCCAAAAGCGCAGACCCAGGAAGATTGCTGATGCACTGGTGTGCATTGCTTTGGGCCTTAGAAGGGTGACCCAATAATGAAATCAGTTCGCAGAGCTGGGAGGCTGAGAGAGTCGGTAAGTAATCTGCGGCTAGTTTCTCTACCAGATTACCAAATGCAAGTAACTTGTTCATCTGATAGAGGTCATACGGCTTGTACCTCATGCGGTAAAACCGCGCATTTGTTGGATAACAAATGTCAGAATGGTGAAAGTCTGATTCCCTGCACCCCCTTAGGAGACGTTGGTCTATCGTCCTGCTAGCTCAAAGTGCACAATTTGCATCCCTCACCTCACAGTGTAACCAATGCATGTGCAATCTTAGAACCCAAGGAATCATGGCAAAAGACCTAGAACCCTTTCGTTTTAATTCTATTATACCCAGAGGAAATACGCAAGAAATACATAATCTGCAGTTCCAATATTTATTGAAGCAGTGGGATTCTTGAGTAAAAGTCGTGCGCTGCAATTACGAATAGAATGAAACATATTACCATGATTAGCAATACAAGAACAGTGGAGAGAATGAACAAATCCACCATTGTGCTAAAACAATGATTATGTGCTGGCATATCTGTAGTGTGATATAGCATGCTCTGACCCAACACTCCCTAACCTAGTTTGACCTAGGGTGGGTGATCTGCAAAATAAATCCATGTCGGGTGATCCAACTCTGCCATTACCTGTTTGAAAATATGTCATCAGGCTCTGTCTTGGTGTAAAGCGGGACATCTCTCGTGGAGGAGACAGGAATCAGCGGAGCTGTAATTCCGGCATGCTACAACCACGAAGTGTCCGCAGAGTGCTCCTCCGATTTTAACGAGGAAGTACATTTGTATATATAATAAATAGTGCCCATACAGGCATGCAGAGGTCTTTGTCAGGCCGCAATTGTTTATGTGAGCTAGATAGTGTGGTCGCCTAATAAATAATAAGCCATGACAATTGTGCAGTGAACTCTATACATCGTACTGAATGCTCAAGGTGTCATGATTGTGTGCCTACAAAGCTGAAATGTAAGCAAATACTTTTTTCAGAGAATTCTATCCTGCACTGACACGTACACAAATGTATGTCAAAAGTCACTGTGTCGCAGAGAGGCGTTAAGAAACGTTAACACAAAGATGGCGTCATTGATAGCCAGACTATTTGATTATGGCGGAGGTGCACATCACTGAGTATTGTGGGTAGGCTTTATAATGGGTTAAAAGTGAGGTTGGGTGCTCCGTCAGGTTACGTATCCGTCCTGTTACGTTGTGTCATTAACACTCAAGTTGTGCATCCATAGGATATGAATGCATCCCTGAAATTGGGCACACCATCTGTTCTTTTGAAAAAAGACTCCACAATTAGATTGACGTAAATTATTGTACTTTATTTGTTTCCAACTTGGTAACTCGATATTTTCATCATATCATATCACTTTAAATTTCATTCTATTGTTAACATGTCCAATATATTTCATCAGTGCTCCGATGCATTTCGGGCATCCATGCCCTCTATCAAGGAGCTCTTTAGAGTCGTAAACTTCTGCTCCGCTTCTCTGTCCGTAGAGCACTGGGCACTCTATTTAAAACACCTGAAAACATAGCCAGGCCACGTTACAGAGACTTTTAGATGCAGATTACTTATCTTACAATAGATACCAAAGAGGTAGGTTTGCGAACAGATTAGACCAAAAAATCCTGCAGGACTGAACAGGCAAAATGCCCATCACAACGGACCTGACTGTCCGGACAGTAATGTTTGGTGAATGTGAGCGATGATGCCCATGTTGTTGCCTGACAGATTTGCAGGACAGGGACTCTGCAAGCTAATGCAGTGGCTGCAGCCTGGAATTAGAGTGCAAGCCGTCACAGGATGCTTTTTTGCCAATGTGTAGCAGGTCTTTATGCAGAGCACTTTCCAGCGTGAGTTGTTTGTTTCCGCACAGCCCTACCTTTCTTCGTTCTGACATAACCAATGAACAGTTGATTGTCCACCCGGCAACCTCTAGTACAATCAAGTTAGAACGACAATGCTCTTTTTGGGTTCAGTTAGTGAGGTCTCTCCTCTTTGGAAGGGGCAGGCGTAGCAAAGAAGGTAGGCACTGTGATATTTTAGCTTACATGAAAAGGTGTCACAAACTCCTGTAGGAAGGAAGCAAGTGATCTGCAAACCAGATTGTATGGCTAGAATGTTGTGTAGGAAGTGTGCAAAGAGCGCTTACAGTTTGTTGACCATCCGTGCTTGATGTCAAGGCCACCAGTAAAACTGTTTTTAAGGTGAGTAGGCAGAGTGGGCAGTTGGGTAGCGGCTCGAAGGACGCACATATGAGAAATGTTAAGACTAGATTGAGGTCCCACTGGAGTATGAGGAATGGTCTTGGAGGGAACAAATGTTGATGTCCATAGAGAAAACGGGCCTCAAAAGGTGGCTTAAATAAACAAGCATTTACAATGCAATGGTCTCAGCATCATTAAAGGTAGAGCTATTGGCATTGCTCATGACATTTCTTTTTTTTTTTTAAATCATCAATGGCATTGTCATTTAGATTGCCAATAGCTTAATATTTAAATAAATGGCAGTGTCATTTACAATGCCAATAGCTACACCCTACACAGCGCTCGACAGCACTCTGCCCTAGACAGCACACAGCACTCTGCCCTAGACAGCACACAGCACTCTGCCCTAGACAGCACACAGCACTCTGCCCTAGACAGCACACAGCACTCTGCCCTCGACAGCACACAGCACTCTGCCCTCGACAGCACACAGCACTCTGCCCTCGACAGCACACAGCACTCTGCCCTCGACAGCACACAGCACTCTGCCCTCGACAGCACTCTGCCCTCGACAGCACACAGCACTCGACAGCACACAGCACTCGACAGCACACAGCACTCGACAGCACACAGCACTCGACAGCACACAGCACTCGACAGCACACAGCACTCGACAGCACACAGCACTCGACAGCACCGCCCATTGTCATTCTGTCTGGGCTAATTGCCACATACAGAATGACAATGGGGCAGTCTGGGGTGTTAAAAAGGGTATGCAACCTTTACCACGCATCTTTTACCACGCACTACCTTTACAACGCAGCTTTCACAACGCAAACCATTACAACGCATTGCTGTGGGGGGCGCTCTAGGATAGGGAATAAGTTTAATTTACTATCCAACTCCTTCCCTAGTGTCCACGGGGACTGGAGTTGGAATAGTAAATTAAACTTTTCACTATCCAGCCCCCCAAACAGAAATGCGTGGTAAAAGTTTGCGTTGTAAAAACCGCGTTGTAAAGGGATGCGTGGTAAAAGTATGCGTGGTACGTCATACATCCGTTAAAAAGCATGTGGTGGCCTCCTCCTGCCTCAGTGTACAGCAGGGCATTCGGTTAGATGAAAGGTAAAACGCTAATGCTGCAACGTTAGAAAACAGTTCATTTAAAAAGCCAGTAAAACAAGTTAAAAAGAACGGGTTATCGTTATTTCACTGTCTCCTCATTTTAGAACTGAAGTATTTTCAATATATTCAACAAAGCCATGGTTGCTGCTTTTTTATTTTAAGGAACTAGCAACCATTGACAAGGCCAATAGTCCTGGCTTGTTGTTGGTGTAATGATACTTGCTGTATTAAATATCTGGATGCAATGACTGAAATAACATAATACCAGTCGGGCGCAACACTATGCTAAGCGCAGATTTTTAGCCTATGTGTTTTAAACCACGCTCTTAATTACATCAAACACCCCCTTTGAAGAGACCCCCCCCCCCCCCAGTTTTTTTACACCACTTAAAGCCCTGGAAACACCACCATGTCACAGTCACCTCGCATCCTGGCACTGTGCATCATGCATGACTCATGACTTCTACATTTTCAGTCTGCCTATGTGCAGGGGCATAGTAAACTATCCCCCACCGCAGCCCACCCCTTGCTTTAGGAACTACAGCAAGGTGAAGTTCTTGATGGGCCTCTTCTGTCTGCAACTCTGCAGACAAAGACTCAGCTCATAATGTGAAAGGGTGGGTGAGTAAATAAGTGAAGGAATGTGTGAATGGTTGCATGGATTACTGAAAGGATGAATGGATGAATGAAAGGGGGAATGGATAGATAATGAAAGAAAGGAGGGATGATGAGTGAATGAGTGGAACTATGGATGAGAGATAATGAAAATAGATGGATGTATGGGTGGAAGGGTAGATGGATGGGTAAAAGGGTGGATGGGTGTGTGAAAGGATGGATGGGTGGATGAATGAGTGAAAGGGTAGATGATGGACGAGTGAATGGGTGGATGGATGAATTGATAAGTGAAAGGGTGAATGGATGGATGAGTGAAAGGGTGGATGTAAGGATTGATGAGTGAGGTGAAAGGGTGGATGGATGAGAGGGTGAAAGGATGGATGAGTAATAGGATCAATGGATGGATGAGTAATAGGATCAATGGATGGATTCATGAATGGATGAGTAGATGGGTGGGTGGATGGATGGCTGGATGGGTAAAAGGGTAAATGGCTGGATGGGTGAGTGAATAGATGGATGGTGGAAGAGTGGATGGATGACTGTACGGAAGGATGGGGTGAAAGGGTGGGTAGATCACAGCCCTTAGTACCCCTGAGCAGAAGGGACAGGTATGTAAACACACATTACAAACGCTCTGGTATTACTAAAAATCTACATTTTGGCAGCACCATTTTATTGTAAAACGAATTGAACATTTTGCATCAGTCTATCTTATACTGTGTGTAACGCAAGTACAAAGTAATGACTTGCATAAACACAGTGCTTTCAGCCACAGGCTCTGGCCTCGTAGCACTAAAAATACACGTCACTATTCTCCAACCAAGATTCGATGGCTCAGCTCGTGCGTTCTTCAAGCACAAACAATTTTTCAGGAAAAGAAGTGTCTGCCTACTACTGTCTGCCTACAGCGATCACAAGAAGGGGAGCTTTACGAGAGAGAAGTGCCTGGAAGCTGGACAGAGGCGCGGATGTAGGCATGGCTGCGGAGGGTCTGCGGCCCTTCAAACCAGTGCCAGCCCCACACTGCCAACCCGTGCCAGCCCCACACTGCCAACACGTGCCAGCCCCACACTGTCAACCCATGCCAGCCCCGCACTGCCAACTCGTGCCAGTCCTATACTGATAAACACGTCTATCTCTGCCAGCCCCACACAGCCAACCAGTGCTAGCTCCTCACACTACCTACAGCAGCAGCTTCCCATGCCGCCCACCTGTGCCAGCTTCCCAAAGAGACCATCTGTGCCACCTCATTGCACTGCCCACAGTGGTCACTCCTCACACGGCCCACCAGGGCATGTTTTTTACTATGACCAAGAGGCAGCTTTTCACACTGCCCACCTGTGCTGCTCGTCCTACTGCCCAGCATTTCTTGGTTCTCACACTGCCCATCTGGGGCAGCTACACAGGATGCCAAGCAGCGCCTTCCTCCCACACTGCCCATTGGTGCGCGCCCCTCACGCTACCCTTTCTCATACTCCAAACTTACTGTGGATTCTGGTAGGGAAGATCAGACGTGATGACCATTCAGTCCGTGGCCTCTCTGCTGAGGTGGCAGCAAGTGTGTCCACCTCAGCAGTGAGTCTAGATGGACCCCCAGCTGCTCCCTGTTCTGCACCCTTCGCTGCTATGCCTCCACTTGTCACCCGCCCCGGGGGCCTCTGGCACTATGTCCCAGCAGGGACCAGAGGGAGCGGTGAAGTGGGTGGGTGGGTGTCACATGCCCTGACACAGCCACCCACCCCTCTGGTCCTTCCCCCACTGCAGAAGAGACTGCCTTACAAGCAGGACCAACAGAATTACGCGATTCTGGGTCCCGGGCCTTTTCTGCACAATAATGGGTTTGCCACACAATCACCAACAGATGTACGACTTGCAAAGTTAAACTGACAGGTGTCTGGCACCATAGGGGTAAATATCGGACAGGACAGAATTACTGTGTGTAATAAAGGAAAACACGCGGACATAACACTGCCACAATAAGTGCTGCAATACGCTACATTAATTGCACGCTATGAAGTCCATGCCGCATAATTTGACCCTGTAATGTTCATTGGCCCCGGGTATACGGTGACCCGGCTTGCCAATAGACCCTCCAACATGTCCACATATTTATTTGGTAACGCGACATCCTTCCAGCTAATATTCACAGAGGCAGGTTAAAGCATTGATGGAAAGATTGGGTTGGACGATGAACTCCCAGCGCGTCTGGGTGAAGGGTCAATGACCCCACGACCTCTGCACCGGATGTAGAGAATCTGAGGGCCCAAACTAAGGCATCACTAGCCGAATGCCGAAAAGCTTCCACGATTAGGAGGTCGAGACTGTTGGCTCGGTCAAGTCCACGCTGGTGACGTGTGCGACCGGGGGTGACCCACTCCAGAAACAGTTTATTAATCCGTCTAATGGAGGGCCATGAGGCCATCACCCAAGTCCTGGGAAGTAAAGCAAAAATACAGGAAGAAATACGGGTGCATTGCAGGCGGCGTGCCTGGGAAACCGGGCTCGAATCATTCCCGGCTCGCACATTGAAACCAACAGTGTGATCCTGGTCAACCACTTCATCTCACCGAGCAGTGCGTTTTTAATTGGCAATTTTGGGAACATTTAGAAGAGTATGTGTGTACCATAAAATGCATAATCTCTAAGAGAGGTAAATCGCTAATTATATCATTGCGTAAGTAAAAAAAAAACTCCTGTTTGGCGTCTGGCAGCCCTATCGGGGCCCTTGCCTGTATAGCTACGTTTAGAAATGATTATATTGAAAGATACTGGCTGCAACATTTTTTATATAAATGTACCAATCTTAAATACCATGTTGAACGAATACATTAAAATATCCTTGAGTCCTACACCTTTAGAAATGATCAGTTACGTGATCGCGCTGATTTATACAGCGCCACGCAGGCGCAGTGCCTAGAGGCGATAGCCTTTCTGCTTCTAACCTCATCCGGGACTTGGATTCCAGACATACTGGCCGCACATCGATTTCTGCAGCAGGTGCGTGGATCAGTGGAGGCATTTCACTCTGGGAGCTGCTTTATGTAGCGCCTCGCGGCTTTCGGCGCTAGTCACGCTCCGACATTTGGGATACAATTATTTGAAAAAGCGTCACGCAGAGGGTCAAAAGGGGCTGAACGAGCTGTGCATTCCACCCTCGCACACAAACCTCTTCACCACGTGCATGGACCAACTGAGCTGATACTCCACGCCCATCACATGTGAAACATAGCGCCTCGCAGGTCTTACCCGAGGAAGGTGAGGGATTTGCCGGTCTCCTTGTTCCACACCGAGGGGCAGCTCATGGTCGCTGGTTCCCCGTCTCCTGCAGGGCCCCCGCTCTAGAACCTGTGCTCTGGAGTAGGCACTGTGTGTCCAGGCGCTAGAACCCGTGCTCTGGAACCAGATCCGTGCCTCTGTCCTGCAGCATGCACCCAGTATCTAGGCGCTAGAACTCGTCCTCTGGAACCCGCACCCCGGATCTGCGCCCAGGAGCATGCGTCGCGTGTCTAGGCGGTGGAACCCGGATCTCCGCCCAGGAGCTTGCGCCGCCTGTCTAGGTGCTAGGACGCGTGTTCTGAACCCCTGTCCTGATTTCCGCTATGGAGCCCCGCCCTCTTGAACCCGTGCTCTGCAGCCCGCTGGTACCACGCTCTAAAACCCGGGTCCCTCGGAGGATGGATCCCGCTGACGAGGCGAGGCTCTGACTGCCCCTCTCCAGTGCAGACTCCATGGCAGGGGGATGCTGCAGCCAGTGAGGAGGCAAGACCGCCGGGGGGGGGGACACAATCAGGCACACTGCGAGCTCGCTACGGCGTGGAGGCTCTCCTGCACATGGCCGCTGGAGAGGGAGGGAGGGGTGGGGGCCCGGGGGAGGCGAGAGCGCTACGGAGCTACAGGGACAGAAGGCACAAAAAACCGGGACAGAAGCTACAGGGACAGAAGGCACAAAAAACGGCAAGAAACTGGGTCAAAACAGCAAACAGGGGAAAGAAGGCAGAATAAACTCACCTCATATCCTCGGTAGACACAGCAAAATGGCGGCCGCCTGCTCCTGTCTTTTTTGGATTCGGGGGCGTGGTTTTGCTGTCCTGAGTGACGGACAACGTCACGAGCTAAAGAACAGCAAAACTTACGCCCCCGAATCCGAAAAGGACGGGGCTACATCGGAGTGACGCTTCTCTCCTCCAATGGCTGGCCTCCGTTTAGGAAGCCAGCCAATGGAGGAGAGACGGGGCAGGGAGGCGGGACACATATCGCTACTCAGCGGCATTAATTCTCAGACCACAGACTGCGCAAGCGCAGCCTTTAGGCCTTCGACCTAAAAAAGATTGGTCCGGCAACCAAAAGAAAGCCGAAATGGCTGATAAGTAACCTTTAACAGTACCCAGAGCAGAGCTACTGGGTAATGTAATGTAAATGTATTTATAGAGCACAAACTCATGTCCGAGGGCCTCGTGGCGCTATCAGAGGCTGGTCTGAGGCAGATCAGTAGGGAAAAAAGGAGGCTTCTTGCTGAACTTAGGTGTCTGCTAGTCTTGCGAACTGTTGGGTTGGGTTCTCTGCTAGGCCAGAGAGAAAGAACAAACAGTAAAACTTGGAATAGGGGTGCAGCAAAAGGTCGATGGTCATGGATGCACACCATGCCACCAATTTGTCCCAACGGCAGGCTCGCATGGTCTTGGTGTAGGGACACCTGGTACCAGAATAACATCACATACTTCGGGAGGAAGGTCGAAAGCGGTCAACTGTTGCCCCTCAATCTCCAGACAGGAAAGTGGAGGGTGTGCATGTTCAGGTGCAAGAACTTCCCCTGCTGCTGACCGAAGGCCCTCCTGAAGGGGCAGCCTGATCGGAGGACCTATAGTCATGCTCAGGAGTTCTTGATACCATAATCTCTGTGCCCAATCTGGGGCCACCAGACAGACTTGGGCTTGGTTGGTCCTGATCTTCTTGAGAACTCTGAGCAGGAGTGGTATTGGAGGAAAGGCTACCAAGAAGGCGAAGTTCCACTTGAGATGAAAGGCATCACCAAACTCCAGCGCGCAGATTTGATGACACTGCGCACGCTTGGCATAATCTGCCAGGCATCGATAGCGGAGTTTGTGCGCTCTGGCGTGGAGAGCCTGCTAGATGTTGAACCACCAGGGAAATGCTCGGACGTTTCAGCCCTGTTCAGATTTGTACGGCCTCTTGACAAAGGGTCCATGATTCCACCGGTTTGTTGCAGTCTAACATGGCGGTGTTGTTGTCCTTGAACACCTGCACCAGCCTTCTCCTCATCAAAATAAGAAAGGCTTTTAATGCCAGATTGCCCGGAACTCCAACAAGTTGATGTGGAGTCGGACATTGCCAGAGACAGAGACCTCTGATCTCCACCTCTTATGTGGCCACCCCAGTCCGGAAGTAACTTATCAGCCACCACAGTCCGCTCCAGTTGTGAAAGGGAAAGGGGTCTGCCGCTGATCTAATCACGGTTCGCTTGGCACCACTGCATTACTTTTGCAGTTCCCTCCGAGGTCTGGACCAGATCAGCGTTTCCCCATATACTGTGCCCAGTGGATCTTCAAGTTTCACTGCAGAGCCTGCATGTGTCACTAGCAGGAGGCTATGGAGCCCAACAGCCTCAGAGTCAGTTTCACCGATATTCAGGATAGGGACTGAAACATCGTAATCAATGCCTAAATATCCTGGACTAGCCGTTCAGGACAGGCCCAAAACTGCACTGTGTCCAGAACAGCTCAGACAAAAAGGAGAGGGAGTCAGGTTTGACTTCGGCACACTGATAATGAACCCCAGCAAATGCAGGAGCTCAGCCGTAGTCTGGAGAAGAGAGAACTGCCTGGCGCAAGCCCACTTCAACAGCCAATTGTCGAGGTGGGGAGGGACTGGAACCCTTGGCCTCCTCAGATGTGCTGCAACCACCATCATCACCTTGCTGAACACCTGGGGGGAGCGGGTAAGGCCAAAGGGAAGCATGGCAAACTGAAAGTGCTCCTCGCCCACCGTGAACTGCAGGAAACATCTGTCGGCAGGCAGGACAGGAATGTGGAAATATGCATCCTGCTAGTCCAACACTACCATCCAGTCCCCAGGGTAGACAGAACCTGAACTAAGGTGAGAGTTTGGAATTTGTCCTTCAGGAAGAATTTGAGAATGCACAGGTATATAGGATGGAGAGGGTCTGTCCTTTTTGGGGCACCAGAAGGTAACAGGAATAGTAACCACAACCTACTTCTGATGCAGACACCCTTTTGATGGCCCCCTTGGTCAAAATGGCCGACATTTTTTGAGAGCAAGGAGAGGTGGTCCTCTGTCAGCAGATTGTAAGTGGCTGGCAAGGGTGATGGGGATTCCAGGAAGTGGATGGAGCAGCCCCTCTGGCCGATTTGTAAAACTCACTTGTCAGATGTTATGGACTGCCAGTGGGGCAGGTGATAGTAGATCCTGCCCCTCTACTGGATGCTTGTGCTGGAATAAGGGTAAACTAAGTGGATTTGGAGTTTTTGGCTGCCGGAGGGGTGGTGGACTGGCCAGACCTCTGGATAGGTTGCCTTGATGTGGTCTGTGGAAACCACCGCAATGAAAAGGCAGGGAAGCCATTTGGCCTTGGTGGCTGGGTATGAAAGAATGCAGCTGGTAGCAGTTCCCGTAGCTTTGGAAGGGGCGAAAGGCAAACTGGGGTGGACGGGGTCATGGATAGACCCAAAGACCTGGTTTTAGCTGTGCTGTCTTTAAAGCGATTCGGTGCGGAGTCTGCCTTTTCGCCAAAAAAGCAGGAGCCATCCAAGGGCATGTTCATAAGGGAAGCTTGGACATCCCTGAAAAGCCATTGGTTGTCAATCAGGTGTTGCATCCGAGTGCAACTGGCAGCGCAATCACTCTACCCAGCGAGTCAATCGCGTCCACCCCACATCAGATAGTGATGCATCTCACCAATCAGCAATTGCGGAGTGATTATGGCTTGGGCCTCCGTCGATACCCAAGCAGCACTTGCATGACACAGTCCCACACCATGTGGGTGTATCGGCCCAAAAGGCATGTGGTGTTCACGGACCGCAGTGCTAGGCTGACAGAAGGGAACATCCTCTTGCCAAAAGGTATCAAGCCTTTTGGATTCCCTATCCAGTGGAGTGGTGGGGAATGCACCAGGTTTAACATTGGAGATGAAGGATTGGACCAACAAGCTCTCAGGTGTAGGGTGCTGGGTGAGGAAACAGAGGGGTCCAAAGAGCAGGATGACTGGCAATTGTCCTGTGCATAAGAGCTCCTGTACAGGACTTGTACCATGCCCCAAGGAGGACACCTTTAAGGGCTAAAATGAATGGAAGTATGGGTTCTGAGGGGGCAATCCCTAGCTGAAGCACCTTATCAAAACAATTGTCTTGACTGCCAGTGAGGGTAGCTGAAGGTCCATTACCTCAGCCATTCTTTGCATCACCATAGCAAGAGAGGTTTATTCCTCCGTAGTCATGGTTGGGAACCCAGCTGAATGATGAACCATTTTTTAGACCAGAATGTCTGTTATGTTTACTGAAACGATCACATGGCTCTGACCTGATCAGCTATTTTGGAAGTATTTGCATTACTGATGCTAGAAAGAATTCCTCCCTCGTTATCGTACATAGGGACCACTTTGGAGGACCGGGCTGGGTAGCCCTGGTGATTAGTATCACATATCAGATTAATTCATTCACAGGAGAAGTTCTTACTTGGTTTTAGTCCCCCCTGTTTTTGTATATAGTACATGGCTGTCATATTGTCCGTCCGGATTAAGACCGCTTTGTTTTGTACTAGCAATTGAAACGTTTTGAGTGCTAGGAAAATTGCTAGCAGCTCTAGATGGTTGATATGGAACAGTCTTTGTTGGTTGTTCCATTGGCCTTGTGTGGTATAGTGTAAGAGATGGGCTCCCCATCCTGTGAGGGAAGCGTCTGTTGTGAGCACTGTCTCTGGAACAGGCTCTAGGAACGGCCGTCCTCTTGTCAAGTGTTTGGTGTTTCACCATTGCAGAGAGCGATATGTACGGCTGTCTACCAACACCAGGTCTGTGAGCTGACCTTGAGCCGGATTCCACTGTTGTACTAGACATTCTTGTAATGGGCGCATTTGCAGTCTTGCATGTGGAACTATGAAGATGCAAGATGCCATCATGCCTATTAGTCTCATGAACACTCTGGCTTGGAGAGACTGCTGGTGTTGAAAGATGGAGACTAAGGTCTGAATGCTCTGTATCCTGGCTGGACTGGGATACGCTAGAGCTGTAGATGTGTCTATGGTAGCTCCTAGATACTGATGCACATGCGAAGGCTGCAGGTGCGACTTGGTGTAGTTTATTGTGAACCCCAAGTTGTGCAATGTTTAAATTGTTTGATTTGTGTGTTGGACACATTGACTGAATGATTTTGCTTTTATGAGCCAATCGTCGAGGTAAGGGAAGACCTGTATCTGTTGTCTTCTGAGATGTGCCGCTACTACTGCTAAGCACTTTGTGAACACTCGTGGTGCTGGTGTCACCCCGAATGGAAGAACTTTGAACTGATAGTGCTGTCCTTGTATGACAAACCTTAAATACTTCCTGTGAGCAGGATGTATAGGAATGTGAAAGTAGGCGTCCTTTAGGTCTTGTGTTGAAAGAAAATCGCCTTGTTGTAGTAGTGGGAGTACTTGTTGCAGAGTGATCATGTGAAAATGATCTGATTGTATGTAATGGTTGAGGGACCTGAGGGCGAGAATTGGCCGTAGTGTCCTGTCCTTCTTGGGGATTAGAAAGTACAGGGAGTAAACTCCTGTTCCCGGTTCTTCTAAAGGAACTAATTGAATAGCATCCTTTTGTAGAAGCGCTAGAACTTCCTGTTGAAGTAGAGTCAAATGGTCTGTAGACATTGGACGCTGCCTCGGTGGTATGTTTGGGGGGGGTTGCTGTGAGTTCTAGGCAGTAGCCATGTTGGATAATCTGTCTCACCCACTTGTCTGTTGTGATGGAATTCCAGACAGGTAGGAACTGTGATAATCTGCCCCCCACAGGAGTGGAATGCTGTAGGGGAAGCAGAGGGAAGTCACTGTTTGGGAGTGGAAGAGGAGCGGTTGTTGTTGTTACCTCTACCTCTTCCCTTATTATTATTGCCCCTGTATCCTCCTCTAAAGTAGCCTTTGTTAGAGGAGGTCTGTGTGTGCGTTTTGAAAGATGATGTTGTATCTGCACCGGTTTGCTTAGAGCCTCCTCTATAAAAGGAGCGGCGAAAAGAACTTCTAGTCTGTGTGGATTGTAATGCTCCCATAGACTTAGCTGTGTCGGTGTCTTATTTCATTTTTTCTAGTGTAGTGTCTACTTCCGGCCCAAACAGTTGGTTTTGATTGAAGGGCTGGTTCAAGATGGTAGTTTGCACCTCCGTCTTAAACCCTGAAATGCGTAACCACGCATGTCGTCTGAGTATAACACTAGTATTGACTGCTCTGGATGCTGTGTCAGCTACATAAAGTGCACATTTAATTGAGGCATTGGATATTAATTTGCCTTCTTGTATGAGCTCTGTTGCCTGATCTTTGTATTGATCTGGGAGGTGCTCTAACAGTTTTTCTAATTGATCGTAGTGAGCCCTGTCATAGCGTGAGAGCAGGGCTTGTGTATTTGCTATGCGCCATATGTTTGTAGCCTGCACAGCAATCCGTTTACCTGACGCATCAATAACCTTGGATTCTTTGTCAGGAGGGGGCGTGTCACCAGAAGTCTGGGAATTAGCTCTTTTCCGTGCATTGGACACTACTAGGGAGTCTAGTGGCAGATGTCCCTTAATATAGACTGGATCAGATGGTGCTGGTCTATATTTCTTTTCTATTCTTGGATTTAACACTCTACAACGCACAGGGTCTTTAAATATTTCCGTAGCATGTTTAATGACTCCTTTGATCATGGGTAGTATTTGTGTAGACCTTTGTGACTGCTCAAATGTGTCTAATAAAAAATCCTCCTCAATGGCATCAGAGTGCATTGTAACCCCGTGGTAAAGGGCAGCTATATTTAAGAGGGGATTAAACCCAATGCTATCTTCTGGAGGGGAAGGTTTTGTTGGGTCGGACTGAGGATCAGGAACGTCAGGCACATTATTTGCTGGGTACTCACGTCTTCATCTGTAGGATATGTATCTGGGTTGATACATCTACAGGGTATGTGTGTGGGTCTGGTGCGTCATCCCCCCCCACCTATATCATACTCATCAGTGTGGTGTGAAGGCGTAGTCGTTTTCCTCGGACCCTAGCACGAAGGTGGGTGGGGCGGGGGGGGGGGGAGAGGGTGGCGGCCGTCCGAGGGGATATTTCGGTCTCGACTTGGCCCCATGGGCAGAGTGCTGACCGTTGCCTTTGGCTTGGGCAGTGTCTGTCGTGCAGGGGCAAGAGTACTCACGGGTTGACGAGATGGAATCGAGTCATCTGAGTCCTCTGCCTCTGATATGATCTGGAGATCAGCTGAGTCTTCCTCGGTGGCGAGAGGAGCCTCGCCCTCAGAGATGTCTTCGAGTGGAGTCTCGCCCGCGGAGATGTCTTCTTCGAAGATCTTCTCCTCGAAGATGGCCTCCGGTGCTGGGGCCGTTCTCCTCATCTTGTGTCGACGTGCCCTCCGATCCCGAATGGTCTTCTTCGATCGGAAGAAGCACAAGCTGTGCAGGTCGACTCGTCGTGTTCCGGTGATAGACAGAGGTTGCAGACCTCGTGATGGTCACTATGAGGGAATTTTGCTCGACATACCGGGCATCTCTTGAATGGAGTTCTGTCCATGAGGCGTAGGCCGAACAGCGCCGATAGGCCCAACAGCCCGCGTAGACGCACCGGAATGTAGCTGAGGGTGTCGAAAGTAGTCTATTCAATGTCGATATTGTTTGTATAAAGTTTTTACGCTTCGAAGTTGTTGGAAAAGTTTTTCTAGCCGGAGCGGAGAACTTTCATCCGAACCCAGTGGCGGAAAAAAACAATCTGAGGATGGAGTCGATGACCATGCGCAGTATTGTCCAAGGGAGGAGTCACCTATCTCGTGACTACAAAGACTTCTTCCAAGAAGACAACAACCTGCAATCATCCGAGCCCAACACCAGGTGGCGATCTAATGCTAAGTGTACACTCTGCAGCTCATATGCCTCGAACATACCTTTTCTAGTTTGAAAGTACCTTGCTGGCCTGCCCACCTAGAGGTTATGCCAAAGAGGAATCCAGTAATGTTACACCCAGTAACTCTCCACAATTGAAAAATAAAGTTTTTCTTGGAAAACCCTCACCCACCAGGGATATATATTCACCCCCATCACTCATAACCATAAAGGTGTTTCCCCCACCCTTATATGGACCACCACTATTACACTACATATTACCCTAAGTTTCACGCAATTTGTGCTTTTGCTGTAGTCATAATCCCTTTTAGTGTATGGATTCTTCCACACTTCACATGATTATGTAAGCACTTAAGTAATATTACCTCAAGTAGCCTAAAGCTCCTTTAATGTAGAAGTAATGTTATGTATATTATGTGCTCGTTACTTATGGTTTAACGTAACAGACTGATGCTAGGCTCTTGCAACTAACTGCTGAGGTCTCTGGATGTTTGGCTTTTCACACTATGATTCAGATTTGTTTTCATATCAGTGCTATTACCACTTCATGCTTTCCTACCATTACTTACAATTTATTTTGTGGTTATGAAACTGCACTTTTATGAAAGTATGATTTTTGACGTGTTCCAAGATGTTTAACTAGGGTTTCTTCCTGAGATCCTGACTTATGTATTTCTACCTCTTGTTTAGGAATTTTCATCTTGTCAAATGTTCCCACATTTTAGCCCAAATGCTGGTCGACAGGGCCTTCTGATCTAGTGTCTTCCTTTCTTAATCCTTCGTTATAGGAACCAATTTCAAAACGTTATTTACATATTTTAATTGTTTCAGCCATGGCAGTTAGTCATATTGCTTCTCTTACTTTCCTCTGGTTTATACGTTCCTGTTCTGTTTCAGGGCAAATCGGATGGCTGTTTTCTCCAATGCGCTCAAGAGACTGGTATCTGATGTTCAAGTCATCTGCTAATTTCGCCACAATATTCACAAGCTTTACTTTCTATGTTCGCCGCTGAGGCATGTTACATACCAGGGCTGAATCCCAAGGAATACAAAGGCACATGTGGGCTACATTTGCCAAACAGGTTGCAGTCTCCCTGGCGAGAGACACAGATAAGACACACAGGCAGACATACACACCTCCTTTTCCACATCTGTACATCCAAGACCCTTTCTCATAGCTCTTGAAAGCAGTTTTTTCTAGTTCTGTACATAGTATTTGAACACCTCTGTCCAATCAACTCCTGTTTTCTTCATATACAGCTGGAGTGGTTACTATTTCGTCTGTCTCTCAGATTTGCTGAAGGCACTGACAACACACACTCACTAATGAAACCTCCAGTGACTACAGTGAAAGGTGGTGAGATCGATTTCACCACACTAGGGTTTCTGAGAAGTCACACGAGAACATCTGTGACATCCCACGAGGGCTGTGACGGAGGATAACTGCTCCTGTGATCCAATTGACTGATAGAGAACCATCATCATACAGATAGAGTATGACGTTCATTATTGTGACAGAAATAGTCACTGAAAGGGCCTTTCAAGGTTTAATTTTTTGTGAAGGACATGGCACAGCATGAGCACAAGGATTTTTATTTACAGCTACTTGGCTGTTACAGAGCAGGACCGATCTGTCTGTAAAGGGAGGTGTTAAACACAAATGCAGAATTCCAGTGAGAGATGCAACCTTCATGTAATGACATCAGTTGAGACCCAATTCAGGCCACGCAGAGGCAGACAACCAGGAAACTGGCACATACTCAACACTCAGTCTATGTCGCCACAATGGAGTAGCAGGGACTTACCTGCCGAATGGACATGGTGCAGAGGATGTAGAGGAAGATGAAGGAACAGTCTGTGTAGTCCTCTCCCAAAAGGTTTCTGTGCGACAGTCCCTGGATGTAGGAGAGTGGAACAAAGGGGAGCTTGGCTACTACCCGGCCGTCAAATCTGGAAACAAGGAGAAGAACAGCACATTAGCCAACTGCCTTCAATGGTTATTTTCACCTGTGAAAACCAGGGATAGGGAGTCTTTCAGGGTTGGAGTAGAAGTGAAGAAGGGATTGGGCTACCAGAAAAATGTATTCCAGGTTTGCGATCACTAGAAAAAGCTACAGAGACAGGTGTTTTTAGAATTTTAAGAGCCATAAGTCAGAGTTCCTTTATGAATATAGGCTGTAAACCGGTATAGAGGGACCTGGAAAATAAGATTCTTATTAGTACAAACAGAACACAGACGGCTGAGACTTGCATCCAAGGAAGAATGCACTTTGGAGCCTGAGGTATGGACAGGGAAAGCTGTATCCAGGGTGCAGGATATTCTAATGCCACAGTTTTTATGCTAGTGACACTTGCATAACAGTCAACTATACATCGGGGCCCCCTCAAGCGCAGAATAGGAGGAACCACTGCATGTTTGTGTATGTTGCTTGCTGGTGCTGTTAGGTGCAGAGAGTAGACGATATGTTCACCTTTCATTTTACAATAAAGTAAATATAGGAGGGTGCGCTGAAGGACTTTTTTTCCCCTCAGTTGAGGTAGGGGGGGCTGTGCTTTCTGTCTATACACAAAGAACAATTAATAGACGGAATGCATAATAATGTCAAACATTCACCCTCAGTTAAAGATCTCTGCTTAATTAATAGTTTTGCTCACCATGCCATTCCAGTTTGGACACAGCCATATGAAAATCAGTCTTGGCCTTGCTCCCTATGGGAACAGTCCAGCCTGAAACTGCCAGGCCCTGACTGAACTGGAACCAAGCATCCTGGGACCGTTTACGGGGTGTCACCCCTCATCAGCCAGGCTAGCTTGACTCATGTGGCATGGTGAGTACCGAACCCACATCTGGGCATACCCTTCCCATACAGGACGACAAAAGCAAAAATAGCAGATGGACTGAATGCTGAACAAATCAAACATTCGCTCCCAGTTACAGATCTGGGTTTAACTAATGTTTTTTTGTGTGTTCACCACACCACACCACCCTGGTTTGGACTGAGCCATATGCAAATCAATCTTGACCGTGCCACCCATGGAACAGTCCAGCCTGAACTTCCAGGCCAGGTCCTCCCTGGATCAGAAAATCACCCTGGAATCAGTTTTGGGGTATCACCCATCAGCGAGGCTAGTTTGAACCCAGTGGCATAGTGAGCTGGAAAGCAAATTATACTGGCCAACTGCAGAATATTTATAAGATAAGGGGTAAGCTTCTGTTCTGAAACCTTACTGGCTATCCAAGTGATAACTTAACCAATTAGGGAAAAGCTACGTTTTACCTAATCAATTTTAATTATTTTTGTCTACTGAAAATTATAAAATTCAATATTGACAAGTCAAAATTGTATCCGTAGCCTTTCGAAGTCAAACACATTCCTCTTCTGCATATGACAGTAAATGCACTGTTCCAATCTCAGACTGTACCCAAAGTCTTTTTTTAAGTAGTTACACAAAATACAGTATTTATCCTTTCAAGATTGTGTTTATGCCTGTAGAGCGAAAAGGTTTTCAGTTTTTCTCAAGTCTACAATTTACAGCCAGAAACAAATACAAGGACACTGCTTTTCATGTTTCACAAGAGGCTATGACACAGTGGGCAATCTACAACATGAACATAATATGAGGGCCTACAGACAGCGCGCGCGCAGAAGGGAAGTTTAAAGTCCTAAAACAAACAAATGTCAAGTCCTCTACATATTTTAAAATGTGCTGCTTGATCGAAACTGGCTGATTTTGATGGTCAAAGAACTGACAAGCAACAGTCTTAATCTACACAAATAAATACACAGCTCTTCCTTGACTAGTATGCAATTGTAATAGCAATAGTATGCAGGCACGACAACTGCACCGTGCATCCATAAAAAATCTGCAACACACTAAGGGCAAATAGAAAGGTAGAAGGAAATGAGCCTCACCCAGAAATAAAAATGCATGCCTATAAGTTGCTTAGGCAAAGAAAGACAACATCCCTCGGACGGATTACTTCAATCGAGTTCGCAAAAGCCCATGCTAAGGCAACAGCAAGCTCCAAAGAGCGCACATATTGATACAGCCGGCCACATATTGCGCATGCCACTCCAGAGGTCAAGAGTAAGTTTCATGCCGAAACCCCTTCAACTTTGAACAGTCTTAGAGCTCCAAAACAATGATGCAATACCAGTTAAGCAGATGACTATTGTCGCACCTTGCCAAAATAGGCTCTATAAAACCATCCACGAGGTACAAACATTTTGGGGGCAGGAAGATACGAGTGGAGCACTACTCCCTTCGAAAAACACTTCCACTTTCTACTTACCTTGGAACAGACTTCTAGAGATTCAGGAAAACCAATATCCAATTGCTCGGAGAGGCTTTTCTAGCACACTACTACTCCAAGTCCTATTTGGATGATCTAATCATCTTGGGGTGCAGCAATCCGGCTTTCGCTTTATCAGGAGACAGAAGAATCCCCGATCAACATTCAAACTTCCATTTTTAGATTTTGCCTACAGACTGCTTCAGCGGACCGGTGGCGAAATACCTATTCTAGACATTATCAATATTTATTTATTCATTTATTTATAAAGTTTTATATAGCGCGAACAAGATCCCGAGGGATAACAGCGTGCTTTACAATATGATGGGAGGAAGGACAAAAGCAATATCTTAAACAATATCCATAAGAGGAAGGGAGAGAAAGAAAATACAATGCAAAATAAAACTAGGAGGGTAATACAATAAAACGGGTGTAGGCGGGCAGCAAGGGTGAAACACAGTGTACAATAAGGGGGAGCTGTATCAAAAGTAGGAACAAAGTCAGCAGGTGCAATGTCAACGGGCCCGTGAGTCCAACCCTGTTAGGGTATGAATTTGTTCATTAGGAATCTTTTGGCTTCCACTTTGAATGCCGTCAATGAGGAGATTCTGCGAACTTCCGGTGGGAGAGTGTTCCAAATCTTTCGGGCAGCTCTTGAGAAAGCTCAGTGACAACTTCACTTTTTCTTAAGGATGAGTGGTTTCAGGAGGAGGGTAGAGGCACTTCTTGAAGATCTTACGCCACAGGATAGTTTAAGTTTTTGCGCAAGGTACGTAGGAGTATTAAGGTGAAGGGCTTTGTGTGTAAGAACAACAACCTTTAATTGAATTTGTGCTTTGAAGGGCAACCAATTGAGGGATTTTAGGACTGGGGATATATGATCTTTTTGCTTGGTATCTGTAACCAGTCTATCAGCCGAGTTAAGTGCAGCCCTTAGTGGAGCCAGAGCGTATTTGTGAAGGCCACAGAGGGTAGCACTGCCGTAATCTAACCTCGGCAAGACAAGCGCTTGGACATTGCGTAACATTGGTTTGCTTCATTGTTAATCTCATTTGCTCGCTCCTGCTATTTCATGTGCTTTAATACAGCGAGATAAACAACTGTGCAAACATGGAAAGTATTGTAATGCAATCCGCTGAGTTTATCCAGGAGTAGTTTGGCTTCAAGCAGGGGCAAAACCTGTTACCGCTACCAGCACAGGAGAAGAAGCAGGCATACAGAACAAATGTCTGCAAGTTGTACAGTTGCAAAAAGGGTAACTATCCATCCGGGTCAGGTGCCATTTTTTGGACAGAGCACTCTGGACCTGCACCGTACGGAGTGAAGCTGTTCCTAGAACCCTTGGGACCAGAAGAGGCCCACATTGTGAACTCGTTCTGGTATTCGCCTTCAGGAGAAGTAGCTCATTGGTGCATCCCATATCTCCCTGCTAAATTGCTATACGTCGCTTACCACAGACGTATCGTTCTATAGGAGGGGGTGTGGTAACCAACTCCAGATGCATCCTTTCTATTCCCTCACGTATATTAACTGTAAACGACAAATCTGTTTCAAGCACTGCCAAGGGTGTTCCACCAGTTTTCACACTGTCAAGACCAACATAGTGGTGTTGGAGGCACTTCCTTATTTCAAATGGGGCAAGTGCAACACTCCCATCCAATCAAGTGTCCTGCAAAGATGCAGGAATAAGTTGTCCTGCAATGTTGAAACATTAGAAGCCAGGAAGGTATGTTTCTTGTCGACCAATATGTCCTTGGTAGCCAGGATCATAGAATTATTGGAGAGGCTAGGGTTAAATGATTCAGTTGTATTACCTTCTCTGCTCTCCCGCTCTTACGCTGCCCACCCTGCTACTTGCCCTAGAAGTTCTTGGATAAGCAGTACTACCCCTCATGTTGACACACACACACACACACACTGACGGTGGTCTTCAGAAACTTAGGACTTTGCATTAGATCTCTTGGATGCTGCCCAGCACCTAAACATCTTGCGGGTCGATTATTCAAGCACTGGGCTGCAATAGCCTGTCTTGTGCCGGACTGAATATGCAATGAACAGACGCACTGACGGGGGCTGGAAATCCAGTTGGTGGGCAGAGAGCCATGAGTGCGACTATTCATTCAGTAAGCAGGCAGTAAGCAGTCTCTCAGTCTGGGGTTCCCAGAGTACCCCGGGACGGAGAAGCCTTGATGAAAGTGTGACAACTGGTGTGTCCCCCCCCCTCTCCCCTCCCTGTCTGGATTCATGATGCCTAATTAAGGCTTGTAACGTTTATCCAAGTAACAGACTGATTAGGTGCTTTATATTTCTTTGAAAATTATCTAATAGAGTTTGATCAGCATGCAGTGAACTTTAAGATTAAAGGAGTGGTATTAGGGAGTAGACTTCTTTGGTCCAGAAGAAAAGCCTTGGGGTAGGGCTTGAAACTAGTTGACCAGAGAAACTCGGGGACATCATCCCATAGTTTGTTTTCTCCTTGTTTTTAATCATACCGCATAGAGGTAAAAATAAATAACACAAATTCCTACTAGCAAGGTATTTTTAACTTTTCAAAAACAACCGCCCACTCCTATTATCTTCTCATCAGGATTTGTCCTAATACCATTAGTGCTCCCACGTACTCTTAGGTCGTAGCAGGCCCCATTCTGCAGCGGAAATGGGTAGAACCGAATTATGAAGAATGCCACCAAAGGGTAACCATGGTGGGTGAGGGTTATTTCAAGAAATGTATGGGCAAGGACGCATCCCTGTCTGATTTCTCTTATTATGTGGAATTTTCCTGCGCATTCCAGTTTTCCCAAAGAGTGGGTATAATTGCGAGAAGTGGCATATAATGTATACTGGAGCTCCCATATCTACTAATGTCTGCCTCAGTTTTGCGTGATTCACTAAATCGATTTTTATTACATATAATGTTAAGTGTACGCTTAATAGGGTCTGGCTCGTATGTATGTGAGGAAATTCAAATAAAAAAAAAAAGAAGCACCGACAAATGAAATAGATAAAGTCCTGCTGATTAGTAACAACTCTAAAGCAATAAAGGTTGGATTCAAAGACCTAAAAAGTATAATGCTATTCCCGGAGAATGCCGCGCGAGGAAGACGGGTCATATTGAGCTGACAGAACATCATAAGATTGCCATCTCAACTCCCTGGTTTGGAAAAAACTGGCAAAGGACATTGAGTACGTGACCTTTCAGGTAAAGGGGAGATAAACATACCGAGATTGGCTTTAAGGAGAAGAGCATTACCCAAAGCTTTACAGACAATAGTCTATGTGGTGTATTAATCTGCCCTACAATCTGCCTGACAGATACCCTACAATACCTAATCCCCCTACAATACCTAATCCCCCTGCAGCCATCATATATCAGAACTTTAGGGATGAAGTTCCAAGTCTCAAAACTTGATTGGCATTGAGGAATGATTTAGGGGCACAGGAAGACGCTTGCAAAGTATGCACAGCCCCAAACATGTAAGAGAACACAAATTGGTTTGAAACCGTTATGGTAAAAAAACAAACCACACTCAGCCTAGACGTGGCCCACTCAAAGTAGGAGGAAGGGTATACATGTCACAGCAAATGGAGGCAGAAACATCTCGCCCTCCAAATTGGAAATGGTTGGCGGAGTGTTTAAACCATAGTCCTAATTCCAGTAAAACACGTGCAGTAGGGTAAAAGTCTCAGGAGATTAAAATCTGCTTTTGGAATGTGAGGGGAATCTCAGATCAGGAGTACAAATTAAGGAAGTTGAATGAACTAAATATGAAAGACATTGGTCAGCAGGAAAGCTGGTGTATGGATCACGACCCTTTGCCTGATATTACGGGTTCTGCAGCACCCACCCTCCCATCCCATTGTGGTGAACCCCCAAGTGGTGGGATTTCGAATCAAGTAAAAAGTGACCTAGCAGTCAATGCCTCCAGAATTTGGGCCAGAAACGGAGATGCTATCATTGTAAAAATTGAACCGGCGAAAAGTCAAACCAACAGAATGACCCGAACATTACTTATTGGAAATATCCATTTCCATCCCTCAACAATAGAGGCACGAGTCTGCAGGAATTTTGGTTGATGAGGCCTGTGGTCAGAATATCCAAAGGAACATGTGGTGCTTGGAGGGGACTTTAATTCAAACCTACTTTGGAACAGTAACCATGAGGAGTGGAAAGATAGGCAAAATGCATACTGATCCATTCCGCAAGTGATTTCTCCCCCACCCTCAAATGGTCAGAAACAGGAGAAATTTGGTGAACAATTAGTTCACTCCCTAGAGGTATTAGGAATGCGTGACCAGAATGGCAAATACCCATAGGCCAGCAGCATATACACACACATGTATCCTTTAAGATTAGCTACCCTGGACTACCTATGGTCATCAATAGAGCATTTCCAAAAAATAAATGATTTTTAGGTAATTCCAAAACTCTCCAGTGACCATGCTGCAATCTCATGTAGGCTCGCCAGGCTTGTGAAAAGGTCCCACAAAATAAAGCTCACTGGCCAACAAGAAGATATTGCCCGGATAAAACGAATACTTTGAAGGATGGAACAGACTCAAATAAAATGAAACCAGGGTCTATTAATATGGGCTAAAGAATATAAGCAAGAAATGAAGTTTGTTAAAGTTGGCAGTATTACTACAAAATCATTTTGCAGAGGACCCCAGAGAAAGATTATACTCGGATTATCACAGATCAGAGCACTCCGCAGGATAGAAAGCAAGGAGGCTAAGAAAATAACTAAATAAAGCCCTTTACTGACTCGGGAACAAAAATTCAGATGTGAAGAGTATGAGAGAAAAAAGTACAAGTCCTGAGGCAAGCGTACAGGAAACAGAAGGGATGATAAACGTAATGTCAAGGAACCGAATTGGGCTAAACTTCATGCAGCACTTAAGTTAAAGGACTCCAGGACATTTTGGGGCTTAGTAAAGGAGCTTGGTCAAACCAAAAGTCCTAGGGGCTGTAACATCTCCCTGTAGCAATGGTCCATCCATATGAAGCAGCTTTATCTCACAAACCCGGGGTCGATTCAGTCAGCACCAGTAAGTGGGAAGTCTAACATGTATGGGGAACTGGCGGCTGAACACTAAACAATCTGTTGAGGCTAGCACTGGACAACACAATGAGACCCAAATATCCTGCTGTGCAAACGTGAAGGACCTATTAGCAGGATTGATGGCAGTAAGTAAAATACAGACGCCCACCAGTTACAATGTTTGGCCATGCAAAATACAGGTGAGAAAGGAACTAAGGAAAATGAGAGGTAGCAGGCGCGCCAGACCAAAATGGCCTACCTGTGGCCTTTTTAAAGTTGGATTGAAGCCTCTGGACGCCTTTTTTAAATTCCCTTTTCTCAGAATGCTACTCCTATAGTAGCAGATAGCTGGAAGGGGTAGATTTTGTCTCCTATTAATGAGAATGGAAGTAGATCACTGCTCACAAATTACACAATGTTAGTGTTGCTGGATGCGTAAGGAAAGTGCTATACAAGATTACTGAACGACGATTTGAAAACCTGGGCTAAAGAAAAAAAATTGATCCCATGGTTTCAGACTGGTTTTCAGAGGCACTGCAACATTGAGGATAATCTTCTGACCCCGACCTGCCTAATTAAAGTTCCTTGCGCCCCAAGGGTCGACCTCTTAATGCTGCTTTTATGGATGTTACCAATACGTTTGCTAACGTTCTAAGAGGCCGTCTTGGGGCAAAGTTAAGTAACTGGGGAATCCCACTGCACCTTTGGAAGGCCATTAAGTCACTGTATAGTAAAACGTGGGTAAAAGTTAAACCAACTGGGCGGCCTCTAAAAAAATCTATACAAAGGATTAAAACAAGACGGTATCCTTGAATTCTACTTTTTAATCTATACATGGCAAATATGGAAAGTAATTTAGTTGCCCTCAAGATCTGCCCACTTTGCCTGGCGAAGAGGAAAGTACAAATCTTAAAACATGCAGATAATATGGTTGTACTAGACTGCTTCCAAATTGGACTTCAGAGGTTACTTAATGTGTGTGTGCTACTGTGTAGAAAATTACGTCATCATTAATATAATTAAGACTAAACCAATAATCTATAGTAGAAATCTGATAAAAAAGGGCATATGGTGTATCGGAGGCTCACATATAGAAAAGGTTTGAAATACCTTGGCATGATGTTTGATCAAAGAGGTGGCAAGAAAGCTCAGTTAGGCTCTATGAAAACGACTGCGAAGAAGAAAACAAGTTACTTACCTGTAACTTTGGTTCCCCAGTATTGGTAACTTTCATAGATTCCCATGTTTTGTATCAGAATAGCAAGCAGTAAATCTCATAAACACATTTTGTAAAGAAGTACATCATAACATTAGAAATGAAAGAACAAAATGTGTTACCCATGGAAGGTGGGATAGAAAGGAAAGCTCACCAATCACATGAAGAGGTTCCTCAGGACAGCCTGGCCCACTGCTGCGTCCTCCTGTTGCAATGACTCTAAGCAGTAATGCTTAGTGAACGTGTGCACGCTGCTCCAGGTAGCAGCCCTGCAAATGTCCTTGATATGCACCCCCGCAAAGAGGGCTGTAGAAGATGCCACTGACCTCGTTGAGTGAGCACGGATCCTGCCCACCAGAGGTTTTCCTGCTATCTTGTGGCAATGCAAAATAGCACTTGAAATCCATCTGGAGATCCCTTGTTTGGACAGAGGAAGACCTCTGTTCGGACCGCCGAAGGCAATGAACAACTGCGTAGACTTTCGAAAGTCCTTGGTCCGGTCAATGTAGAATTTGAGACATTGTTGTAAATCCAGAGTGTGCAATGTCTTTTCCGCTGGAGTGACTGGGTTCGGAAAAAATGTTTTTAGAATCACTGGCTCATTTAGGTGAAAGTCTGTAGGTACTTTGGGGATGAACCTGGGGTTTGTCCGCAAGATGACTGTTCTTTTTGAACTGCAAAAACGGTTCCTGGATAGTAAGGGCCTGCAATTCCCCCACTCGCCTTGCGGAAGTGAGGGCCAAGAGCAAAGCTAGCTTCCATGACAAGAATTTCAGGTCTGAGCGGTGAATCGGCTCAAAAGGACCCTTCATCAGTTGAGCCAGGACTAAGTTCAAATGCCACGTCGGAGGAGGAGATCTCACTGGCGGAAAGTCCCGGAACAGGCCTTTGAGGAATTGCTTGACAATTCTTGAAGACCATAACGAAGGACCAGAATCAGATCTTCTGAATCTCGAAATTGCCGCCAAGTGGACCTTGATTGTAGAATGAGACAGATTAGACTTAGCTAGCGAGAGTAGGTAAGGCAGGAGTTGATGAGGTTTTGAGGTGAACGGATCAACCTTTTCTTTTTTGCACCAAATACAGAACCTTCTCCATTTAAGTCTGTATGTTCTGTTTGTTGAAGGCGCCCTTGCTTGGGAAAGGATGTCCTTCATCTCCTTGGAAAGAGGGACATTCATGTATTCTCGCTGGTCAGGAGCCATGCCGTCAGGTGTAATGACCTTGGATCTGGGTGCCAAACCTGTCCTTCGGACATTGTCAGGAGATCCGGAACAGCCTCCAGACCTATTAGAGGAACTAGCGATAGCAGATGGAGCTCGGTGTACCAAAACTGTCTCGGCCATGCCGGGGCAATAAGGATCAGCTTGCAAGGCTCAGTCTTCACTTTCCTGATGAGGCGTGGAATCAGGGGAATTGGTGGAAACGCATAAAGAAATCTCCCCGTCCAGGCTATTGAGAGGGTATTGCCTAATGAGCCTTGATGGTGGAACCTGCTGGCGTAGGCTCGGCACTTTTTGTTGGTTGGCGTCGCAAATAGGTCCACCTCTGGCGTGCCCCATGTTTGAAAGAGCCGATCCAGAACCTGTTGTTTCAGCTCCCACTCGTGACTGACAGAAGTGAGTCTGCTCAGTCTGTCGGCGCCCTCGTTTAGCGCCCCTGGTAAGTGTTCCGCCCTTAGAGAAATTCCGTGAAGAATTGTCCATTCCAGAATCTGTTGAGCCTCTTGCGACAAGGGAAGTGACCTCGTACCTCCTTCCTTGTTCACATAATGCATAGCCGTGGTGTTGTCCGTCCTGACTAGCACCTGTGAACCCTGGAGACGTGGAAGAAAGGCTTGAAGCGCTAGCCTGATCGCTCTCAGCTCCAACAGGTTGATGTGTAGCTTTTGGTCGCTTGGAGACCAATGGCCGCTGATCTGCAGATCCTGCATCACTGCTCCCCATCCCTCCAATGACGCATCCGTCGTCAGTATGTGAGGTGATGGGACGTTTGCGAAGGATAGACCTTGGCATAAATTGTCCTGATGCGACCACCAAAGTACTGCCTCTTTCATCTCTCGAGTGACAATCACTTTGTCGTCGAACGATCCGCGGACTTGCTGCCACTGAAGGTCCAGTTGCTCCTGCAGGGGACGCATCCGCAATCTGCAGTGCGGAATCAGGGGAATACATGATGACATCACCCCTAGCAGCGACTTGTAGCTGCGTACAGAAAGACACTTTTTTCTTCGAAGGCTTTGAGCCAATAGTTGTAGTTTCAGTATCCTCTCTCGAGTCGGGAAAGCCCTCGAGAGCCTTGAATCCAACACTGCTCCTAGGAACCGTGCTCTCCTTGAGGGCACCAGCACGGATTTGTCTCTGTTCAAGGTGAGACCCAGATTTTGGAACAGATTGGTGCAAGCCTGCACCACGTCCTGCGCCAATGCTCTGGTCGGGGCCTTTAGTAACCAATCGTCCAGGTAAGGGAAGACCTGGAAGTGGTTCTTCCGCAGAAATGCCGCCACCGGTGCCAGCACCTTCGTAAAAATCCTTGGGGCAGAGCGAAGGCCGAACGGCAGAACTCTGAATTGAAAATGGCTCTTGGCTACTGTGAAGTGTAGGAACCTTCTGTGTGCTGGGTGAATCGGGACATGGAAGTACGCGTCCTCCAGATCGAGCGTGGCCATGAAGTCCCCCGGGCTGATCATCTTGAAAACGTCCTGTAAGGACACCATCCGGAAGGACAGGGAGATGAGATAGGTATTTAGCTCCCTGAGGTCCAGGATGGGGCGCCATGTTTCCAGCGTCTTTCTTACCAGGAAGAATCTGGAGTAGAATCCCTGGCCCTGTTGGTTGGAGGGGACCGGCTCTATCGCCCCCTTGCGGAGCATTTGTTGGGCTTCGAGTCTTAAGAGACGCAGATGTTTTGATGGAATTAGTGCCGGGGGCCTGGGTGGAGGTACTTCCATAAATTCCAGAGTATGTCCTCGTCTTATGATGTTGAGCACCCAACGGTCCGATGTAATTTGGGACCAGTTCTGAAGGAATTGTGATACCCTGCCTCCAACTGAAGATCTCCTGGAGGAGGGAACAGTAGGCAGAGCCAGGAGGCCGCTATTGGCGTTTGGACGAATCCCGTCCACGGGCAGCCTGCTTGCCCTTGTTGTAAGGTCTTGAGTAACCTGAAGATTGCCCTTGTCGTTGCTGGTATGACTGGCGGTTTGGTTGGTATCCAGAGCTGTTCGAAGAATAACGCTGCTGCTGGTATGAACCTCTGTAACCACCTCCTCTGCCTCTCGCACCTCGAAACGGAGTCTTGCGATACTGGAGGGTTCCCAGCGATCTAGCTGTTTCGGTATCCTTCTTGATCTCCTGAAGAGTATCATCGATCACTTTACCGAAGAGGGCCTCGCCATCAAAAGGCAGATCAAGGACCTTATTTTGGATTTCTGGTCTGAACCAAGTCGCCTTCAGCCATCCCTGGCGTCTCAACACTGCCGCTCCTGCCAAAGCACGAAAGGCCGTTGTGGCAATGTCCATGGCACAGTCTATGATCTCCATAGAAACCGCCTCACCTTCTTGCAAAGTCTTTTTCGCTTCTAGCCCTGACTCCGGTGGAAGTTGTTCCAAATATGGAGCTACATCGCACCATAACTGGCGATCATATCGTCCCAATATTGCCAAAGCATTGGCGGCGCGAATCAGAAGGCTAGCTATTGATGAGAACCGCTTGCCCGTGTTATCCAGCCGGCGTCCATCCTTGTCAGGAGGGGCCGTCAATGGAGCAGAAGGGTTCCGTGACTTCCTTTGCGCTGCCTGCGAGATTACAGAGTCAGGCTTGGGATGCCCTGTTAGCGCTGCAGGTCCATCTTCTGGTGCCTTATACTTCTTATCCAAGCGCGGTAGCACAGGGACCACCGTCGCTGGGTTCTTCATTGTCTTCAAACCTTCCTCCCATAAATGATCCACAATCGGGATCGACTGTCGTTTTACGGTGAGTTTCTTTAAAATCGTATAAGAAACAGTCCGTCGTTTGAGCTGGCAGTACCAATTTAAATCTTCCAGCTGCTCGTTCCATCAGCTGATGAAAACTGCCAATGTCAGCGGGAGGAGAATCACCCAAGTCCTGATGAGGCGAAGCTTGATCTGGGATGATGTACTCATTGTATTCATCACCATCCTGATCTGAGTCCTGATTATCATCTGATGATACATAATCATCCTCGTTCTGATCCCCCTCCGGATCATCGGTTGGCTCCGACGTAGCCTGAGGCACTGGCCGCTGCGGTTGAGGAGGAGTGAGTATCGGGTGGATTGGAGGCACCAAAGATGATTGGCTCCTCACAGGTGATGATGGAGCAGACCTACGTGGTACTGGTCTGTCAGCTTTCGACTTGTAGTCATGCAGCATCTTGTGCAGGTCATACAGGAATGTTGTCGGAACCGAAACCATGTCTTGTGGCTCATAGTTCCTAGAGTGGGCCGTCTGCTGATATTCGCCCCCGCCTTGTACATATGCCTCCTCCGAATCTGTGTCCTGACTCTTGATGAGAAGCTGAGATGGACTATTGGCATAGTCAAAAACATCCTGTCCGTCTCCCTCAGAGTCCTCCTGGTCCAACAGCATAGTGGGTGGTAATGAGGTCACCCTTCTCGGGGACGTCATCTCAGGCGTGATTCGTGTCAAAGAAATCGTCACCCGTCTCTCCGCAGCCAGTATCGTCGGTTGTTCCGTCGGCGCAGGAGAAATCCTCGTAGACGATATAGGAATCACTGATGTCGTCGTCGACGTCGACGCCACCGACGACGAGCCCGCCGTCGATGTAGATATGGTCGTCGATGCACTCGTCGACGACATGACCGTCGTCGATACCGTCGTCGACGTCGTCAACGACACTGCCGTCGTCGCCATCGCCGTCGACGATTATGGTTTCTTAGTCGACGATGTCTTCGTCTTAGTCGACGATGACGTTGGTACACTCTCCGTCGACCCTGCCGTCGACGAGCTTTTCTTCGACGACGGAGGTTTCGTCGTCGACGCTCCCGTCGACGAGCCCGGAGGTTTCGTCGTCGACGGGGCCAACTGTATCTTGGGCTTCATTTTCGTCGTCGACGGAGCCACCGTCGACGAAGTCTTCGTCGTAGAGGACTTGGAACTCCTCTCTGAAGAATGTGAAGAGGGTTTTTTGAAGGCTGGGTCTGTCTTCTCACCCTTAGGAGGCGAAACCAGTTCTGCCTTGTCAGTCCCACTGTGGTGAGGGGAACTTCCTGAACCCCGGCCATCAGACTCCCTGGGGGTCTTCTTTGAAGCCTTTAAGGGGCGCCCCACAGAGGAAGAGGGGGAACCTCTACCCCTTTTCACTGACCTTCTTGAGGAAGCAGATGACGCCGATTCTTCCTCATCACTGGAAACTCCATGTTTCCTTTCCTTCTGCCTCTGCAGCCATGTAAGAAGTCTTCCAGCACGAGCTCTCAAGGTCTTGGTGGAGAGAGTGCGGCAAATCTTACAGTCCTCTGCCTTGTGATCTGGATAAAGGCAGTAGATGCAATCCTTGTGTTTATCCTCCACAAAAAGCCTCTTCTTCCCACAGGTGGAACAGGGCTTGAAAAGGGCTTTCTTCTTCTCAACCTCAGACATCTTGAAGGAGAGAGTTTTCTGAAGTAATCTGAAGAAAATCCTGAAGAAATAACTGTAGAAATGTTGTAGAAAGAGTTGAAAATAGAGCAGAGCTCAATGGAGACTCCCTAGCACAACGTGCGGTAGAAAATCTGAGGCTCTGAGGTTCCTTCAGGAAGGTTCTAAGGGTGAGGCTCTTCTGATTGGCTGATGCCTAGAGTTTGGTCTCTTTTACAAAAAGAGGCTGATATGCTACAAAAGGGAATGAGGCCTAGGCCTTTCCTTTCTCTTTTGTGCCTACTACTATGGTATTTTCTATTACCGAGACTCCCAGTCCGACGACGGGGAATGATACAAAGCATGGGAATCTATGAAAGTTCTAATACTGGGGCAACTTGATGTGCAAGATGGGCCAACTGAAGAGGAATCTTCTATGCCAAAATACCAATGCACTTCTGACTGTAGTTGCAAGCAAGCGAATACCAACAATCTGTTATGGCGCCACGATATTGAAGGACCAGCTCCATGAATGGTTAGACAAACAACTGTTATCATAGCTTATTCATCCTCCCAGATTGCACCTGCCAAGATCAAATTAGACTGGAATTTAAACTAATAAAGCAGAACTTGGCCCGAGGACAAAATTGGTCTCGTACTGTCAAAAATTGAAAACTGCGCCAAACGGTTTGATGAACAACTTCTCTGGGAGAAATTCCAGAAGCCTGGCTTGTTGTGAGGCTCGTTTTTGGAAACCTCAATTGAGGCTCCAGGCTCTGAGTGTGGAGTACCTAATATGCAACAATTTATCATATAAAACTACATCATAACTATTCATGAAATCTGCAAAGATAATCTCAGCTGAGCAGAATCTCAGCTATCTAAGAGTCGAATCTCATGGTAGTTGGGCAGTTGGTCTTTACACCCCGTGAGTGCTCCCACAGTATTTGATCCTGACTCTTTCCAACTAATCCAAACACTGGCTTATAGGATTGAGTTTCTGCCGGTATGACCAAAAGAAGGGTGAATACTACACAGTGCACATGGTGTGACGAAGCAGATGAGTCTCTAATGCACGTGATCTGTATATGTGAAGCCTTAAAACCCCTGAGGTGTGTATGGCTTTGTCCAATTTTTTGGACCTTAAATATGAGGACTAATATGGCAGCATTTTTATATAGTTTAAAAAGCTGAATCAAGCCAGTTATTAGGGCATGAAAAAAACAATCTGCAATCCATAAAGTTCATGAATAATCTCAAAAGGAATACGAGAATCTGCACATAAAATAAAGAGTATTAATTGCATGGAGCACTTTTTGGTCCCTGTGGGTTAGCTTTGATGGATCAATAGTAATAAAACGAACCATGGGGCGTGATGAGGATAGCGATTTGGCGTCTTGGAACAATGGAGTGCAAAGCACATTTTCGCACGGAGCACTTTGGCCCTTGGTGATTCATGATGGATTCATACAGATAATGATATAGGAGGTCGTAATGATAATGAGCCAAGATGACTCAGTGAGAAGGAGTGACAGTGGACGTGGTTACTGGCATAGAAAATGATGGGATTATTAATTCTTACTATATAGTTTTATCATATAGTGATCTCGCCTTGGGGAAAGGGAAATTAGGGGGTGGGAAAAGGGTCACTATGAGGGGAGGAACAGACAATGCAATGACATTTTAGGCTCTAGGTGAGATGGGTATATGAATACACCTATCGTCATGTCCAAAGCTGTTCGATATAACCCTTTTAAATCTCTCAATTCAGAACTGTCCCACACCTGGCAAGAATAAAGGCATAGTGACCTGATCCTGTGGCTCTTGCACTTACTTCTAACTGCTATTCCTCTGGTCTTTACACGAGCATTCCAGGCACGATATAGCACATGCAATGAAATAAAATCTTCAGAAAATTGATTAAAGCCCTTAAAAAGGGGCTGCTTCAAAGATCCAACACATGAAATACACTCCTTTTTGGGGAAAGGACTTCTTTTTCTTCAGACTTTCACTCAGAGTGAGAATGCCAGACAATTAAGGAGGAAGATGAAGATTGAAAAACCTGGACAATGGGTGCAAGCACGGGTGAGAAAGAACCCTCCTGGTTGAGCTAAAAAGACATTAATTGTAGGGTGATTAAAGAAGAATGAGGTCGAATTAAGACTAGGAAGCCTCGGAATTTGGAAACCCCTGCATTCAGCAGTGCTGGTAAGGGGCTCTTACGAAAAACTATGGGTATAAATACAGAGAGCAGCTAATAGCTCCACCCATGGCACCCCCCTTTTAATAGAAAAACTAACATCTCCTACAAGTGTGTAATTCCGGAAGGTACATATGGCCATATCTTCAATCTGAAGGTGTGTCATATCATAAGAACTAAAAGGTGAGGCAAAAGCCAATCTGAAGACAACAGTACTTAATAGAATCCAGCTCAAATATTGCCTTTTTCTAGGCTTCGATTCTCCTATCCTCCTCCCACTGGCACCAAATCCATTCTGAACTCTCTGGTATGTATGTTTTTTGAACAAGATGGAAAACCTTTTTATGCCACAACTAACCCATATGTAGGAGTTCAGATCAACGTTCTCCTTAGAGATCCCACTTTGGACCTGGGGTAAAGTTTGGAACATTCCAGACCATGGGGGTCTGCCCAGATAATCTGCCTTTAAAAAATATAAATATATATATATTTACAGAACACGGGTGTACAGTTAGGGAATGAAAGCTTAGAGCTTTGCTGACAATGTTGATCAGCAGTTTGAAAATCTATTGAAAGTCTAAAAGAAACAGCTTACACTTTTTGAAGTCAGCCCAATAGACTGCACTAGTGTGGTATGCTTTGACTCTAGACATGGACCACAGTACTAGAGCATGTAGATCAAGTGCTATGCGGAGAGGGATTTGCTTTCTTTGAGATGTAAAACAGCTTCTTTAACCTCTGTAATTACTTGTCATTGCATGTTGAAGTTACATTTCAGCACAAAGCTTTTACGTCTCAGAGTCAACTTGCTGCCTAATCTTAAATAGCACAAGCACAGTAAAAGAACGGGTCAGGGTGGATACTCCTGCCTGTCACGGTGCAGCATGAGACCTCTAGATTGATGAGAATCGCTCATCCGACATGGGGCAGCCCGGATCTCTGGAGTTGGTGAGCTACACAAAACTGAAATGATGGCGCTAGTAATCGATGGAGCATATGGACTACTCACGTCTAATAGACTACAACAAACTATCTCTGGACTGATGAGGATCACACACCTGACCTGGGCCAGTCGGATCATTGGACTGGTCAGCATCACATGATTACCTGGAGCAGTCCAGATCTCTAGATTGATGTACCTGTAATCTGATATATCTGAATTGTGCAAGCTACATCTACATCAAATGAGGCAGCTATAGCTTTCAAGAGGTTGAGCACTGGACATCCAAAAATGATTAAAATAAAATTGGTGCGAGGGTGCAGATACCCACCTTGTGGTTGGCAGACTAGTACTTCCTCTATTCTGTTGCACTGGGGTGGCGAAGTGGCGTTATGACCGATATATTGCTATTTTGCACACTGTACTTTGCACTGAACCTTTTAAAAAACTGTTGTGAAAGTTATTTTAATTGAGCGCCACTTTCTAATTTTAACAAATATTGACCTCACCTCCGCCTTGTTTGACACCCGCTGTTCTGTCCGCTGGCTCCCCGTTCCACCACGGGTTTGTCCCGCTTGATGTGGTGAAGGCGGGGCAGTGACGGGCTAGAAGTCGGGGGGGGGGGGGGGGGGCGGGACCAACCCTGCTGGAGCGCTATTTAGTTCTGAGCATTGCAGGCACTCGCTGGATCTGTTGCACTGGGGTGGCGAAGTGGCGTTATGACCGATATATTGCTATTTTGCACACTGTACTTT
Source organism: Lissotriton helveticus (assembly GCF_964261635.1). Classification (NCBI taxonomy): domain Eukaryota; kingdom Metazoa; phylum Chordata; class Amphibia; order Caudata; family Salamandridae; genus Lissotriton; species Lissotriton helveticus. The sequence goes on from NC_136057.1 coordinate 1,857,734,599, forward strand.
GCACTGAACCTTTTAAAAAACTGTTGTGAAAGTTATTTTAATTGAGCGCCACTTCTAATTTTAACAAATATTGACCTCACCTCCGCCTTGTTTGACACCCGCTGTTCTGTCCGCCGGCTCCCCGTTCCACAGCGGGTTTGTCCCGCTTGATGTGGAGGGAGTGAAGGCGGGGCAGTGACGGGCTAGAGGTCGGGGGGCGGGACCAACCCTGCTGGAGCGCTATTTTAGTCGGTCATGTGTTCATCGCGCAGCGGGCGCGCCAAAGGCAAGCACGTCTGCGCCCGTCCGTGGCCAGACGGGACCAGGGGCCACCCCCACTGCCCGATTCCATACAGCATACAGTTATTCACGGGATGACCTACTCAGCCTCAGGGTAAAATGCTACACTCAATGTGAGACATTGCTTCTGGAAGGCTCACAACCCTTCTGCTCGGATTGCAAGTTCTCTTTTTCCCACTTCCAGCTAGGAATAACTGGGGAGCACGGAGGCTGTATGACTACAAGCCCTGACAGGAACAAAGGTCATGTTAGTCAGTTCAACTTTTAGTACGAACTATAGATCGCTGCCCAAACACATAGACCACATCTTCAATCTTTTGATTGATCAGAAGCCGGATGTGCTATTCCTCACAGAGACCTGGCTAGCTGCCAGCTCAGGGCCGGATATTGCCTCAGCCCTACCCCCAAGCTATACCATAGTCGTGAAAGACCGATCGAATCAAGGAGGCGGCGGCATAGGTATTATCTTTAAAAAAACATTTCATTGTAAGTGGGAAGATGTTATCCTGGCTAATTGTGAAGCGGGACTCTTCAAACTGGCCCTGACTCCCCAAGCCACACTCTCAGGGATCCTGATCTATCGTCCTCCAGGTGCGGCCGGGGATTGGGTGACTGCCCTGTCAGAATCCATCATGCCACTTCTAATGGAAGCATCTATGTTCACCATTATTGGGGACCTCAACCTGCACTTAGATCGCAGCTGTCCTATGATTCTTAATTTTCTCTCTGACCTTGAGGCACTCAACATCCAATTATGCAACACTGGCCCCACACACATAGCTGGTCATTTATTAGACCCGATCTTTGCAAATTTTGACCGTATAAGGTGTGAACCTGCATCTCCCATCCCATGGTCTGACCACCTCCTCATTAAATTGAACATCTGGGTTTCCAATAACAAAGATCTAACCAGATCTGATGTATGGTTCAGAAACTGGAAAAAACTCCATATAAATGATCTCAATGAACAGTTAATTCGATCTAGTACCGGTATTGATCCTAAGGAGCTTAAAATTAGAGATTACAAGGAGATCAACAGTTGGCTATCTAGCGCCACACAAACTATAGTAGCATTCACTTTAAGTAAACACAAATCATGTAAGCCCCGTGGTTTACGGAGAAATTGAAAGAAGAAAAAAGTAATTGTAAAAAATTGGAGAGGCAGTGGAGAAGAGACTATAATTCTATTAAAAAGGAAACATATAAACAAGCACTCAGTGCGTACCATCTGTCCTGTAAAATAGCTAAGGGAAATCACACCAAAAATACCATCTTAGGAGCACAAAATTATCCAGGTACTCTTTTTAAAGTTCTAAAGAACCTAGCAGGAGCAGCAGTCCAATTGGAACCCCCGACCCTGTCCACCATGCAATGCAATTGTATCGCCAATTTTTTCCATGAAAAAATATCTACCATTTACGCAAATTTCAACTCCGTTGGTAATGTTACCGACTCTCCATCAATTTCCTCTATCCCTAGCAGCAGGGATAATAGGAATACCCCCCTAAGAATGTACTCACAGCGTGGCAACCTTTGGACACCAAGAGTTTTGTGGAAGCACTAAATAGCATAAAATCAGGCTCACCTCAGGACCCTATGCCAGCTCATGTTCTGAAACAGCTGGATCCCTCGATCCTGGAGGTAATCAGATCACTGTTAAATGCTTCATTAGAGGAAGCAGTGATACCCGGCGAGTGGAAGCATGCCATGGTGGTACCCCTGCTAAAAAAGGCTAATGGCGACCCGGAGGTTCTCTCTAACTTCCGCCCAATATCCTTACTGCCGATATTTTCAAAAGTCCTGGAAAAACACGTAAATAAACAGTTAGCAGACTTTGTCAATGACAATAATCTACTACACTACTCTCAGTCAGGCTTTAGAAAGGGTCACTCTACGGAGTCCACCTTATTAGGGGTTACGGAAGTAATCAGTCAAGAACTGGATAATGGTGGCACGGCGGCACTCATTCTTTTAGACTTGAGTGCCGCCTTTGACACCATCTCTCATATAACCCTGATTCAGGCCCTAAAGGATATAGGGGTCAGAGGAAAAGCGCTGAAGTGGCGGGACCAATTTCTATCACATCGGACTTTCCAGGTCTTTTCCAAAAATAATACTTCGGATATCCTGAACTCCCCCTACGGGGTACCCCAGGGCTCAATTTTGAGTCCGTTGCTCTTCAATATTTGTCACTCCACTAGCCATAATTGCAGAAGAAATGGGCATCACAATCTATTCATACGCGGATGACACGCAATTAGTGTTTTCCCTCACATCTATTGACAAATCCGGAACTTCTCCCCTCCGATCTGGGCTTCTGAGAATGGCGGACTGGCTACACTCAAAGAAGTTAAATGGGGACAAAACCGAGTTGCTCATTTTTGGCAACCAAAAGGACCTTTGGGGCCCTACCCACTGGCCGGCAGAAATGGGTCCTTCCCCGGTTGCGGTACAATCCGCTCGCAACCTCGGGGTAATAATTGATGACAAGCTGTCTATGCGTGCCTAAACAGCCAAAACGGCCTCAACCGGATTTGTCATCCTCAAATGGTTGAGGAAAATACTGTGGCAACTACCGGATGGGGCACAGAGAATTGTACTACAGGCACTAGTCGGTTCGAGATTAGACTATGGAAATATCTTATATCTTATATCTAGGAGTCAATAAAGATACCTTGAACCGGCTTCAAGTCATTCAAAATGCCGCAGCGAGACTGCTTCTCAATCTTCCAGGGCGCACGAGTATGTCAGAACACCTCAAGAAGTTACACTGGCTGAGGATCGCCAACAGAGTAAAATTCAAGGCACTGTGCTATATGTTCAGGATTAGCTCAGGGGAAGCACCAGCATATCTATGTAAGCTGGCCCAGAAATATTTACCTTCTCGTAACCTTCGATCCATGCATCAGGCCAAATTTACTGTTCCCAGGTTCAAACGGGCACGGTTGGGCTGACGCTCATTTGCCCATTTGGCCCCAGCACTGTGGAATTCACTTCCGCTCCAACTACGCATGGAACCCTGCTACCTCCAATTTCGGAAGGGAGTTAAAGCGTGGTTGTTTAATCAATAGTGTCCACACTCCGCTTTGAGTAAAACAGATCCAAGGCGCCGGGAAACCCTCAGGGTAGCTGTCGCGCCATATAAATGAAATAAATAAATAAATAAAATAAATATTCATTTGGTGGTTGGGAAATTGTTAGCACAGCCCGTCCCCCAAGGCGCAGGCGGGTAGCTTGGCAGTGCTTCTTTAACTTCCTTTCTCAAGGACTTGAAGTAGAGCAGGTGCTTCTGGTGTCTAAAGTTCTCAAGTGCATTCGGTTTCCTGCCAAACATGACTCACGCAGGGCAGACGTCGACAAATCACTAGTTACATCCGCTGCTAGCTTTTGTAAGGATATAGGTTGGGAAATCATGTTCATTTGCCGCAGAGATTGCAAGACTGACTGTGTAACTGCAATCTAAACAGACAAATACCAAAGGAAAAGAAGGCAAAGTAATATAACTTGGAAGGGGGTCAGGTGGTGAACTAGCCAACTGCGCTCTCTACTTACCCGCCCCTATATATGTATATAATGATCGTATTGTAAAAATAACTCATTTTCTATTATGTTATACTGCAAAGCACACCGACACCCACTATAAAGTTAGAGCGGCACTATATAAAATGTAAAATAAAGTACAAACAACTGAACGAAGGAAAGCATGGGAGCAAGACCAATGCCTACTAAAAATGCAGACAACACTCATTGATCAAGGGAAAGGTGGCATTGGCCAAGTACCAAAATAATGAACGTGACAATCTGTAGAAGGTGGTCAGAGGACTGAGAAGAGACAGGAGAGGAAGTCCATCTGAAGAAGGGAGGGGGAAAGAGGAGGACTACTGGAGGAACAGGAGCAGACTACAACTGCTTGAAGAGGAGAGGATTAGGACAAATATCCAAGGAAAGAGCACAGAACAAAACTAACTAAATAGCGTAATGGATAGGGGTTGATTTAAGAAGGGAGGAGTAGGAAACAACTATATGAAGAGAGGGGACAAAGGATGACTTATCGGAGGAAAGGGGGGGCAATGAGTGACCACCTGAAGAGGGGAGTGGTAGAGAATGAGTACCTGGTCAGTGGATCAATATTGGAGAGGAGAATATAAAAGGACCATTTTCTGAAAGTGGAATGGAGGATGCAATGACCACATTCTAAGAAAACAGAAGGGACAGAGGAAGACAAACCGAAAAACAAAGAGGCCAAACGACAACAATGGGAAGAAAAGAGGAACCAAAGGACAACTCTCTGGAAGAGTGAGCACAGAACATTTTATCATCATGTCAGGCGAGAACAGGGAGAGAGAGTAGCGGCTGGGAATGCAGATATCCATTGCCTGGATGTCTGCCTTTCTCTGCCTACAGATAGGGTACTGTAGATATGAATGAAGGCCAGAGCTGACCCTCTGCAGGTGTATGAAAGCAATCTCCATCCTCTGTTCTAGTGAATCCTAGGCCCTTTTGCTGGCACTAGTGTGCCCTATGCCTAACCAAAGCAGCTCTAACAAATAACATCTCATTCCCTACTAGTGAAACTACACATGTGCAATCGTCACTTTTCAGGATTTCTCCTCCTTTTTAGCTTACTGCAGCTCCAAGACAGGAGGTTGCCATCTTGTTTCCGATTCTGCACATTTTGGACACTATTCTTGACCTTAATATTATTAAATCTGTCCTCAAAACACGCAGTCCTGATGCAGCCCTGTCTCTGGGGCTGCAACTCAGTTCTCAGCATTCTGAGCTGCATGTTCTAAAGCCAAGGCTTCATGTTAGTATCAACGAAGGCTTTCTTTTTTTTCTGTCCTCATTTCACCAAAAGGCAGTGCAAATAAACTTTCACAGCCCCGTTCCGTCCTGGGCGCCCAGGGCTGGTGTTCTTGCATTCACCTGGAGCCGACCCGGCCAGCCCCTTTATACCGAGGCATGGTGTAATCATAGGACTTTACGGGGCCTTAGACCAACCTCATTTCCCTTCCCCATTCTATTAAAGGATCCAAAACCGTGCTATTTACATTACTATTTACATTTCGTGCCATACCAGATTCTAAACGTGCAATACTCAATGTCGCTTGAAGCCAATTTTCATATAGAGGAGGACTAGCGTCCTTCCATAGCTTACAGATCTCTCTACGAGCAATTAAAATAAGGCTAAGAAATAAAGCCAATTGTGTCCCCCTTAACCCACTAAGAAGATCTGTGTCTAAACCGAAAAAAACTCTAACTGAATTCAGACTCAATTTGACTTTAAAAATACTCTCCACAGCCTTCTCCACACCAATCCAAAAGGAACCCAAGAAAGGACAGTCATTAAAAACATGAATGTGGTCTGCTTCGACTAATCCACATCTTGGACACATAGGGGACGGGCTCACGAATTTCGCTATCTTTTTTGGCGTATAGTATAACCTATTAATGGTGAAAAAGTGTTCTTAAGAGAGGCTGATCTGATATACTTTTACAAGACGTGGAGAGATGTGTCAGAGAGCAGCTGAGGCATCTTCCAGTCCAGAGGAGTTCCAGACTTAATACATTGGGTCTGTATTTCCTCCTCCTCCAGCATTTTTCTGTACCATAATCCCACTTCCTTCTTCCTGGGGCGGGGAGACTGGAGAGCAAGCTCAATATCCCAGTTCCCACCGATGTTCTCTCTCTCTCTCTCAGCGGCGAACCAGGAACAGAGTTGAATGTATTTAAATCTGGAGAGGGAGTCCCCTATCTTAAGTCTCAAAACCTCCCAGGGGAGAACCCCCTCAGAACGAAGGTTTTCTGCAACGTCCTAACACAGAATCCCAGCTTTCCTTAGACCCCAGGTTGCACCTAGGGTTAGCACCATAACATTCCTCTTAGGTAGATGGATTTCCTTCCTGTTAACCGTGTGGTGTCCGAGCTGCAATTCTAGATTATAGTCTACTGGAGCACTTGGAGCCGCCAGGTTGGTAAATCCTCAGGTTCCCATCCTCAACTCTAGGTAGAAAAACACTAGTCCTGTGTTTCTGTAAGTGTTCCGTTTATTTCTGTATGATATTGCTTATATGATAAACCAGGATGTTTGCCTTCTACATTCAGAGAGAGAAATTCACGTAGAAAAGCAGCCTATACCTAGCTGTTGAAAGGTATCTAAAAGAAAAACACTTTCTGCTGCACAGGTTGCCTTTTGAACATGTGAAAATGTATACAAGTCGTAACCAGAGCCGCCCCATACTGAATAGTGCCCTGGGCGGAAAGAAATCTGGCACCCTTGTTGCTGCTTCAGATGAATAAAATGAAGCAGCAGGGAGCGCTTTTCAGTTCACAGGTCCGAACCCTGGCTGATTACATCAGAGCAGTGACTGGCCTCGGAGCATTGCGGCACCTTCACTAACTCACATGAATAACCCACAGCTAAGCTCTGCCATGCAGGTGTCATGGTGTTTGTTGTGAGGAAGACAGAAAGGGTATGCAGGGGGCTGATGGTGTGTTAACAGTGGTGTTTGAGGCATGTTAAAAAAGGATTTTAAAGCCTTTACCTGTGCGCAACTCTGCCTTGACCGGGTGTGACGTTAGGACCAGGGACCACTGGGGGCCAGGCACTCTTGGGCTCTCGCAATGCTCTGGCCAAGTGCTGGGAGGGGAGGGACTGCCCATTGTAAAGAGTTTACGGTCACCTCGTATCGTGGGATCGGGGAGGGGCCACAGGAAACGGATAGTTGCTGCCCAATCTGTGCGTCAATTCTGCCCTCCACCGCCACGAGCCAGGGGCATTAATGCTAATCTACCCAGGCCTCGTTCTTTTCTGGGGACCAGTGCACCGGTGTAGGTGAGCAATGTGCACGCATGGGGGCAGTGCTTTTCACCCACCCACCCACCCACCCACCCCCTATTTCGGTCTACCTACTTCCAAATGTACTTCTAACCAGCAGAGGGGACCTCCAATTCATACTTCCCAGAACAGCACTGGGGGTAGGGTGCAGCAATCCCTTACAGTCTACCAATGTATGGTATGGGGCTGTAGCACCTGGTCACACGAATCACAGCTCCTCAGACAGCCTGGGGTTGGAGGGGCAAGACGCTGGGACGCAGTCACAGGTACAGTGAGCTGGGATCCCCCCCTCACAGATGCAGGTGGTTTCACCTGTGTAGTCTATGGGGGAGGGGGGGATTTCCAAAGACCTTTGTGTTGTAATGTTCATGGCAGGGCTCTTGTGTACATATAATTTGCATGTTTACCCTTAGATCGTAGACCCTGTAATGATTTAATTATCTGCCTGTACCTCCTGACAGATTTACTTTATTGCTTGCTATATGACTTAATTCTTTGATTTCAGTGACCATTAACTAAGTACAAAATAATGTGGTGTACTTTGCTTGTTCGTAATAAACATGACCTGTCCCCACGAAATGCTACTTGCACTGCCAGCGTCTCGTTTGGGCTTGGGGGTGCACGGTCCAAACTGGGGGTGCCCAGATCCTATAATCTTAATTGCTGCAGCCAGTTGGCAGGGACGCTACTGTTTGTATGACATTAATGGAGGCAGCTCCGTGCACCTCTTTAAAGATGGAGCCCACTGAGCTCAAACTGCACTTTCCCTTCTACTCGCCAACCTACAGTATGCAACCAAGCTTTAACACAGGAACGCCGAAACTTCAACTAATTGCAACATGTCCAAAACCAAGTAAACAGTCTTCTCCTGCACCTTTTAATTCTGGGATTACATATCCACAGCCCTCTTGGGGCTTCATTGGGTGCTAATGTCGCTAGGTCAAAGTTCTGCAAGAAAAAAATACTACTCAGAAACTAATACAGCCACAGCTCTAGGCTTTTAATTAAAGTACCCCTCGTGAATAAGAGATCATTCCTTTTTAGCCCAATTCTGCAAATTCTGACTTGCATAATTTAACACTACACATAAGGAAAATACAAAATAATATTGGGAAGACCTAGAGTACCTGCTTTATTAAGATTTTAAATAGTGCGTTCTTAAACATGAGACAGGACTAGTGTGTTACAGCCTCAAAGAGACGAAAATGGAATGAAGGAAAAATGTCTGCTAAAGATCACGTGCTGCCCCTGCGTGTCATGCCTTTGTAGACACAAACCCCTGTGAAATCTTGTACATTTCGTTAACTTTTGCAAACGGTCTACAAATAAAAAGTGTTACCCGAGACTGTAAAATATTTGCTGTGCTTCCCCGATTTCTTTCAGCCAAACCTAGCTACTATTCCATGCCCACGTGATGGAAAAACTGGGCAAAGGATGATGCACTTTGTTTTTTCGTGAATTTTATGAAATGTACACCAGGCTGTTTGTAATCCCATTTAAAAAAAAGAAATGTTATAACATCAGGCCGTCCAGAGCTGCATTTACATTTGCTCTGCAATTATCAGATGAAGAAGTTAGTTTACATGTTGGTTCCTTTTTAAAATATCTGTAAGGGCTCGAGGTACTATGCTGTTAGAATATATGCTGCTAATACTTGCTGTCTTTGTTGTCCCTCTCAAATCTTATTGGCTTGTGCAATTTCTGACCGTTTTAGGAAATGTCCCTTATCTGATGTATTTATATCACTATGGGTGAAACTTAGTCTGAAGTATGCGATTTTTAAAAAAGTTTTTTTTTAAAGTGTTATATTTTGAGCGATACGCCCTCAGCTGACAAAAAACAGGGTTGCTTGCCATCGATCCCCGTAGGAGAATACACATAGATGTGTTACGTGTATTCACATTTAGTTATTTATTTAAATCCGGAAGTGTGGAGTGCGCCAGAATATACTTATAAAATTGGCAACCATGTGCCTCTCGCTTTAGTGCCTGTAGAGAAAACAAAATCTACGTGTCTGCCGTTCTTATGTCCACAAGACATAGCTGGAACGATCAGCCCTAGTCTTGTACATGGGATTACCAGCCCCACAGTCTTGTTGCTGAATGCACGAAGTAGAAGTGAACTCTCCACCTTTGTCTGAAAAAATATTGCTATTTTAGTAATATTCCTTTCCAGCCAACTTGACGGCTAGAATGTCTACAACCTATGTTTGTGCAATATCAGAAAACGTTTATTTGGTATTCAGTTAGTTTTGCTTCTTTCACAAATAGAGTTCACCTACAAGGGTATTCTGCTACAGTTTTGACTGAATGCAGCCATTTCTCCAGTGACAACGCAAAAAACAAATATTGCTCAGTTGGGTCGCCAAGTTGGTCACATTCAGAACATGATCTGAAGAATATCCCTAAACCTCTTATTGTCTGAGTGAATATAACTGATAATATTGTTCAACTGTACCTAAAAATCGTTGCTTTTACTTAAAATCTTGATTTTGCAGCCAAAAGGAAATCTAGTGGAGAGAGGTTGCTTTTGCTAATGGAGAACTCATTTTTGTTATACATATAGTGCTATCGCAAGTCTGTCATTTCGAACGGTTGTCAATAACTGGTGTTACAAGTACCCCAGTTCAATGATAATCAATTTACCAACTGCAAAATGACAGAAGATTGAATTGGCCTTGCCTGGAGATTAATTTGTGACCCGCAGATCACACCAGGTATCTACAGGGAGCATCAACTCACAGAGCCACTCTGCTGGCATACAAGGTGGAACGAAGAAAGGTTAGTGGAAATACAAATAGGTTTCTGGTGCGTTTTATTAAAGAGGTTTCTGCTCATAGACTGGATTCTAAATTAGGTGGAGATATTGTCCTAATAACATTTTGCATGCAATTCTAAAGCACGTGCAATTTAAAGATGTAGTTCACATGTCCATGCCTTTCAAGATCTCCTTCAACCCAAAGAGTTTGCAACCACGCACAGACTTCCAATTAAAATTGGTTTTAAGTACAGCCTACAAATAAATTTAAGACTTTGAAGTGGCCAGGTTGTGGCCTACAGCACATAACACAACAATCACCACTACAAAAGTAATGTATAATTTCTTGTTTTCACTTAAAAATAAATTCTGAATAAAAGCTTTTTGCTCCCAGGACATAGAGGACTATTTGTACGAGCCCAAAATAGCTCAAGCTGTCCCTAGTCCTGTTGGATCAAACTTACAGTTCAACTGTTCAGACAGCTTCGCTGTCTTGATGGCCATGTTGACAAACATCATCCATTGACTTTGCACTTTAAAAATCAAACAACATCTAAATGATATCCAGAGCCAAAAATAGGAGGCAAACAAACTTTTTAAAAATTCAATAAAGAAGACCGTGTTTCCATCCGGTCTTTCCCCTTCCTACTGGCAGGTTCAAGGTGCCACTGCTTTCAGTACGGTTAAATTGTTGCTCAGCTGATGTTTGTGTCACTATACAGAAGCAGACCAGAAAGATGGAGTGTGCCAGAAACTATGAGTGGACGACTCGAAAGAGAACAAAGGCTATCGGAACTATTTAAAAAACAAATTTTCAAAGCCTGTGTCGATGCTTGGGTTCATGTAACAAGAATGCTTAATCTCGATATTTCCACATCAAAAAGGGTCACGTGCAAGCCCTTACTAATGCATAGAGAACCATCAGTGATATTGCAGGGTCAATCTGTGGTAGCACCGCTCTGGAATAACGTTTTTGGCACATTTTATTTTTTATACAAACCATGTCCTTGCATGGTTTCAAATGTGCACAATTTTGAGAGTCGGGGACAAGTAGATATTATTAGGCTCAATCCCCTAATTCACTTAGATAACACTTCCGCAACAGAAATAGGGTGTAGGACTACATTTCCCACAACACCAGGGAACAAGCCTTTTGGGAAATCACAAATACTGGACATCATCACACCAAAAGAGACCACAGTCCAGGTACATCACTTGCCATTGCTAAAACAATTTTTTAATGTGCTGGAAAGAACCATTGTGGACTGCTCCTGCTACGCCGATCGGCCACCCACTCTTCCTCAAAATTGACTTTTGGGAAATCAGCGCTCAACCACCTACCCCTCAGTCTGAGATGGTTTCTGTGTGTCAAGATCTCAAAGCTGCTACTATTTCTGCACTTTTGCAGCTTTAAATGTTTTCTGAATTTGTCAGTCAGTCACATTAACTCCTTTACCCATCCTTGGCCAATCAAAAACAAAAAAACAGAAATATAAACTGCTCAGAGGCAAGCTCCCCTCTTCTGCAAGCATTCAGCAGTGGATTCAGAAGACTTAGTTTCCAGATATTCCACAACACTTATTTAATTTTCGATCTGGTTATTTCTGCACCACTAAGGTCAGGTGGCCAAATATTCCCCCCCCCTCTCCCCGATGATGAACTGAACCACAGAGTTCAACATTCTGCTGGCACCTTTTCCACATCCTTCGCCAATATCCCGGTTTTTACCTTTGCAGTTAAGGACATATTTGCAGAAATGTTGGAGAGGATCCCAATTAGGTCACTATTTTAACTTCTGATGCCACAGTCTGCATGGAATTTACGAAGACAGATGTGGAGCGATTTCAGACGTATGAATGGTTGTCTGTAGTATGGTGTATGTTTAAAAAACGGTGGCACACATGACGGTGGACCACAGAAAAGCCGGAACTAACGCAGAACAATTATTCACCGAAGAAGATACCACCATTTCAATCTTTCTACACCTGCCAGACTTCAACAGCCATAGTAGTGTACTCTACATGGACTTTCTCTCATGGTCGCTGGAGGTTTTAAAAAGTGCACTAGAGACCGCTGTCAACTCCAAGCTGGAAGGTAGACGCTGTGCAGCCATAGTCTCCATATTCAATCACTATGCCACAGTTAAAATGGGGTCTCCATTTCAAAGCTAAATGCAAATCCTGCTCAGAAGGAAGTGCACTAATGCTCTTCAATGGCAGGTGGAAAGGGGAGGGGAGTGAACAGAAAGTCTCGAGCAGGTCTTTGTGGCAAAAACAGCGTGTTATTTTCGTTTAATCAACATTATTAAGGAAATTTATTTTTGATTTGTTCTTGATGCATCATACCTTCTTACGCAAATTCCTTTTACATTTTTTTTGTTTACACAATACTGAGGCAAGCCAATACATAAGCCAAACAACCCTGTGAACGGAACCTCGAACGGGAAGCAACACATAAATCCCATTTCCCTAGAATGAGGCGGATAATCCAAACAAGCATTTACAATGCAATGGTTTCGCCTTTTGAAAAGTTTGAGCTATTGGCATTGTAAATGACAAAATTTGTATTTATGTGTTGGTTTTGAAAACAGATAAATAAATGGCATTGTCATTTACAATGCCAATAGTTTAATCTCTAGATCGAAACTTGTGAACAGCTACTCCAACCGGAGTGTTCCGGCGCAGCGAGTGTTAAACCGATGTATCAATTGTAAAACGTGCTGCCTTCTAATGTCCCAATTAAATGTGACTGTCCCATTACATCTCAGATGGCTACCACATACCATACTGTTCAATCTACAGCAGTGATACTCGAAGTACAGCCCTGGGGCCGCATGCGACCCTCCTGACCTTTACATGCCGCCCCGGAGCAGCAGCAGAACTGGGCTGCTGTTTAGTTGACTCAGCATGAGCATTACAAGAATGAAATATACCGCAAGCACTTATTTAATGGTTAATTGTAGTTAAACAAAAGGAAGTGGCTAGGCATGTGAAATAATGTGAAATAACAGGAATCACGAAGGTGTGCATCAATTATTGTGATGGGACGCATAAGTCAGAAGATGCTATCCCGAGGTCTTCTACCCATAACAGCTAAGAAAGTGCTTAAGTACCAAGCAGAGCCAAACTGAGAACCAAAACCAGCCCATGCAAAAACGTTCAAACCGCCCCCCTGTACGAACCATATTAGTGTCACAAGCAAGCCTGCCTCTCTCCCGTGGATCTGAAGACAAAGATCTTTCATCAAAGGAGGTTTTAGGAAAAATAGGTCTAAATGATGCAAATTACAGCGTGGTTTATTAAATAGATTAGATAAAAAGCCATCTAAACTGCAAGCAGCTCTGCAGGAGAACTAATGAAATACTGCAACAGTTCAGACTCTGCAGCAGTTGTCAGCAGCATAATGGCACCAAAGCAGAAAAACAAACTCCGCTATGGCTGGTCCCAAGCCCAGCTGCAAAAAGAGGAGGGTTAAGCGTTTGGCTACCTACCCCACTAAGTAAAAAAATAGTATTCTAGCTACAAAAATGTGAAACAAAAGACCAAGAGATATTCTGGGCTTTGAGTATAGCAGAATCTCCTGCAGGGAGAGAGATGACAACACGTGGTAAAAGCTAGAGATCCCTGGCACCCACAAAGCTGACCCACCTGCGTTCAACCAAGACCATCTGCATCGGGACATGAAACATGAGGACCATGTACGAGACAGGTAAGACAACCCAAGGGCAGCAGGGATGAAAAGATACGACTTTGCCCTGCTTGGCATCAGCAAAACCAGATTGATACAGTTCGGTCAAAAAAGACTGGCTCCAGGAGGAATGCTTCTGTATTCTGGACACAAGAAAGAACGCCCCACATACTTAGGAAGTAGCACCAAAGCTAACACCTGCAGTCAACGGGCCAACAGAGTACTGATTGGAAGGGAAGCCACTGTCCCAGAATTATCACAGCAACCTTCCACTCAAAGAGAAAGTGGATCAACAGGAATGTGTACTGAGTGATGGATGGACTATATATACCCCCAGGAAGGGTATTAGGCATAAATATGAAAAACATACAATCGTAAATAAACCATGTGACAGATACAGAAAAACTCTATGAAAAGGCGGCAAACATTTGTATCACTGATGATGATTAACTAGGACAATATTCTAGGCATTACAGTCCTGAACACTGGCTACCTGTCATGGGTGCAAGTTTAAGTTTGTAAAGTAAACTGAGCACTCTGTAGGGTGTGGACATTGGTATGGGAACACGGCAAGAATAGGGCCTCTGGCGGTCTCAGGGCTGGATCTCGATACTCCAGCCCAAAAAAAGATCGCAATTTGGAGTCCACCAGGAGGTGCCAGTATGTACAAATTACCAGCACAAATTAGTCAGTACATGTGAAGGCAAAGGTGTAAATTAGGACCATCAGACTTTGGAACAATCAGTCTGACAACAGGAGGGGGTGATATCCGAGATGATGGGGGGGCATATGCAAGGATGGAGAGATACTCCTCGAGAAGGAACGGCGGCGGCGGTGGTGGTGGTCACCCACTTACCGTTCACGTCCGCAGCAGCAGCCGTTCCTTCATCTCACGGGCGGGGGGCGGCCGCAGACAGGCCCGTCGGCTACGCAGACGAGGGGGTCCCAAGCGTCCCTTAAACCCCGTTTCAAGCAGGCTCCACAAACTCCTGATGGGCCAGGCAGAGGCGTCCTTCTCCGGGCGGCAGCGTTGTCTGTGACAAGAAGGGTGAAACTAGCAGAGGAAGGTAGAGGAGGGGAGCGGTACAACTCAGCACAGCACAACCGGGGGAGTTCTTGTCGGGAAACTGGCCCGGACGGCGGGAGGGGGCGGGAGAAGACACGGACGGCGGGAGAAGACACGGACGGCGGGAGGGGGCGGGAGAAGACACGGACGGTGGGAGGGGGCGGGAGAAGACACGGACGGCGGGAGAAGACACGGACGGCGGGAGGGGGCGGGAGAAGACACGGACGGCGGGAGGGGGCGGGAGAAGACACGGACGGCGGGAGGGGGCGGGAGAAGACACGGACGGCGGGAAACGGGCACAGGACAGCGAGGGGGGCGGAAAGGCACACGGAGGGGGCGGGAATGGACAGCGCATCTGAATTCACTTTCAGTGAAAGGGGAGGGAACAGAAAAAACGTAACTCCGCCCTGGGAAAAAATCTCGGGAACGCCCCCGAATCTGGTCCGGCCTTGACGGACAGATCCGGCACTCAATGGCTAGCCTCCATTTATGGAGCTAGCCAATGAGAGCCGGGGGACGTTCCCGAAGTGCTTATTGTCGACATAGGATTTCACCTGCGCTGAAAAGCTGCGCAGAGCGCAGCCTTCGTCAGGCGAAACCCAAAAATGTCAAAGGATTTCTTAATGGCTCACATATCAGGCGCACCAAAGACAACATTTATTTGGTGCTCAGAATAAATATATTTAGAAACTTGAAAGTAGCAATATGAACTGTACAAGAAAATAACCACAGACCTGCTCTACATGATCAGGGAATAACTGGCTTACTTCAATTCACAAGCAAAGTTAAGATGAACGTTTTTGGGTGCATCGTTTTCCCATTTTTATTTCAGGGAATGAAGTGTGAGGTTTAACAAACAAAAGTACAAATTATGCAATAAGCGTCCCCAAGGAAACCACCACCTCAATACCTAAAATCGTGTGAAAATAGAAAAAACAGAGTTGAATAAGATCTTCCCGAAACAGCACACAGAAAAGGACAACTTTGGAACTCAGTGGCCACTGCTGGAACATGACGAGGACCACATAAGCACTGTTCACTCACCAAGACTTCTTTAAGCGCCGTCAACCTATGAGCAGTCCCTTTTGGAAACACTGCAATGCGGGCAGATCGGCAATAGTATCGGCATGAGACTAGAGACTATAGTGCCCGAGCAGGGTTGTGTTCTCTTACTAAACTAATACACCACATTGATCCCTTACTCCCTGTGTATACAAGCCACGCTAGACATTTCACTTGCACACATTCTTGTCACTAGCACTTTATCAGCTATAACCACTCTGCAATATTTAACTCTAGCACTTTACTACATCAAATCACTTTACAGCTCTGTATGTATGCCACTTGTTGCTGCTGCTATATTTTAGACGATTGCACAAATTGTTGTTTTTAAACAATTTAAATGTAAATATTCATGATCGAATGTATTTGTTTTCTCGTGATCAGAATATTGGAAAGATTTTAATTAAATAAATAATAAACCTTACAAATACCAATATAATAGGGATGACATTTCCTTTTATAGTTGCTACTTTACTTTGAGTCCAAACGCTCTTTCCCTTTAAACTTGCCAGAGTCTCTGCTATAAACTGCCGATTCTGTGCACCTGTTCTGCACACATATGCAAGTGTCACATACAGCACATTACCATCCCATACACATCTTTGCCAGTTTCTGCACGAAAGGAGGCAATATGCATCAATTTCCGATGGTTTGACCGACAGCGGTGATTAACAGGAATGATCCACTGAATAAGAGTAACAGAGACAGCATAAAGCTAATGGTCAAGCAACTTTTCTGGGGCTCATGAAACCCAAGGGTAACCAGTCATGCTATGAGGCAAGTACTGCTGTTGTACACAAAGCCACATTAGCCAGATACTTGCAAAGGTCAGGAGGTGCTAAGCTAAAGAGCTGATTGCCCGAAAGCTCTCCGAGCACAGCAGGTAGTGTCATTTGGATTGAAGACCTTTTCTTACACTGGCCAAGAGTGTCCTAATGTTTGAGCAGTCCTCCACTGACCCCATCAGTCACTTAGACAAGTGTCTCTGGGCTATCAACCACCTGCAACTGAAAAGGACTAGATGTTGATCAGCCATTTACTTGCCTGATCAACAGAGTTTAAATCCGGCGCCAGGTGCCTTGGTCAAAAATCTTGTGCGTCAAATTCAATCAACACCTTGTTTCTTAATATTATAATGGCCCGGACGGCGGGAGGGGGCGGGAGAGGACACGGACGGCGGGAGGGGGCGGGAGAAGACACGGACGGCGGGAGGGGGCGGGAGAAGACACGGACGGCGGGAGGGGGCGGGAGAAGACACGGACGGCGGGAGGGGGCGGGGGCTTGTTATGTCAGGTGTTCCTAGACATGTGTACTCCGCCTTTATTTATTTTGGAGCGAGGAGTTGTGGAAGCATATACGATGTTGGATTTGACAATCACAGCTTTGTTTACATACACCGCTGAAAAAACTCCCTTTCTAAATAACGGGTGTTTTCACGCACTGTAATGACATATGCCAGCATTTAGCAACACCTAAAGAGGGAAGGTTAATAGGCTTGGCTAAAATTTGGACGGGGGATAGTTCCCTATTCCCATGGATTGGAGTGGAGGTAATTTTTAGCTGGCGGAAGCTGAAATGCTGGCATTTTTGCTACAATCTAAAATCTAAATCGGATATGTAAAACGTACTCAAACGAACGACCTCAAAAGGATGAACAGCTGATTTCACCTTGCTCGCTTTTGAACCGTTGAACTTGAATTTGCACAGTAGTGCACTCTGACCGAAAGGTACGTGAATACAATATCCAGCGAGCCCCGGTCTCTCAATATCTTTTCACGTTTATGGAGTACCTACTGCGCTTTTTCAATCCATTTTGCCTGTTGCTCACAGCCAACCATGTTTATGCGGTACTGCTCTTTTCTAATTTACATTAATATTCTGTTACTGTTTCACGCCGCACCTCACGTTATTTCACCTACAAAGTAACCCTTGTTCTATTTTCTCATATTTTGCACAGGACGAGGCGGTGACACTTTGTTCTTACTGAAAGGAAGCGTGTTTGGACACAAACATACCCCAAGCCAGACCCCTCTTTTCACAGAACCAGTCCGGCACAAATCACTGTCAACTGCGACTCTGTGGGGAGAAGGGACCCGGGCCGTGCCATCTGCTGGTAGAAACACAGAAGAGGCGTTCCTTGCTTTTGTTTATGTGTGTATGTTTGCAGTTTTTTTTCTATTTCACGCCGCCCCCTCAATCTATATTGCATGTAAAATTGTGAACAGATGGGTGGAGAGGAAACCTTTCATCAGTGCCATCCATATGGGAGATACTGGATGTTTGCTTTACCATATCAGGTTAAGAGTACTCTTGTATTGCAGTCAATATGGCGGTCGTGGGTTTTAAGTGGGCAGTGGGATTCAGCGACTGCTGCTCTTTCACTCAATCATCTCGGATTTATAAAGCACCGCCACTCACCCGTGGTTGTATCCAGAGAAGACACGGACGGCGGGAGGGGGCGGGAGAAGACACGGACGGCGGGAGGGGGCGGGAGAAGACACGGACGGCGGGAGGGGGCGGGAGAAAACACGGACGGCGGGAGGGGGCGGGAGAAGACACGGACGGCGGGAGGGGGCGGGAGAAGACACGGACGGCGGGAGGGGGGCGGGAGGGGGCGGGAATGGACAGCGCATCTGAATTCACTTTCAGTGAAAGGGGAGGGAACAGAAAAAACGTAACTCCGCCCTGGGAAAAAAATCTCGGGAACGCCCCCGAATCTGGTCCGGCCTTGACGGACAGATCCGGCACTCAATGGCTAGCCTCCATTTATGGAGCTAGCCAATGAGAGCCGGGGGACGTTCCCGAAGTGCTTATTGTCGACATAGGATTTCACCTGCGCTGAAAAGCTGCGCAGAGCGCAGCCTTCGTCAGGCGAAACCCAAAAAAGCTACCGAATGTGCACGCTTAGGATTTCAACTCTGCTGCCCACTTCCTCCACCATCGAACAAGGAAGTTCTATAAATGTAGAGCAATACTAAATCCACACACGGAAGGAAATTCCTCTTGCGTGGTGAAGCTATATCACATTGCCACCAGCCAAGTGCATTATCCACAAAAGAAGAGTGCTATTATTCAAGAGAGGCAGGCCTTATTCTTGGAAGTGTGAGGATTATGCTGTCAGTTAACATGAAAGTTGACTGAGTGCCATTTGAGAGGGTTCAACTTGCAGAATGGTGGCAGCTGCATCAAATGCAAAGCCTCTCGCTTCAAGAATCCACCTTCATCTCTCAGGAGGCAACCAGATGTACTGATATTCGCAGGGCCGGACTGGGAACCAAAACTGGCCCTGGCAAAGAGCTTGGCCGGCCCCACTGGGAGCGGGCGAGCTGTTTGCCAGGGCTGGTTTCGCCCGCTTTTGTTACAGGGCCTATTTTGCAGCTTTGCTGCAAAAACGGCACCCAGGGGCCCAAAATCGTCCCCCACCCTAGCAGCCCACCGGGGAAACGCCCGGTGCCCGCTATGGGCAGTCCGGCCCTGGATATTCGTTTTAGAGCAGGCAGGGCAGCTTGCGATATGGTCACATTAAAAGATGTAGTGACACAAGAGATGTTTCAACTATTTATTCAAAGTGAGCGCAAGGGCAAA
This sequence comes from Lissotriton helveticus, assembly GCF_964261635.1. Taxonomy (NCBI): domain Eukaryota; kingdom Metazoa; phylum Chordata; class Amphibia; order Caudata; family Salamandridae; genus Lissotriton; species Lissotriton helveticus. Next base: position 1,857,753,873 of record NC_136057.1, read on the forward strand.
AAGTTTGTTTGACGATGCCCATGACCAGTTGAATGGATAACAAAAATCACTACATTGGCCATAGTGCAACTTTTTTTTATAACAAGTTTTACTGGGTTTTAGACATACAACAAACATTATCAAGACTTTTTTATTTTGATTTGTAGAAATCATAGTCATTTAATTTAAAAATAGAATAAATCATGCATTAATTCAACAGCCATATGTATAAACAAATATGCAGAACCTTAACATGCTATTGGTCTAAATCGGATCCTGCTTCCACAATCTAAAATCACCCCAGAGTTCAGCATACTTCTTGGTTGACCCACCTTACAGCATAGAACCGCTCACATTATTTTACCTTCAACATTTTAACTTTCCATTGTTCAACTTAGGGCACATGAGATGCGCCAGTTTTGCAAAATTAAGGATTGTGCAACAAGTGCCAATGTATAATTTATTTACATTGTTTTGGGCTCAGCTCTGCACACGGGGAATATCCCAGTAGTGTTGGTTGAGAATCTTCAGGAAGGGTGAGACCTAAAGTACTGAGAAATCCCGATACAAAATCCCAAGACATTACAGACTTGACATAAATGAAAATAAGAGTGTGCATCAAAACATACACTTTGTATCCATGGTTGTGCGGTTGGTTGGGGGTTAGGGTTAGTGCAATTCATGGCAATCCATAAAATCTTATGGCCCGTGCGTCTGAGTTTTTATAGCATATACACAGTGCGTGTTATTTTAGCTGGGCTGGGTTATGATGTGTGACCATGAATGAAACTTTAATGGGCTACTTGGTCTCTCGGTGTCTAGTTAGTATAACTCTGCAAGAATTTCCATCAACCATCCCAGATCTTTCGGTGCTTGTGAGGGCAGCCCCTGGATTTATGTATTTCTTTCTCAAGAAGTAAAAAACATTCCATTCAATGTATCCAGTCTTGCATTGATTGAGGAGGAACTTTAACTTGATGGACCCATTCAAATGAGCCTCTGTCCAAGTGTTCGATGGAAGACTATTGAGAAATTAATACATTTAGCCTACCTTCCAAACTCACAATCAACGATAAAATCCATAAACTTATGAACAGACAATGCTTAAGGCTTGGGGCTAAAAAAGATGGGCAGCATGTAGACTGCTGCAGCTTCTGAACGGTGTACGCCTTGCAGCATACACCGTGTGCACACCAGGCTGAGCCAACATCACTTTAATCACTTTTCCACGTGAATTCTCCTCCCTAAAACTCAAATACCATGATTTTGGTCACCATTTTGCGCAAATGTTGTTATGGGCTGCTTTTTCAAATTGTATTTGATCTGTAATAGGCTAACATGTTGCCAAGGCCACTTCGCACTGCAAGTAAACAGATTAAGTTTCAATAATAAATGTGGCAAGAGAGAAAGAATAAAGTAGACGTGCAAATCGATGAACGAAAAAGACAGTCTAAGTTGTCTAAAGAGGCCCTTTGAAAAATGTGGCACGGATCGCGGAGGTCGTCTCGATGCAATATGATCATCAGCTAAAGACCTCTTTGGAAAGGCAGGATTCTCAAAGTTTTTATGAAAGATATTAAGATTGCAATCCATCTCAGATGAGAATACAGAGTAGGGATCCCTTTGCTTTATTGGTTTTTCCACCTTTTTTTTTTTTTTTGCATTTGGGAGGCAAATCAGATGCACTTTGCCACTTATGTATTGAATTTCTGGTCTGTAGGTCCACAAAAACTTAAACTACATCAAGTGCAAACGTTTACAGGAATGCCCATGCACAGGCTTTTCATGCATTTCTCAAATGTTAAGCACCCTTCTTTGCCAAATGTAAATATACATTTGCCAATATCGGCGCAATACTGTCGCTTTTTTACGTGCCAAAGTTGAATAAACATATATTTAAGTGAACCTTGGTGGCGTGCACCTTCACATACAACATGGGCAATACAACAATGAATGACCAAGAAGTTTAAATGGCAACGAGGATCTCGGTTAAGAGAAGCAAGATCACAAATTAAGGTGCAAAATGTATCTTGGAGGGGGCTAGCAGTTGTGGGAGGTGTTAGTTCAAGGAAGAAGAAAAGGTAAAATTAAAACTTCACCAGGCTAAGCTTCCCATCGTCGAATTGGACACTACCAAATAGTGTCCTGGCTGGTCCAAAATAAACTGTGTGCGCAGGGGTGAGCACTAGCCAGGCAATATTAATAAGCATTGGCAAAGCTAATAGGTTTTACCTATGCAAAATCTATTGTCTGTCAAGATTTTTTTTCCAAATGATGCACAGCGGGGTGAGCTGCTGTGCTACATAGCTTAAAGTAAAAAAAAAAAATAAAAAAAATATTACGAGCCCAGACTGCGTCATAGCACTTTTTTTTTTTACTTTAAGCTATGCACATACAAACAAGTTGAAATTGTTGTTTTCGCTATACTTAATATGCAGTTTATATTATTGAACAAATTCCCATTGTAGTTACCAGCGTGTCAAAGTGTAGCTTGCTGAAACACCGAGCATGGAGAGGCTGTGGCATTACGGCCAAAGCTGCTGATTTTGAAGCGGAGGAACCAGGTTCGACTCTGTACCACCTCAAAATTCTGTGATTCTGGGTAAGTCACTTAATCGGTCTGTAAAAATGAACGTATGCTTGTGTAATGTAACTGGTGCTCATGCAAGGTGCTCCAAGTCCTGCAAGTGGACTTAGAGCTACATAAAACAAGCTATGATGGAGGTAAGCAACTAGAGACAGGGTGGGGAAGGGGCATGCAGCAAAAGTGAGGTGGTGGTAGTAGGGAAGGGCAAGCAACGAACAGAATGCAGACGCTGGAAAGTAAAAAAAAAAAAAAAAAGTATGTTACAAGCAGTACTTGGTCCATGCTCGACAGCAAGGGCAAAGATGTGAAGCCGAGCAGGAAGCTGGAGGAGGCACTGACCAATAGAAAGAAAGAAAAGGAGAGGGACATGGGAGCCAACTAATGGTAAGTAAAGGTAAGTAATGGTGGGATCTAAGCCCCTTTTAAGATTTTTTCCCCTGTTACAAGAGATTTCACAAGCGCTGTGTAGGCAAAACCTAAAAAGGACCACCAAACAGAATTCATGACGACCAGCAAGCAGTCATTAAACTGTCTTTCAGTCCCTGCCCAACCAGCTTCAAACTGGAGACGAAGAGTGGAAAGTTGCTCCGCTAATAAATGTAAAACAAAACAGCAGCAAAGTAACTAAAAATAAAACTACTTGATATACTACAGAGATAGGGGAGAGGATTGACAATCAGGCATACTTACACTGATTGGTTGTAAGGCAATGGGTTGAATATGTTGAACATTTAATTAATTGTATGCAGATATGCATTCCTTAACTCAGTTTCAATACAATCAAGTCCTTTATTTAAAGGATGGATAAAAATCACAGAAAATTACAGCGATTAGACTTATCTGGATTTTATTAAACTGACTTCCGCTCACAGTCGTGTTCAGGTGCTTGCCAACTGAGATACGTTTCTAGGACTGGAACGTCTGACCTGCAAGTATCACACAGATCTATGCAGCAGATGTTTTAACTGACAGATGTTCCCAAAATTAGAAACTAGGCACTGCAGATAATACACAGCTCCTCGCCACAGACACTCAAGCCACCAGCGATTGGAACCTACAGGGCAGAGACTGGTTACAACTACCTGAACTATCTTCCTTGGACATACAGATCTCTGCTATTGGCATTCAACCCATTTAGCTATATTGCTGTGATGGGACCCTGTGCAGCAAATGTATGACAGAAATCTCTGCCACAGGAGCGCTGGTCTCTGTGCTATCTTACTGGGATCAGTGAGTAAAGAATACTCGTGCATCCTTGCGGCAGGTGCATTAACTCGCTGGCTTACTTCACAAGGTCTGGCACCAGTGAGAAAGTTACACAAAAACCTTATCTAGCAGACTCGCCTAGTAGACTACTTAAGGGGTCTCGTTGGGTTGGTTTCCCAACTGTGGGCAGAAGTTCAGACACAAATCTCTGCATTACCAACATCAACTCTGGAGCCAACCTATGACCTTTAGACGGGGCCAATGGGCCTCTGCCATTCTGCAACTGAGGTCTTCTCTGCATCATTTCGGATTTACTGCAATTGCCATGTAATCCATCATCTCCCGCATAACTTTCAGATTTCACAAAAAATATTTTGTGCACAAACGGTACAAACGCTACTTAAAAGTGTCACTTATGTCAATGCTGTCCGTGGTAGGCCTCTATCAAAGACGAACTGGTCGCCTTAAAAATGATGCATGCAGGTATTAAGCTGGTCCTAAGGAGGTGTCACATTTGCCTAAAATGCATTTTAGTGTTTTAAGACATGAAAAATAGCAACTACAACCACAGATGTGCCACATCAACTGTCTTTTTTTAAAATATTGCATAATCTAGTGAACTCTGCTACACAATCTCTGCAGTAGACACTCCGTCCACTGAGCTACCTTACTGGCTCGACGTGGCACGAGATCTAAGATTGTTGTGCTAGCACTCGCGATTGGCAGCCAGCACGGACCGGAAGTCTGCGCTCGCCTGGCCTGACCTCAAGTTATCTATTAGATTAATCGCGGATTGCTGCACTCTGGCCAGAAAGAGCAGCAACAAAACAAACCACCCCGTGGAATATTCCTACACGCGGAACCTTGGTGTGTGGAGGGGATGGGTTGGCGCCGAGGACAGGATTCTGGGCCCGACTGGTGGCCTTTGGAGAGGATGGCCTCGCAGATAAACATGAATCCGGTCGCTGCCAGGAGCCGGTTCCCACGGTGTCAGCCACCCGATAAATAAAGTGTTCCGGCCGCAGTGGGCGCGATCAGGATGTTTGGTGTGATGTTTGCGAACCTTGCTCGGCTATCCCGAGCTCAGGGAGTGCTAAAGTACAAATCAGACAGGAAAGTGCTACAAAAAACGCGTAACAAAAACATACACAAACAGGTAGATTAGGAGCAACTCGTTTTTTCTCTGAAGAAAAAAAGAATGTGTTCTTAGCAAGGACATTTGGCCAACCACGAACAGATTTTTCTTTAGATTTTAAAAGTAACACGGGGGTGTTATCATCCCTGTTCCGTTTCTCCTTGCCTCTACTTTTGGGCACATGAAGGCAACGCGGAATGACCAGAGCCAAGCCTCAGGGAAGGGGCCAGCAGCAGGCTGGCACCGGCTGATACACATATGTTAATGTCAGCTCAGATAAACTGCAAGCTGCACTTAACAGTGGGCATAAGTCAGTCTTTGCAGGGGAGAAACCCAGCTCGGATACCTCTATCATCAAGTAAGACTCTCTCTCTCATGGGAGTAGCCAGAAAATTAAAATACCTCCTATTTGAATCAAAACTGTAAGAGATGCGAAGCAAGTGAGCCTGGCCCTTTCTAAAATAGTTGCCAGCACCCTTAAATCAACTCCTCTATCCATTAATTCTGCTACGCCTTCCACCCATCCATCCATCTTCCTTTTTATCTTCCCATCCTTTTATTATTTTAACTATCTATTGAGATTCCATCCATCTGTTCTCACACTATTCCATCCTTTCACCTTTCCATGTTTTCAACCGGCTGTCCATCATTCCAATCACAATTTTCTCCACACACAGATCTATTCCAACTTTCACTCTAACCACTAATCTTTTCACTCCTCTGTCCATCCATCCTTCCCTCCAATTCTTTGCCACTTCCTTCCTTCCAGCAGTTGATCCTTTCTCCCTTCAATCTATCTATCCTTTCACTTAGTCCTTGCATTCATCTTTTTTCTTTTCACCCACCCTCCGTTCCCCTCGCCCCTCACTTTTCCTTCCTTCTTTTCATATTGCCTTCCTTCCACCTTTCCTTAATTTCACCCTTTCCTCCTCCTACGCTTTCCCCTATCTCGTGTCTACCACAATTACATATTTTCTGGCATAGTTTCGTGCTTGTCTTTCTCCTGCTATTTACTGCTCTCGGTCTGTTTTGTCCTCATTTGCATAATTTCTTTCTCTTTCTTATTTAATGACCTTGGCCTACATGCCAACACTTGACCCTGACCTCTGAGCCCTGTCCTGCTTCTGCTTGAGATCGCTTTCCTCTCAGCCATGCAGACTGAAGAAACAGTGTACAAATTGAGCACCTTTGAATGAGACTTCTAGTGGTTACCCCCACTTAAGCTGCTAAAACCGGGGGGCGGGGGGGAGGAATGGGGTCACGATGCCACTGCTCTCTCCTTCCACAAAGTAGCAGGTACATTTGTATCTTTATGGACACAAGTATTCAAAGGGTGTCCGGGGATATACTCCCCCTTGCCAGCCCTTACAGAAGTACACAAGGGGTCCCGTTGGTGGGCACAGTTTGGTATTGTTCTGTAATTTCAAAAAACTATTAAGTACTCAATTGAGGGTTTGCCTATGCGCGATTAAGTTTCTTTGTCAAGTATTTTTAGACATGTTGCAGCACGGGCTGCTGTAAAACATGGTTTTGTACAAAATACCAATGCTTGTTGTGTAATTGAGTCTTTCATCAAACTGGATTAGGCAGATTGCCCGTCCAGATTGCCCAACCAGATTGTGCAGATTGCCCCTATGTAGATGGTAGATATTTTAGCACTTACACACTACTCATGTCATTCAACACTCCCCAGGTCTCACGACACGTGAGTGGATTTTATCAATCTCAGCGCTCAATCGTTCAGATTGAAAATACAGCTATGATAATAGCTGTGGTATATGTTGCACTCCGCACTCTCCAAGATACAAGTGAGGTAAGGATCACTGACAGGACTCTAGACACTCTACATGACCTCGAAGGTATGACTAAACGTGTACCAAAGCCGGAGACCTCTAAGCGGTCATAATCCCCCGGTTTGGGGAGAAGGACAGGTTGGAGAGTCACACGATGCCTCGCCTCGAGCAGTAGTAGCAACCACAACATGTAAAATAGCCCACCAAGCTTCCCAGTGCTCGATGCCATTGCAAAACCCTGGATGCCATTACATTTTCTATAGTGACCAAACACAAAAAAATGAATTACCCCCGATTGAGTTGACAACAATTGCAGCTCCCTTGGATAAGCATCATCTTTCCGTGGAGTATTAACTAAAAAGTCTGCAAAGTATTATGAGACAAGCATTTGCAATGCAACAGGTCTCGCATTCACGCGAGTTTGAGCTATTTACATTGTAAATGACAATGCCTTTTATTTATGTTTTGGGTTTTAAAACATAAATTAAAGGCATTGTCATTTACAATACTAATAGCTTGAACTCTTGCAAATGCGAGATCTATTGCATTGCAATAAAGGGCATTCTGGACCGCTTGTTAGATTGTAAATATCAGAGGAAGAGACCGGCCTGCGACGTCTTCAAAGTAGTGATAAACAGTGCAGTGAAGAATATGAGTAAGTGTAGTAAATTACAAAGACACAAAGTGTGAAGTGAGAGTTACATATGATCTGAGGTAACACAAACAAAGCGCACCAACACCTTTCGCTCTGTGATTACACTGTCAGGGCTCAGGTGGAAGAGCGAGGGAGACTTTTCCTGACCTCTCCGTGATTTGAGTGTGCAGTGTGGCATTGCGTTATGTCATTGATGTCATTGCTATCTTTGGCCGAATAATAAACACTCCATCTGTAGTAGGACCCAGGCTTCATCTCCTAGTGCAGGGGGCCTTTGCTTTATGGCAGGCATGGAGGGAGGGATGGTGTCGGCTGCAGCTCTGGCCTCGTACAGTGCCCCTGCTGTTACTAGTGGGTGAAAGGCACTAAGGTGATATTGGTGGTGTCATTGGTGGTGGTGGTGGCGGTAATGGTGGTGGTGGTATTGTGGAGGCATTTGTTTTGGTGGTGGTGGTGGTATTGTGGTGGTATTGGCATTGGCAGTGACAGTGACAGTATTGGTGGTGATATTGGCGGTATTGGTGGCGGTATTGGTAGTAGTATTATTGGTGGTGTTAATAAAACAGGCTTTTGAAAACAATCCGTCAGGTGGCTTTAGTACAGATGACATGTAACAGATGTGCTGTTTTCTGCTTCAGCCCATTAGCACAGCATTATATGCTACCTGGAATTCACATTACTTAATTCGCTAATCATTTCTAAATCCATTTTACTTGGGGAGGGGTGAGGGGCGGGTGGGTGTTTAAACAGACGGGAGATAACCCCGGGGTAAAGTAATTGAAAGCTGGCACCCGTGTTTAAGGGCAGGCTGTGCTGCTTAAAAAATACACGAGCGGTTTCAGCTGAAGCAGCGTATGTCCAGCATTTACAAAAGACAATGAAACAAGCCGAAATTACTACAGCAGTCTTGCAGAGTGAGCAGTGCATTAAAGTGGTCTCACATTTGCGATAATTTGAGCTTTTGCCAATATAAATGACAATGCCTTTTATTTATGTGTTCGTTTTCAAAACACATACATTAAAAGCATTGTCATGTACAATGCCAATAATTTTAACTCTCGCAAATGCGAGATCTATTACATTGCAAAAGCTTGTTAAAGTCAGGGGGCTGAGGCGTGAGGAACAGTGCTACAGTGTCCCCGTGCAGGACAGCGGGTCACAAGGGCTTAAAATCAGATTAAAGGGTTATTTCAAATTAACACTGATAACTTAACAGAGAAGTCAACTTTCATATTTCGAAGCTTTCGGGAAAATGAGTTCTAATAGGGATTTCGTTTGACTGTATTAAATCCAACAGGAAGCCTGTGCATGCTGTTCAAGAGCTCTAATGCCAGTGAGCTACATACCTCAAAGGAGAGAAACATGTACGAGTGGTGGTTGGTTATATCCAACAGTGCACGCCATACGTTTATTCAGGATTTGCTATAAGACAGCAGAAGTCACTGGAAAAGCGACATTTGAAGGCCAACCCCCTAACCCTGAGCTCCACCCACTCAGACCTTACTAAAGGAAAACCGGTTATACAAAATATATGGTGTGCACGGAGTTGCATTTCCACCCACCAGTGCCATCCTTGTTTATTGCAACAATGTGTGATTTGGCACACCAGCATGTTAAGGAAAAGCTCCCAATGTCCTGCTCTATTCGCTATTAAAATACAAGCATTTACAATGCAATGGTCTCGGCATTGATAAAGTTAGAGCTATTGGCATTGCTCATGACATTATTTTTATTTATGGTTTTGTTTTTAAAACATAAATAAATGGCATTGTCATTTACAATGCCAATAGCTCAATGTAATGTAAAAAGGGCCAATATCAAGAACATCATTGAACAAGTAAAAACATTCTTATATGAGCAACTGATGCACAAGTGCATAGTGGTTGGAGTCTTTAACACCCGAGACATGGGCCAGTGTTAGGCAACCCAGGGCGACCATCAACAAACCTTATTACAAGCTTGCCTCAAAGAATTTGACCTGGGATAATCCAATTTAGAAAGGACCAAAGGGTGCAAATCAATTCACAATTTCAAAACATATCAACTCTACACTATATCTTTTTAAGTAAAGACCTGCTAAAAAGACGAATAACCTGTAAGGTCCAGCAAACAAGTGAGTGACCACCTCCCCATTTCCATAGATATCAACATAGGAGCAATGACGCACAAGAATTACAAATTAGCAGGCTGCTCTCTTGATTTAAACGTGGGCCAGTTAACAAAAAGAATCAAATGGAGTCCAGCCAGCATGGATAAGTGCTCTTGTCAGAAAATGCCCCCGGAATCCCGCCGCGCCCGCACTGGAAGTCAGGCAAGGTCGCCTGTGACGGGGGCGGGGCCGCGTCCGGACCGGAAGAGGAGCCAGGCGGAGTCAATGCGTTTCGCGGCTCCTGTGAGCGGTGGAGAGCCCCGGGGCCGCCAGCAGGAGGTTGCGCGCCGCGTGTTGAGAGCAAAGTCCCCCGAGATTGGCCAGGTAAGTTCCAAAGGGCTGGGGGGGGGGCTTGGTGCACTCGTGAGTGTGTGGGTGTATGCTCGTGTGTGTGTATGTATGTATGTGTGTGATGGTGGCGGGGGAGGCGCCTCGGTGCACTTGTGTGTGTGTGCGCGCGTGTGTGCGTGTGTGTGGGGGGGGTGTGTGTCTCTGTATGTATGTGCGTGTGCCCTTGTGTGTGTGTCTGTGTGTATGCGCATGCGTGTGTAGTGTTTTGAGCTTCCCAGGGAGACAGCGCCTGTCCACAGCGCGCGTTCGCGTGGCAGTTTCAAATCGCCTCCAAGGCAATGCGCGTGGCCAGGATTGTCTCCTGGGAAGCAGACACGGCCACAATAGGTTCTCGGCGAGAACGCGCTTCCGCGCGCTTAGCCGAGACCGAAAAAACCACTGAGCACCTAGAAGCTGTTGATATCATTGAAGAGCTCAGACTTTTACCCACAAAGCTGAAAAACTTGTTTTCTAAACCACATCAACCACCATGGATGGTACATCTATACAAGTTGCCAAAGTGGCTCAAGATAGGAACTAGAAACTGGGCCATCCTGGGAGTTTAGGTCTAGAGGAAGGGACAGCTTGTTGACCTCCGTACCAAAATTCGACCACTTCCACCTATGGGTCCACAAGATTTTGCAGGGTTCGCTGGACAACGAGCATACTTTGGTTTTCTCCTCGTTGCTGGGTGAAATTCAACAAAGTATATCGCTTTACATGACCTATCCTGTAATCCCTCTAATGACCTGAATAAGCAGAGTATATTGCCCCTGTTCAATATTTGGCAACTTGTATAGATGTACCATCCATGGTGGTTGATGTGGTTTAGAAAACAAGTTTTTCAGCTTTGTGGGTAAAAGTCTGAGCTCTTCAATGATTTCTAGGCTGTACACAAGTCTCGATTTAAATGAAGACACCAGAAGGATACCAGACACCCACTGAGAGGGCGACTGGGTAGTTCCTTCCCTCCTCTGTAGAGTCGCGAGGCATCTCCAACACCCACATGAGAGAAACATCAATAATAATATCTATATCTTGTGCTGTCCACTTATCTCATAAAATGTGCATAAATATAATACTCCTCACTTGGTTATTCCACATTTAACTTAATTTGCTGCAGTCCCTAACACTCCCCATGCCAGGCATTGGTGCCAATCTGACTGCAGCACTAGAACAATTGTAAGCTGAAACTGCCACGGATACTGATGCGGATGGTCTTGAACCCAAAACTAGTCTGCCCCACTGGTGTAATTTTGTGCCAAAGTTTTCAACCTGCTTTTTCCAAGAAACTTGGGACATTGGTCCAGCGGATCACAGAGGGTCTACAGGATTCAGCAGCCCATGGCAATAGAGCCAGATTGTCAAGTGGGTTGACAGTCTGGGTACACGCTGAAATCGCAAATAACCACAAGGACATTCAACTGCTATTAACATTTAAGTCAAAAAAGCTATTAATGGTGTTTACGTTTACAACAAGGAAACGAAAGGCCGGGCAGAAACACTTCCACACCTTGATACTTATTTAATTTAATCATTGTATGTTCCTACCAACAAAGAGAAGTAATTGGTTATTTTTAAGGGCAATTTTAATACACCCTTGAGCCGACATGCGACTATAAATTGGTCATGGAAGCAGAAAACCAGGCATGGGGGCTTCCAAGAGTGCAGGAGAGCAACGACATACCCTCCTTTTGAGTGATACTCCAGAAGGCTTACTTCACCCCACCACATGGCATGTGGACATGTTTATTTGACCCCAGCACATGGCATGCAGGCATCTGAGGGCAAAACTAAATCAGACTCACCAAGGCAGCACCCCTTCAATGGCTCACACAAGAGTATATATAAGTTACATAAAATGGTTGATTTCCCCTCCAGGAACCTTATCTTGGATATGTTTTTTAGTAACTCTGCGAAAGAGACTACAACACCCTACTTCTACAACTCGCCCACAGCATATACCCTGTTACCAAGGAATCTTACAGACCCTGGTAACAGCAAGCACACATATACATCAAGCAACAGAAAAATACCAATGTTGGGCTAGATGCCATTGAATATATTATCAATAAATCACTTTGTAGCTAATGTCTTAGACCCTGCACATCTTTTATCACTTGACCCCCGGCAAACATTGGAACTGTACGCATCTATTTTACTTTCGTTGCAACAATTTTCACTTATGCTATTGCCAGACATGGCCAACAACCTTGATTTGTGGAAGATTGCAGAGGAGTAAAGGCATTACTACTTGCATGACTAAAAGGTGACACTATACCTCTAATCAAAGATTGTAGAGCAAACAACAAGCAACAAGCAATAAGCAATGAACAGAAAGAAAATAGAATCGGAATTGCCAAGATCTCAACAGGGCAATTAACTGGAAGGATTCACATATTTCTGACCTATCGCAGCCAATGGAGTAAATGCCACCTGGCCAACCTAGAAAGTACATATCACTGGATCAAACACTAAGTGGGCCTTTACTTTGATCCCTTACCATCAGAAGGAGAAGCTCTGCACCTAGGACTTACTAGGGAGAAGCAGGTAAACATTGAGGCTTTTACATAAAAAGAAGCCCGAGCGGCATTTATCAAACAAGAGAGGCAACAATCCCAGCCTCAAAAAAGTTTTAGCTGACATAGATCCGACCCCATTTTATGGGGTCATTTTATTCCTGTTATGTCCAAAGCCAAACTGAGTGGGACTCCTTTACATCCTCCTTCCACTATGCTGAAAAGGTACCAATATAAAAGAAGGGCGACAAATATGATGCTGCCAATTATTGGCTTATGAGACTTCTGGCTAACTTGAAAAACAAGCTTTTTTTTTTTTTAATACATGCTGTCCAGGGTCAAGGCCAGGACTAAGTCAAACTTGCTTTGGTCTACAAACCAGATAGGATTCAAGAAAAATGCAAGCGTAAACGACTAGATGTTTGCTGATGCTAGAAAATCATGCAATACTGAAAAAACATACCTATGTATGTGATCTTCGTGGACCTTAAATTTGCCTTTGGCAATGTCTAAGCACTTATTGTGGAATTCTCCACTAGAGCTTTTAAATATTTAAAGGTCTCAAAAAAATCATACAAATTTTACCAGACCTTCAAGTCTAGAGAGAATAATCTACTCAACCGAACTGTAATGCGCTTTACTCTTAAACTAGTCTCAAACTGTGTGATCCTAGGCAAATAATGTATTTCACTTAGAAATCGTTTTCTTCATTATCACATATGGGAACATCTTCAAATATGTGGGGGCGTGGCCACGGCGGAGAGCGGAATGGCTGCTCTTCTGTGAAGCTCCTCCATGCGGGCTCCCGGCGGAGACGAACACGGCATGATCCGCTGCCCCAGTTAGCGTGCAACCTACCTGCTTGGCTTCCTGATGCTGCCCGGTGCCTTTGGGTGCTTTTAGCGACCTCGGGAGCGACCTCGGCGGTGAGTGGGGCGGAGGAGAAGCGAGGCCTCCGGGCCTCGGCGCCATCTTCTCTTCTGCGCCGGAACACTGGGTGGGTGCGGTTCGGGTCTCGGCCGCTGGGCCTCTCGCTCTTCGCTGCTCCCCCCGAGCCTCCTAGCGCGCTGCCCTTCCTCCGCGGCCCGCCGGTTGGGGCACCGGATTCCTGACGCGCTCCGGGTCCTCCCGGCCCAGGAGGGCGCTGAGTCCGGGGCCTCGATTGGCGAGCCGTGAGGGGGGTTTTTGAGCGGCGGGCGGGTGCGCTTGTCTGGGGGGCGGGGCTCGAGGTTCGCGGCGGCTGGGATTACCGACGGCGCTCCCCGGTCACTTCCGGCGGCCCTGCCCCACTCACGCCTGGCGAAAACAACTGTTTTACCCTTTTCCTCCTGGCCTTGTGTCGGGAGAGGGTCGCTCCCTGCCCTGAAGACCACTGATTCTGGCACATCGTCACTGGTGCCCGGCCTACACGGAGTCCTGCTGCTCCCTGCTATTGGCCGTTGGCGGCTGCTGAGAGCCATCGCGCCACATCTGCGGACCGCGCCTCTGCTGCCCTCGCTGACCGTGCTCAGACGCTGCACACTTCCTTGGGGCCTACCGGAGCACGGACCTGCCTACGTCCTCTTGCTACCTACCTTGCGGATTGGTGCCGAGAACAGCCGCTGCTGCCACCGCATCTCCCTCTCAATCTCTGAGATGGGGAAGAGGGACCTGAATCAACGGAAGCTCAGCTTCGATAAGAACTCTCTCCTCCCCACTGACCCCCCTCCGGAGACAGCCTCTGGGGCCGCTGGCGCAGTAGAGATGGGGGATGCTGCTACTATGATGGCCGCCATGATGGGGGAGATGCGTGCTGGCTTCAAGGCACTAGACACTCGCTTGGACACTCTGGACCAATGACTTTCGGACATGAGCTCCGCAGTCCAGGCTCATGACCGCAGACTTGATTTAGCGGAGTCCAGGATATCGGATATTGAGGACGGTGCCGCGAAATCACTGAAACGGCTGGAGCGGGTCGAAACAATCCTAAAAACCGTGGCCATGAAGAACGAGGACTTAGAAGCGCGTAGCCGGCGCAATAACATTCGCATCTTAGGCGTGGCGGAGACGACTGCCACAGGCCGGTTTGATACCTTTGTGGAACATCTTCTCCCAGAACTATTTGGAAAAGACACCTTCACTGCTGGCTTTGTCGTCGAACGAGCCCATAGATCGCTGGGGCCCAGGCCCCGCACGGGCCTCCCACCCCGGCCCATAATAGCTCGAATTATGAACTTTCGCGATCGCGACGCCGTCCTCCGCGCTGCACGGGAGGCGGGAGAAGTGCAGTGGCAGGGCAGTAAGTTGTCCTTTTTCCCGGATTACACGCTCATGGTGCAAGAGGCGCGCCGCAAATATGCTGGCGTCAAGTCCGCCCTCCGTAACCTTGGTTTAAAGTACGCCATGCTCTATCCGGCAAGACTGAAAGTGGAGGTGAATGGCAGATTCCGCATTTTTGACTCTCCAGCTGAAGCGCAAGACTTTTGTCACGGCTACAAGAAGCAGGGTTCCACATCCCCCTCTGGCTCCGGCTCGCATTCTCCTCCCCGCAGTGACACAGTCCAGCGCCAACCTTTTTGCCGATACGGACCGGGGCTGAATATCCAGTGCCTCCTCCTCCTTACATATTACTTGTTCTGAAGTTAATGATTATTCCTTTCAGGTTGGTTGTACGAACATTGACGATGTGGTCGCTTTGCCGGATTGCCCGCGTGGTGTGGCGTTGCTACCCCCCCATGGCGTACACCCGCTCGCATATCTTCTTTTGGGGTTTAATGTTTCTTTTGTTGCAAGTATACTCACTTACCTTGTGGTTTTCACAATTGGCAGTTTCTGTTGCACTTCAACTTTTGATTGGGGTCTGCCTCTCATGGGATGTTGGGAGGCTGGGTGGTGGGTGGGGGATGGGATGTGTGTTGTTTTTGTGGTCCTTTTTGTTAGTGTGTGGTAGCGAGATTCATGAGACTGGCTGGTCGGATGCACAATTTCATTTGATTGACCCGGTTATGGAGATATGGCCAGGATAGGTCTTAGGGCTGGCCCTTCCATGTTAACGCTGATGACTTGGAATGTTCGTGGCTTGAACACCACGCGGAAGCGCAAACAGGTACTGAACGATGCTGCGTGTTACAAAGTGGATGTACTTTTCCTACAGGAAACCCATTTGGTCCCATCAGACGCTCACTCACTGGCCAGGGGATGGGGTGCACATAGAGTATTTTCGTGTTACAGTAAATACGCAAGAGGGGTGGCGATTCTGGTTCATAAGCGTGTTCCTTTTGTGCTGCTTGATAGCAAGACTGATGATGAGGGCAGATATGTGCTGATCTCTGGAGTGTTGTATGGGTATAAAATTGCAATGGTGAGTGTCTATGGCCCTAATGTTGACTCCCCTGCCTTTTTCCGACATCTACAGCTTATGCTGCTCCGTTCCGACATTGATTTACTGGCGATGGGGGGTGACTTCAACCTCTTGATGGATCCTGGTAGAGACAGCACCTCCCTATCCCCGGACTGCAAACCGCTTGCCCGCTCAGTGATGGCGGACATTTGCTCTCACTTTTCACTCATTGATGTCGAGGCCAGGGCGCACCCGCACACCCCGGATTACACACACCACTCGGGCTTCCATAACACTAGCACCAGAATAGACTACTCGCTACTTTCCCCGGGCGTGGCCGGTTGGATGGAGGCTCTTTCCACACCCCCACGCACACTATCCGATCACTCTCCGGTGGTGCTGACACTGGCGGTCCCGAGGCTGGGTGGTTATGAGAGGCAGTGGCGTTTCCCCGGCAAGGCCCTGCTTGACCCGGTTTTTACTGAAGAGGTCCGCACAGCCATCGATGATTATTTTGACACTAACACTGGCTCTGTGACCTCCTGGGCCACACTGTGGGAGGGCTTCAAGGCCACCATCCGAGGGGTTTGTATTGCCAAACATGTAGGGGCCCTCCGTGACACTCGCACCACTTTAACCCGCATAGAAGCTGAACTCTCCGCGCTGGAGGGGGAGATACTCAGGGATCCCTCACCGACCCGGAGGCCAGACGCCTTGAGTTACTGCTGGAATTTAGGGACGCTGCGGACAGGGAACTACGATTCTTGGGTAAGCACTACACAGCGCGTCAGTATGGGGAGGGAGAGAGACCGGGCAGGATGCTGGCGCAGATGCTCCGCCCGCCACACCAGGCAGCTTATATAACTGATATCCTCGACACTCAGGGTACACGGCACTACTCCACTCCCGACATTAGCGACACTTTTTTGTCCTACTACAAACTTCTTTACACTTCTACACTATCGGGCGACTATTGCACCCCGGGGCCATATCTGAACGAGATAGCCATGGTATATCTCGAGAAAAACATGCAGGACTTTCTGGCTGAGCCTATCACGCCGGATTACATAATTGAGGCCATAGACTCACTGAAGAGCTCCTCGGCGCCTGGGCTTGATGGGTTTACGGCCGACTTTTATAAGGAATACAAAGAGGAACTGGTGCCGCGCCTGGTGGAGGTATATGCGGAGGCGTTGGAATCAGGCATTCTCCCCCCCTACCCTCCGGGAGGCGGTCATAGTTCTGCTGCCCAAGCCTGGTCGTGATCCCTCCTGCTGTAGTTCCTACCGTCCTTTGTCCCTCCTAAACCTAGACTACAAAATTCTGGCCAAGGTCCTGGCAATCCGCTTGGCGCTTCTTGTAGACACCCTGGTCGCCGGCCCAGTCTGGCTTTGTCCCACACAGATCCACCTCTCTTAACCTCCGTACGCTGTTCTCTGTTCTGCATAAAATCGACCCTTCCACCCCGGCAGCTGCGGTATTTCTGGATGCTGAAAAAGCGTTCGACACCCTGGAGTGGCCCTTTTTTTTATCCATCATGCGAAGAATGGGCATGCCTGCAATGTTTGTGGCCACAGTGGAGTTGCTGTATTCAGCGCCCACTGCTCATATTAGTTTGAATGGCACCATAACTGAGAACTTTGCACTTTCTAGAGGGACCAGACAGGGCGGCCCCTTATCCCCGCTCCTGTACATCCTGGCGATGGACCCCTTGGTCCATCATTTCCAGAGGAAACACCTCCACAGAGGGCTCCAATTCCGCACGGGCCCACTGCTCGTCTCTCTATATGCTGACGACACGGTCTTGTATGTCCGCACCCCTAGTACCAATTTGGAACCCTTGATTCATGAGATTACGCGCTTCGGCGCATACTCCGGCCTCAAGATAAATTGGCACAAGTCGCTTATTTTCCCCTTGACCCCCTCCACAGTGCAATGAGATTGTTCCTTCCCTCTGGAGTGGTGCACGGACTCCGTTAAGTATCTTGGAATACACGTCCATCCGGATACGGTGTCCATTGTGCGACTGAACTACGGGCGTGCCCTGGATTTTTTGGAGGATAATACGGAGCGGTGGCTCAGTCTTCCTTTGTCCATGGCGGGCCGGATTGCCATTGTCAAAATGGTTGTCCTCCCTCGGTTTTTATATTTATTCAACAATATCCCAATCCCTCTCACTAATGTTTTTTTTTCACAACTTCGCTCTATATTGCTGCGCCTGGTTTGGGGCGGCAAGAACCCTCGAGTGGCCTGGCGCACGTTGACGTTGCCTTATGAGCGGGGAGGATTCGGGGTGCCGGATTTTTACCTATATTACTTGGTGGCGCAGTGCTCATATGCGAATTCCTGGTTTCACCCCGATGCCAGGGTCCCTTACCTGCGGCCTGAGGCCGATACGGCGCTTCCGATGCCGCTCCTCTCCGTCCTCCCCACGGGGCTCCCCCGAGATGCGCAGGACATACAGCGATGTCCACTACGAGCTGGGCCTGGGATAAGTTGCGGAGATTGCTTCGCATGGATAGGTTGTACTCCTCTGCACTCCCCCTCCCCAACTCTCACTGGCTCCCCATTACTGGAGAGGCACGCTGTCCAAATTTCAATTACGCACGATTGGTGACCTGTTCCCTGAGGGTCATGCTTTCTCCCTGACGGAAGACGCCTGTTTCGCTGACCGCACATTTATGGACGCCTTTATCCTTACTAGACTCCGGTCCATGCTGCGCGCTGAATTCCCCACGGTCCATTACCTCCAACAGAGGACCCTGCACTCACGTTTATCATACAAAATCAAACGGGTACTCACGTGGTGTCACGGCTATACAGACTATGCATGACGTCTCTTCTCTCCTTTGACGCCACGGTGCGCGCTGCGTGGGAAAGCGACCTGGGCATTCAGATAACGGACGATCAGTGGGAGGCGTGTTGCGCTGTTACAAGAGACGTGTCCATGAATAGTAGGCATAAACTTATTCACTTCAAGTTCCTGCGGAGGATGTACCACACTCCTGCGCTTGCTCACAGGATAGACACTAGTAGGCCGCACTGTTGTCCCAAATGCACCGCTCCGCATGCTGACTTCTCCCATTTATCATGGACGGGCCCACTGCTACATACCTATTGACTAGAGGTTCACAGGGTCCTGGGTGACATACTGGGCATGACTCTGCAGCCTACCCCCGAAATTGCACTGCTGGGCTACGTTGCGAATTTCCCACGCCCTCTCCGTAGACTGGCGTCCCTGTGCTTCCTTTTGGCCAAGAGGGAAATTGAGCTGCTCTGGTGCGCTCGGCGCGCTCCGAAGGTCGGCGCGTGGCTCAGGAGTGTGGCCTACTGCAATGTTAACAGCGTGGAATTTTCGACCTTGCTCCCGCCAGCTTCCCGACCGACAGACATTTGGGGTCCATATCGAAGCTATGTTGAAAAACTGACTCAGAAGGCGCAGTCCCAATCCCTTCATTCCATTTTCCCGGAGGGGGTGGGTTAGGGCGCGAGCGGCCCGGCCGCGTGCCCGATGCCATCTTACCTGGACACTCATTATTTTGGGCTCTATCCTACGACCTGATGTGAGTGGGGGGGGTTGGGAGTGGGCATGGAGGCCGTTGCGCTTCCGTGCATAATGCTAGTCTACTGTGGAGTCTCGCTCCTTTTGAATGTGAAATGTGCTCACAGACCTATGTCAGGATGTGTGGGCTTCGTTGTTGATTACCGCGACATTCTGACCCTATACCTGCTTCTGTGCTGCCCGACTTGCTTTCTTGTCTCTCGCGCGCTTTTTGATTTTATTTCCTTTGGTGTACTGTGTTCCCTTCTTCTCCATTGCATTTCACTCATTTTTTGTCTTTATGGTTTTATTGTATTAAAAAATGGCACTCTGTATTTTTGCTCGAACCGACCAGAACAACCCTATACCTGCTTATTCTCATTTGATTGTATCGCCAACTGTTACAGATTTGCTGTGCTGGTTCGTTGGATGCTACTGTGAATTGTATTTGGTGCTGAATAAAGTCTTATTAAAAAAAATAATCTTCAAATATGTGAGTTCAGCATGCCTGTTCTCACATCTCAGCTTTTGTTTGACTTAATAGACTTAACTTTTGCTCCATGTATAATAACAATCTAGCCCACATACAGATAGTACATTTCCATTGAAATGGGCACAACCCTTCCACTGACGTTCAGTTTCACAGATGAAACTATACAGTGCACAAATGATAACGTGGAAGTCGGATTTCAGCACACATTTATCATTTGCACAAAGTAAAGTGTCCTAATTTGTTTGAACCCTTTTAAAAATCTTTGTTTCCCTCACACTCCTGATTTTTTTTTTTTTAAAGTGCTTTCTTAACTACTGAAATGGATTTAAAAATATTTTTACATTAATTTACAAGCTACTTAAATGTTGTGTTAGAAAAACAAAACCCTATATAGAATTTCATTTCACACTGCCTGTAACCCAGCATGATTGTAGGACATCCTGGTCCTCCTGTACGCGGACGATGCCGTCCTAATAGCTCGTACAGGCACGGGCCTGCAAAGACTGTTAGACCATTTCGGATCTTTCATGGAATCTTTAGATTTAAAGATCAATACACTAAAATCCCATGTCATGGTTACTGGCTCACGTAGGAAAAGCCTGAAGATTAAAACTTTTAGTTGCAATGAATCACGAATCTCTAGGGTACCTTTCTTTTGTTATTTAGGTGTCACCTTTGACGAAAAAGGATCCTGGGGACCTCAACTAAAAATGAAGGCAAATGCAGTTGCAAGATCTACTACAGGCCTTATGAACTTTTCTAAAAAATTAGGTTCCAGACCCATGGAGGCCATGATCCGTATTTACAAATCCAAGTGCTTGGCTATCGCATCCTATGGGGCTGACATCTGGGGCTATGTTCCTTCACAAGGCATTCAAATTGTAGAAAATAACTTTATACGAGCTTTGCTGTCACTCCCAAAGTCATCTCCTACATACTCTATTCATAGTGAAGTCGGTTTGGGCCACATTGCTGACCTTCTAAAAATGGCCCCCCTGCTATGCTGGGTGAAAACCTGGACAAATGAGGAGATCACGTTGAACCATCTCATACTCAAAGACTGTATGGCCTTGGATAAGGCGGGTAGTATTCCCTGGCTAGCGTATGTTAGAGCGGCATGCGTGAAGCTAGGGCGCCCGGATATGTATTCTTCACCACAGGGCCTCAAGAAAGAAGATGTAGGGTGGGTCAAGTTGCATCTCCGGAACTTGTTGGAGTCAGAAAGGGAGGAGGTTGAACTCAATAAACCCATAGTGAGAACAATATATCAACTATCTATTTCCTCAGTTATGGAACCTTACCTAAAATATGTGACCAAACCATACCATCGTTTTCTTTTATTGAGATTTAGGTTCAACCTTATCCATTTAGTGCTTGGTACTAATATAAAGTGGGGGACCTTTGAAAATACCCCACCTTGCACATGTGATAGCTTCTCAAATCAGGACACAGTTCACTTTGTGATGTTTTGCGAACACTATCTGGAGCCCCGAAAATTTTTTTTATATCCCATTCTGAAGGAACTTAATTTTGTCCAGGTAAGGCCTGCACTTTTACACCTGCAAATGCTTAACTCTGTGCAGGTCACATATGGTGTAGCCAGTTTTTTGGTGGCGGCTGCCCGATTAAACAAAACAAGACTTACCCAGACAAATACACATTCTGGTTGATACTTTGTCAACTTCGTTCGGGGGCACTGTATGAAGATCAGTGGGACATGGAGGTGCCTGTTTTCTCTGGACTCTACCTTATAGTGAATCTATTTTGTATTCAAACTTTTAAAAATAACCTCTTTTAAGGAAGCATTTTAGGAACTGCAACAGGTGTACAAATTGTTTAATTGTTAATTTTTAATCTATTCGTATGGTTTTTTATCTTTAAAAATGAATTGTGTATTGCTTTTATGGTTTTAATTAACCGAATAAAGATATTTGACTGACTGACTGATTGTAGGACAGTTCACTTTACTTTCTCTGACTGCTAAGTTTAAAGATTTTGTAAACGCCAGTCTACAGGACACAATAAGCAGCAGTTTGTAAGAAGACATAAGCTGACATTTGAACTCCATCTTTGAATGCACCTCAAATACGACAAAATATAAACAAGATTGAACGGCATGTTTTGCTCATTTACTTTCTGAATTAACAGAACACTTGCTTTTTGCTAGTTAAGGAGCTCTCACCGGACCAGACCAGTGAGTTCTAAAAATAGCTTTCCCTGATAAAATCTGACTCGCCGTAACTTGTGGGGAAGTAGATATCGAGGCCGGATTTTGATCAGTCCGTATGACTAACTTGGTTATTGTTCCATGAGGGGTTGTGGGTAACCCCACACAACCTTTCCAGGTAAATAAAGGAATTAATCAAGATTGCAACCTAGCCTCCCTTTTGTTTTCATCAGATAGTTCTAGGAGGTTAATAACTATTAATGACACCTCCCGGTTAGGCGGAACCAAGATCGCTAGGTTATTATTCACACACTTCCGGTCTCCAAGTTTCTTAGGAAACTACAGGCCTTATTAGACAAGTCTTCAGATTTCACCTGAGACGAGGGATTCTTAAACAATTTACTGAAAACGCAACTAACGATGATCAGAGCACACAAATGAGTGAGAAATCATTTCACCCATGACAACTCCAGTCTAGAGCAGGTGATTATATTCCGCTATTTGGGGTTTAGTTTGTCATCCCGTATCATATAGCAGCTTCAAATTTTTAGTATGAGGAACATTGTGGCGCAAAGCGAGAGTGCAACAACCTGCTTTGCAGAAGAACATCGGGGGCATCTGATGTCCGTTGCCCTGGAAGTATGCAAAGTACAAAGACAGAATGCTTCTCTCTATGAAGCGAAACTTTGCGGCTATTATAATTTTTTCACAGTTGTCAACAATCGAAATGGTGTTCTCAAAAAGACTGCAGGGACTTCAATCTAGTTCCCCTACACTTTCCTTGCAACTAGATTTAGGGATTACCGATATAACAAATCATGCCAAACTAAGACCCATTACGTATTGGACACTGGACTTCGACACCTATAAAAAATGCACTCAGCGATATCCTGAGTTACATCAACAGCAGCTTTGGGATGGTTCAGGTTCGCCAATGGTATGCTGGTGTAGCTTGATTACATCCAACAGCACTGCTGAAGTTAAGATGGTGTACAAGTTCTGATTAGAAGAGTATCGGATCCTTAAAGTCAACATGGTAATTTGACAAAGGCTTTTCCGTCGCATAAATGCACACTGAAATTTGAGCCTTTTTTCTAGATGAGCATACCGTATTCTTGGCTAAAACATAGCAACTTAAATTTAGGACGAGAAATTTGCAACTGAACCTTTTTGCATTTAAGTGGGGTAATTAATCTCCAAAGCACACCACTGGCTAAATTGTGTTAACCTTGTTGAAGAATCCCTGAGGTAAATGGTTGCTGTTTCTTTTAGGAGCTACAGGTATCCTAAATTTGAAACCAGCCTAGGAGGCATTTAAGGCTCTTACGCTTACCAAAATGGTGGCAGCTGCTATCTTTTTGCTGCCTGATTTATCAGGTGACAAACTGGTCGTTTGTCATATTTGTGTAGTCTTTAATTTTACATTTTTAAAAATCTTTTCATTTTTGAGTAATACCAGAAATAAACTAAATTGTTTGAAATCCGTTATGGGTCCAGCCTTTGTAGACCTATGTTGACATTCGGATTCTAGAGTTTGGGAGCTTAGAAGACCAAATCAAACAGCCTCTTTAACAGATTTATGTGGATGTAGTTTCAGTCCTGATGATCGACATGCTAACACAGTAATACTAGTGGACTTTAATATGTGGCCAATACGCTTCGAGAGCCCAGTTAATTTAAAAGCACTTAATCTTGTACAGTTAGTATAAGGGCATGTTCATATAAAAGACTATACTTTGTTATGTCCACAATCGAGACCCGATCCATGGCGCTATCCCAATTGGGACGACGCACAGCAGCTAATAAATTGCTTTTGTTATTCGCTCTGACCCTACCCGTAGGACGGGAAAGAGGGGTTGTTCATCTTCTTTGATGAAGCTACTGTGGCCAGTTTTGATAATTGGATTTCTGCCTTAGTATCAGTTTTGACTCCGATGGCCATTCTTTGTCTAGATCTGAAAATCGTTATCAGATTATATTCATTCATTGATCTTGGGTCTTCAGTCTACACATGAACATTTTCGTCCTGAAGATGGTCTTACAGACAAAAGCATAAATAAGACCGAAACGTCGACATCGCAACCCATTTTCATGCATAAAGAATTAACATTTTGGAAATGATCATCGTCTATTCAATGATGTTCTCCTCACTGAAAAACATTTGAAATGGATATAACAAAAGTGTTTATGAGATAGTAAAGGTAGCAAGATAGGTGGGAAGGAAAAGCAAGGACAGTGAACAGAACCAAACAGGAGAACCTTGAGCGATCTGCCTCAAAAACGAAGGGGGGGGGTGGGGTGTATGTATATATATATATATATATATATATATATATATATATATATATATATATATATACACACAACCTTGGAGCGTGAAAATATATATATATATATATATTCATATATATTCACTGAAAAAACCATAGGTTATAGACCATATATAGTTCGGAATTAGCATTTACAAAACCTTGAAAATTCACTGAAAAAACCATAGGTTATAGACCATATATCGTTAGGAATTAGCATTTAAAAAACCTTATTTTACTCACACAAAACCATTGAAATTCCATATATAGTTAGTTGCACTAACTATATATCGCGCACCCGCAATCCACTGCTGATGATGTCACATATTACATCATTCATGACATGGTCAGTGACATCACTGATGACATCTCAAATGACATCACTGATGACATCACTGATGACATCTCAAATGACATCACTGATGACATCTCAAATGACATCACTGATGACATCTCAAATGACATCACTGATGACATCAATGACCACATCACTGATGATATCATTCATGTGACAATACAATGGATCTCCTCACATTTTAATATAACCTCTGTTACACCCAGTGTTAAATATAGAGTATAATTTTTGAAACCATTGACACACCAATACTAGTTACTACATATGCACTCACTGATTCCTACGTCTACACACACATTCACTCATTCACCCATACAATCATTCATACAATCACTCATCTTTACAACACTATCATATGCACTCATACACCTATACAGACACTCCCACTCTGCCACTCATCCATGGAGTTACTCACAGACCTAGTCAGTCCTGTAAAGAATCAATCACACTTCCATTTTCTAATCTATACAGTTAAACATAGAGCACCTTACGTTTTCAACCATATACTAACACATACTTACTCTCTTATACAATCATTGATACAAGTACATATTGATCTGCACAGAGTCACACACCTCCCAGCCAGCCACACACACACTCAGTCTCCCATGCAAATACTTGGGCAATCAATCAATAACCCATATAGTTACTCATATAGCTACTGATCAACACATGCAGCAGTTTACAGAACAGACATAATGATGCACAAATTAAGACAGTTTAGTCACTAACCCATGCACTCAGTGAGACACATTTAATCACTCACTCATACATTCAGTCATGCACCTACTAAATCCTTTGTCCAGACACTTATACTTCCACTCATTCTTCAATATGTAAGACACATTTTAACTTTACAGAAACATACAGTCACTGGATGTTGTCATCAGTGATGTCATCAGTGATGTCATTTGAGATATCAGTGATGTCATCAGTGATGTCACTGACCATGTCATGAATGATGTAATGTGACATCATCAGCAGTGGATTGCGGGTGCGCGATATATAGTTAGTGCAACTAACTATATATGGAATTTCAATGGTTTTGTGTGAGTAAAATAAGGTTTTTTAAATGCTAATTCCTAACGATATATGGTCTATAACCTATGGTTTTTTCAGTGAATTTTCAAGGTTTTGTAAATGCTAATTCCTAACTATATATGGTCTATAACCTATGGTTTTTTCAGTGAATTTTCAAGGTTTTGTAAATGCTAATTCCTAACTATATATGGTCTATAACCTATGGTTTTTTCAGTGAATTTCAATGTTTTTTTAATAGCAAATATCATAAGCTGTCGAATGTCAAGTACGTGGTAAGTAAAAACATTTTCGTGTTTATGCACACTGATCTGCTTTGAATGCTGCCCCCACCCCTCATTTCTATTAGGAGTACTCTCTCTTTGCAGATAGTGAAGGGTAGTTAACGCAGGCCTTTGCCCCCGTTGTAATCAGTCGTGCCTGCTTCTCTCTCCATTTGATTGATTGTTCTCTTTGGTTCATTCTCTATTTACAAACAAGCACAGAGTCGCAATACTCTGTTTAGTCTTTGCAGATAGCGAAAAATCGTGTAAAAAAAACAAAAGGAATCGAGCAAAATCAGTAGGCCACTAATGGGATCTCTTTTTGACCTCGCTAAAATAGAAACATTAGGAACAACCTGTTGAAAATAGCAATGTGTATGTACATAAGCGGCGTTCATTTGTGTTCACAGTACCCCTTGTTGATTGTTTGAATCGAGCATTGAATTGTTCGAAGTTGGTTCTCTTAAGGATCTTCTCTGCCTGCAAACGAGGAAGAATAGGAATATTCTCTCTCCCTTTGCAGATAGTGAAGGGTAGGTAACGCAAGCCTTTAACACGTCGTACCTATTTCATTCCTCATTGATTGATTGATTGTCCGAACATTGACTGTTTGGGAATTAGTTCTTTTTGGAGGTATTCCCCGTTTGCAAATAAACGTAGGAAAATCTTTGCAAGTAGTGAAAGGGTACGTAATGCGGACCTTTCTCCCCCGTTGTAATCTGTCATGCCTAGCTACTCCCCACTGATTGATGCACCTGTTTCACCCGGACCATTTACTAGAGATAGGTCATCTGGCCCGACAAGAGAGCACCCCTAGTGAAAAGGACATATGCAATAATAACGAAGTGATCAGTGTATCCTGTTAACAGAAACTTTAGCATGAAACAACCTGGAAAGAAAAGAATAGGAAAACGAAAATCAGTAGGCCACTGATGAACTTTTTATTAAATAACAAACAAAGAAACGATAACAATACGTAATGATAAAACCTATTATTGTCCTAGAAACGTTAGAAGTAAGCCCGTAATAAGAAACCTGAAAACATCGCCCCTCACTGCCCCAAAACGTGTCTGTCCCACCGCCTGCCACGGCCAAATAACGGCAAACTGGGAAAGATAGAAGTCAGCAGACATCCGCCCCATTCTAGAAACTTCCAAAGGGCAACAGGTTTTCGGCTACGCCCAGCCAGAAGCAACACATATAAGGCGGGTCCTGCTGCCACGCCTCGGCCAGGCGGGACCCGGCCAGGGGGATTGACAACACTGGAGAGTTTCAGGGGGGGGGAATGTCCGTGTCCTCGACCCTCCCCTCTCTCTCCCAGTCCGGCCGCGGTGGCACTTGAGAGTTGCAGGTTGTCCCTCCACACTCTCTCCCGGTCCGGCCACCAACGGCCGGGGGCTGGGGCCGACGGGATCCGGCTGCAGCCGATGAGCCAAGGAACCCGTTCATGGGGCCAGAGCAAAGGGCGGCCGGCCGCCATCCACCGGAGGTCCGGCCCAAAGACGGACGGGACATTTCTTCTTTCTTGAATAATTGCTGCAACAACCCTGGGGGGGGGGAGGGGGGGGGGGATGTCTTGCACATGCCTCCGACCCCCCCCCCCCCTCTCGTCCTCATCGCCTGGTCCGGCCATAACAAATCTCAAGCGAGACGCCGTGGGGTGCACTGGGAGGGAGAGACGGTGCGAACAGGCCTCTCCCGCCTCCCCAGGTGGAGGCTTCCCAGCTGCACCCTCAGCGCTCCAGGCGCCCGGAAAAGGGTTCTTCCACTGTGGCGATGCTGCAACGTCTCGCCCGGCAGGGTGGAGCCCGTCCGCTCATTTGACCCCGCGATCGCCAGTAGCTACCGAACTCTCAAAATGGCGGTCGACCTGGCAAGAGCGGGCCCAGCATAAAGAAATGGCCCGGTCACTGGTTGACTCCACCACCGTAGTCCTCCACGACCTTGAAGATTCTAGAGGAGCCGCGGGAGTCCCCGACCCCCGCAGACACCCCCGATGGGGAATGACTGCCATGATCGCCCGTGGAGTGACGAAACTGTAGCCGCGGGACGTCGGCGCTCCCATGCTGGCGCCAGCCTCAGTTTGAATGACTAGAATCCTGCAGACCTCAGTTCCGGTGAAAGCACAGTGTGACCCGGTAGGAAAAATTGTTGCACCCCCTCCCCTTTTTGACTGATGGTTCAAACCACCGATCCTTTCCTTTGCCCTTTTAACGGAACTTTGGACTGCCTATCCCCCCCCCCCCCCCCCGCGGCGCCCCACGCCGTTATTTGCTGGGCGGCAACTTACTAGACATCACCTTCGTGACATCCAGATTTCAGCACGTTCTGCTGCCTTGGAACTATTCGCACAACAGACCGCTACTGACAACCCACCCCCTGGGACGCCCCACGCCGGATACCCAAATCAGTGCGGCACCCAGGCAACATCTTCTGAATTTTCATAATTTGAAAGAACTAGTAACATGTCCTCATCAGGAATTTCCTCTTCAATCATCTCATCAGGAATTTCCTCATGAAAAGTCTGCAATGATGATTCTTGTAACTCTATGGTCTCCAAACATTCGATAAATTCGCCATCAAGACATTGATCAAAAAAATCATTCAAGTCATCTCCTCCTTGTGAGAATATTTCATTATTGGTGCTGTCAATTTCAATAAATGTAGTGGATAATTCAAAAGAAATTGCCACGGTCTCTTCATTGTGAGCCATTTTATTTTGAAATTGCTTGCTGTAAATTGCAGAAAAAAATAATCACTTTCATTTATCGTTTTTAGTAATACATA
The DNA here is from genome assembly GCF_964261635.1 of Lissotriton helveticus. Taxonomy (NCBI): domain Eukaryota; kingdom Metazoa; phylum Chordata; class Amphibia; order Caudata; family Salamandridae; genus Lissotriton; species Lissotriton helveticus. Next base: position 1,857,782,498 of record NC_136057.1, read on the forward strand.
ATATAAAACTAACTTTATCAAGTATTTAGTATAACAGAAGGACTGTAAATAAATAACAGAAAACATTTTTCAAATTATCTTAAAGTGTACAACATAGTTCCCCTTACAAATTAACAACTCACCTTTTTAAAAGTAGGAGAAGTGTTAGTACTGTGTAAACCAAACACCAGAAATTGAGCACCAAAAATTCCTCACAAATGTACCTCAGACAGTAGTATCACAAAATGGCTGTGGTTTCCTCTCATTTTAGATATATACATAACCAATTAACTTTTATCACACACAAATACAAAACCAAAGTAATATTTTAATTGGTTCTAAATTTCAACACTTTCAAATGTGTTTTCCCCATGCAATTTTCCATAGGACATTTAGATACGTCTACAGCCTGAATGGCTGAACGGAATTACACCAAACTTGGCAAAATGGTACATCAAACCTAAGAGGTCAGGGAGGATCTACTATGCCCCCTTATGGTCATTTGCCCCTTCGCTTTGGCCTCCTCTTGTCTCTCGATCCTACCGAGAGAGACAAGATGGCGGCCGCTACGGACTGTTTGGAATGTTTACAGACGCCGGAGAACCAATCACCTTCGCAAAGCTCCGTAACGCGAAAAGTACGCGAAGCGGAGAGCTGTTACAGATATATATCTTTTTTTGAACGTTAATTTCTCAAAATCCACTGGAGCACATATATTGAGACCTAGCAAAGGCACATCGGGCTACCAGTCCCTACAATTTTGCCAAGTTTCGTGCAAATCCATTCAGCCGTTCGGGCTAAAAGTGAGGCCAACCGCCCTATGGAAAACTCAATGTTAAAAACACGCTTTGGGACCCCCCTTTTTTCTCGGCCCCCCCTTGACGAAACCCCCCCAAATTTTCAGGGGCTGCTCAGAAACAAAATGTTCCATTTTCCTGAAAATTTCAGCCAATTCCGTCCACAAACGCCAAAGTTATTAGACATAGAATTTTCAAAACTCCCATAGAGAAAAAATCCTAACTATATATACCTACTGGCGACCGCCAGTAGGATATATATATATATATATATATATATATATATATATATATATATATATATATATACACACACATACACACATACACTACTTTACCGATGTCTCCGACCCAGATGTCGAAGGAACTGCGAGGCTGTGAGGGATGCGAATTCCTTTTAGCCCTGTACAAGTGCCATAGCTCAACCTGAAGTGGAATGATACTTGAAAAATAAGAGTTAAAAATATGGTGATAAGTTGGAAAATTGTAAAACAAGCATTTACAATGCAATGGTTTTGCCTTTGTTAAAGTTAGAGCTATTGGCATTGCTCTTGACATTTTTATTTATGTTTTTTTTTAACATAAATAAATGGTATGGTCATTTACAATGCGGCCAAGCTTCGGCGCTCCTGTTTTTACTACGGGCGTTAGCTACTTTCAGTGGGCAGGAGACTGATGCGACAAAGCAAACAGCATACGCACAAAGCAGACTATTAAAACAAACAGATTCACGGGCCAGCATCAAAGGCTCTATCCATATGCGCCCCGCCATCAAGTCAGCAGGATATCAGGAACACAAACTTGAGCCTAAGGAGAATGTAATAAAAACTCTCAAGTCAGCGTGAAATAAAAGGAAGCAACCCAGCTAATGCACAAATTACTCCATCCTGCTCCCTTAACCAACACTATGGGAGATAACCACCAGCCTCTAGGGAACAATAAATAAACCCTGAATCCACAAGACAAATAAGCAATGGCAGATAAATAGCTGCTTTATTAGTTAACAAATTCAGTATCTTTCATTGTGTGTTTTTGCTGCACTTGGGCGTTTTCCACACACACGAGGGAGCATTGCTTTCTTTGTGTCACACTGCGCCTTGTCACACTGCGGGGAAGTCTCAGCTTCAAAACACGCCTTGATCACCAATAACTCTGAAACAATGCATAACTGATGAAACATGCCACGTGATTTACTCCATACATATAATTACAATGCAGATTCCCACTGCTGCAGTATGTATCCCCGGTACAGTATGTAGGTCATAACGGCCTTTGCCCTAGTTTCTCAGATTACATGTCGGGGTGAAGCAGCCTTTGATAGTGTGTGGTCCTCTTTCTGCAGAGACTCCGATGGAGGTCACACCCTCTCCATCGGGCAGTGCAAGGTGCACGCTGCACCTTCACAGGACACGCGGCTCCACAACCTAACCCGACGCAGCTGCGAGGTAAACACGCACAGAGGCGAGTCTGCAACCCAGGGGTGGATGCATACATGGGTCCGTGAAAAGCTGCTGTTGTGACACAATAGCCATGTAACTATCTTCAGGTTCCTTTGACCCCTTCTCTCGGACCACCAGCACGAGAGATTGCTCACAATTAGCATCACTGACACCACGACCCTCGCCCTCCCACAATCAAGGCGCAGCACATTTCTCACAGCGGGAATGTCGACAGGGCTGGATGTGAGGGAGTCCCCGCGAATAAGAATTGGGGGCTTTTGATCTAAATTAATTTTGATCGTGTGGTAAATACCTGCGTGTAGCATCATTAGCAGGTCTCTAAGAAGTCCCAGGTATGGTAGTTTAAGGAATTCAAGCGAAGAGACAAAACCTAGTCGGCCAGGAGCACACAGTTATGTCGGGCGAGGTTGCCAGGATTCGATAATCAAACAAACAAGTTCGCTTCCCGATCCAGTCTTTCTTTGCGATTCTGCTTCAAAGTGTAAGCCTAGCGAGGGAGCGTTAGGTGTCGTACCACAACAAAAAGCCGCACTCGACTTCAAATGTGTGAAATTGAAAATGAAGCGCCTCCTGGGTAAAAGAGACTGCTTAAGTGACGGGGGAGGGGTCGAATTGGGAAGTAAACAATCTGTTTGCGTGTCATAGGCAACACCCTCCTGCTACATTGTCCTCCCGGGACATGGATTCAGGTGGAGGCGCACAAAGGTTAATGAGACCGCAATCACCCAGTGCGGACGGTAATCAGATCATGTTTTAATTATGTCGGTGGATAGGGTTTCCGCTGCAGGCGGCCGGCTATAGACAGCGCGCTGGCTGCGCCGACACATGATAGGGTTCTGCAGTGCACCAAGGGCACTCAACCACCCACAGACACCCAACAGGAGAGGTTAAGGGTCAGGCGAGGCAGGCGCATTTCTGGCATGCCGCTGATGCCCTGGACTGTAGCATTACAGCTCACTTACCCTGAGCTCTGCGGCAAGGGAAAGGACGCCTCCATCTTCGGCCGGTGCCGCCATCAGGAAACAAGCGGGAGGGGGCGGGAAAGGGGGAGGAGAGACGCAGCACCATTGCGAGGCCAGCATCAGGAAAACAAGCGGGAGGGGGCGGGAAAGGGGGAGGAGAGACGCAGAAGACGGCCGGAGCAGGAAGGCGGGTGCCGGCTCAATGCCGGACCAGATTCGGGGGCGTTCCCGGCTTTTGGCTGACGTAGCGTGACGTAGCCAAAGTGGAAAAATTCTCGGGAACGCCCCCGAATCTGGTCCGGGATTGACAGACAGAGCCGTCTCCCAATGGCTAGCCTACATTTATGGAGCTAGCCAATGGGAGGAGGGGGCGGATACCCGACCCCACATAGAGATATCATTAGATTTTGCTAGCGCATGCGTACTTCGTACGCATTGCGTAGGCAAAACCTAACTAGGACAAAGACTTTTGGATTATAGTGCACGCTAAATAGCGGCATGAAGCTGTGCATTTGGTTTTGGGGCTATGTAGTCCCTCCTCAAAAAACAGCTTCAACCTGGCCACGTTGCAAGTTGCCTTTCCAATTGGGAACATGAAGCAAATAGCAACCAAACGGAACCACCAACCTGGACACACTGCATGCTGGGTAATGCAGTCCAAATAATGGAGGCCCCGGTGATTTCATTCCAAGACCGGAGGCTACCATTATGCATACAACTTTTAATGCAGTCCAAGCATAGCCGCATATGTCACAAAGCAAAAGTTCCAACTTAGAATACATATGAATCAACAATAGCATGAATCACTAGGCAATCAGCCTCTTTTAAATGCGGCTCCAAGCAAGATAAGTCACCTCCTTACTTAGCTCTTTATAATATTGTAATTTCATGTTTAAGACTTGTATTTTATTATTAATCTATATTTGTTACTATATACTGATTAACCCCTTAATCCCTACAGGAGTAATATTTATATATATATACAATGTACCTGTTTTATATACCATCTTATAAGGTAGAGTAACACTTTTTTACTCCTTATACCCAGACCCCCAACCTCCAATTTACGGAGGTTGGCTTCCGCTTTCCTTTCCTGTAGTTGTCTTTATTTTAAAGTTATAATTCTTTCCTCTCGCGCGCGAATTATTCAAAAAACACAGTGACCCGCTTTTATTTTCAGAACAATCTCCCAGACGTTCATAATTGTGCCCAATACCTTAGACTTTGTCAAAACCTTGTGAGGTACGACGCTTTGTGAATGTATCTAATTATTTATCCGTGTTACCCTCGCCTCCCTCCCATAATCAGTCTATTAGGATTGATATTTACAAAGTAATTTGAAGGTAATATTAAAAAATAAAAAAAAATAAAAAAAAAGGGAGAGGATATATATATATATATATATATATATATATTTAAAAGATTACTATAAACATATAAAAAAAAAAGGCTGTACATATATAGAAAGTTTATAGAGAAAGGTTAAGAATTCTATATAAGCTTCAGACATTCTTATATATTTATTTTTTCAATTCAAAATATGTCTGAGTCAGATTCTGATTCAATTCACAGTATTACTGTTGAATCTGATTTTAATAATGATGCCATCAAAAAACTTATCCACAAGGAGATGAGATCATGTATGTTTTCTACTCTCTCCCAAGTTATGTCATCTAAGAGACCCTTGATCCATGATAATGATGACCTATCTGACTTGGACATAGCTGAGATTAATGATCTCACCGAAAAAAGGGGTAAGAGGCATAAAAAAAAGTAATAATATTGATTATACCCCAGAGAGCACGGGAGGTCGTAGCACCTCAAATTTTACAGGAGGTCCTCGCACCTCATTTGCCTCAGGTGTCCCTCGCGGCACAAATCTGAAAGGTGTCCTTAGCGGCACAAATCTGAAAGGTGTCCTTAGCGGCACAAATCTGAAAGGTGTCCTTAGCGGCACAAATTTGATGGGTGTCCCTCGCGGCACAATTCACCAAAGTGCTCTAGATAATGATCCAAGTGATATTGATGGCTCAGAATTTCCTGACAAATATATTCTTGACCTAGATGAGGACGATCAAGATATTGATTCCTTTCTCTTGAATGACGACAATGGTCCTTCATCTTCTAAAGATAGTATCTTGGACCGTTTAGGGGAAGAAATGTTCTCCCCTTTTAACATTAAACATCCTAGAAGCTCAGAGTGGACTCCACATGAGCACGTTTCTAAATTCATATCTAAATGGATTAGGAACCCTTTAGAAAGGGAAACTTGCAATCTTTTGAGGGCAGAATGCACCAGACCTTCAATTGAAGGTAAAGTCTGTCAAACTCCTAACCTTGATCCGGAACTAATTACTTATCTTTTTAAATTAAGAAGAGACCCACGCAAAGGCTTGGAAAGGTCGCTTAAGCTCTGCCAAGATAAAGTTCTCGACATCCTAGGTCCACTTACTAAAATAATCGACGCAGCTGAGGAGAGTTACCTTAATGGTTCCCCTCTTGACACACACTCCATTAGAGGATGGAGCCAAAGAGCACTTGTCCTCTTAGGAAATGCCAACGCAGGACTTAATTGTGAAAGAAGAAGAGTAGTCCTCAATAAAATTAGTCCAAAATTAATCGATATGGCTGAAAAAGAAACCTCCATTAATCCAAAAGGTTTACTTTTTGGAGAAGTTTTAATATGTATCAACCTTTACCGCTTTAGATAGAGCGCATCAAAACATGAAAAAAGTTTTTAACTACAACAGCAACCTTTTTGGAAGGGCTGGAAGAAGGGGGAAATCTTCCGGCCGCTTTAATCGACGCCCCTTCCCAAGAAACAGAGGCAATTTTGGTAGAGGGTACCAACCACCCAACTAACCACAGTTTTATCCACCCAGAGGAAGAGGTTTCCGCTCCAGAGAATTCCGAGCACGAGGAGCACCTGCTGACTCCACCCCTCAAGTGAGTACTCCTTCCCCTTCCCTTTCTTTGAATCCAAAAGTATGTGGCAGACTAAGATTCTTTTACCACAATTGGAAAATTATCACACAAGATCCCTGGGTTCTGAACACCGTTCAAGGTTTTTGTATAGATTTCACCAAGACTCCAATACAGTACTCTCTTCCAAGACCGACACCCCTTACACTAGATCAAAAGAAATTTCCTCAATGCTAAAAAAAAAAAGGAGCAATTCTAGAGGTACCCAAGGAATTTATGACATTCATAAGTACTCTCTTCCTTGTGGAAAAGAAAGACAAGGGTTGGAGACCGGTTATAAATCTCATGGAACTCAACAAATTCCTTGTCTACCGTCATTTCAAGATGGAGGGCATCCATCTTCTCAGAGACCTCTTACTAGAAGGAGACTGGCTAGTCAAATTAGATCTGACGGACGCCTACTTTACAATTCCCATGACAAAGGAACACCAACCCTTGCTTCAGTTCATTTGGAAAAACCATCTCTTTCAATTTCAGGCTCTCCCCTTCGGCCTCTCTTCAGCCCCATGGTGTTTCACCAAGGTAATGAGAGCAGTTGCCTCATGTCTAAGAGAAAAAGGGATTTGTCTCATCATTTACTTAGACGACATCCTGATTCTTTCTCAAGACTATGCTCAAATCATCAAAGATCTGAAGACAGTTATAGACCTCTTAGAAAGTCTGGGTTTTATCATAAACTGGGAAAAATCCATTGTAGTCCCCTCAAAGAAGATGGAGTTCCTGGGCTTCACAGTAGATACAACAGAATGTCTTCTCCTTCTCCCTCCCAAGAAGATTGCCAAAATAATAAAGGAGATAAGACATGTATTGAAACAAGAAAATCTCTCCCTAAGAGAACTAGCAAGACTTCTAGGCCTTCTATCTTCCTCCATTCAGGCCATTTTTCCGGGACCACTGAATTATCGAGCCCATCAGAGAATAAAAGCAAGAGCTCTCAGGTCAGGTCTTTGGTACGGAGATCGAATTTCCTTAAACCCAGATGCAATCTTAGAACTTAACATGGTGTTTAGACAATCTAGATGCATGGAATGGGAGAGCGATCTTTGGTTCAGCACCAGATTTTATTCTAGAATCGGATGCCAACCTTCATGGCTGGGGTGCTTGTCTACAGAACCAGAACACTGGAGGAATTTGGTCCCAACAAGAGTCCCTGCACCACATCAATTATCTAGAATTAACTGCAGGACTTTATGCTCTAATGAGCTTCAAACGCTTTCTTCAAGGAAGATCAGTCATATTGAAAATTGACAATATGTCTGCCGTTGCTTACATAAACCGTCTAGGAGGGACCAAGTCAGAAGACCTCTCCATTCTAGCAAAGAAGCTTTGGTTTTTCTGCCTAGAACACAAAATCTCTCTGAGAGCAGAATACATTCCAGGGAAATCCAATCTTTGCGCAGATTGGAATTCAAGATTCATCTTGGATTACAGCGACTGGAAGCTCAACACTTCTGTTTTCAACTCCCTCAATCATTTCTGGGGCCCATCCCAAATAGATTTATTTGCGAGCAGATGGACTACCCAATTGATATCTTATTTCAGCTGGATGCCCGATCCTGGTGCTCTAGCAGTGAATGCCTTTCTCCAACCTTGGGTAGGGATCAACGCTTATGCCTTCCCTCCATTTGCAATGATCCAGAGACTCCTTCAGAAAGTGAGACAAGAACGATCCTCAATTGTCCTAGTAACTCCTTTTTGGCCATCCCAAGTCTAACGATCTCGCTAGACTTTCGTCAACAGCTTCAACTCTCCTTGGAGAGTCATGGGCCCCTGGAACACATTACGGGTACAACAACATTTGGAAAGTCTGGTCACGTTGGTGCTTGGAAAGGGACTTGGATCCCGTGGAGGCACCTATTGTTGATATAGTTAATTTTCTTGGAGAACAATTCGATAGAGGTTCAAGTTACAGATCTCTCAATTGTTTTAGATCTGCTATTTCTGCAGGACATTCTCTAATTAACAATAAAACGGTAGGTAAAAATCCTAATATTTGTAGAATACTTAAAAGTATCAGACTTAGAAGACCTCCTCAACCTAGCTATCAATCTCTTCGGGATGTTAATTTAATTCTTGACCTTTTTTGTTCTTGGCCAGTTAATTCTCTTCTCAGCAGGAAGAATCTTTCTATCAAATTAGCTACTCTTCTTTGCTTAATTTCATGCATTAGAGTCTCTGATGTTAAAGCTCTAGATATTTCTTTTAGATCTTACGATATGTTTGGAGTCAAATTTGAAATACATAGAAGAACTAAAACCATGTCAGATTCTATTTTCTATCCTCGTTTTGATACTTGCACTAAACTCTGTGTTGTTCAATGTATGAAAGAATATGATGTGAGAATGAACTCTCTTCGTCCTTTGAATGTATCTCAGTTACTCCTCTCTTTTGTTAAACCCCATAAAGGAATTTCTTCTAGCTCTATTGCTGGATGGGTTAAAACAGTCATGAAACTTCCTGGAATCAATCTGAATATATTTAAACCACATTCTATTAGAGGCGCAATGGCCAGTAAGTCATTCTGCTCAGGTGGTAAGTTAGATGATATTCTAAAGGCTGCTGATTGGTCTAATTCTAGAACCTTTGCTCATCATTATTGCAAACCTGTTTCTCACATGTCTGATGTTGATTTACATGGCTACCAACATGCATAATGGTAGCCTCCGGTCTTGTAATGAAATTGCGATTCTCCTATTTACATGACCAGAGAATCTGGATTTCATTAAAGACACGGAGGCTAACATTATCCCTCCCACCCTTCCCTGGGTGGTTGATTAAATGATATAATATATATATAATATATGTTATGATATGCTTATTTGAATTTTTTACTTACAAACAAACATTATTTTCCTTTGCAGGATTACTTACATCCTTTCCTTTGTCAGGAATTGTTATTTAGATGATTGTTTATTATTCTTGTCCTTAATACTTTTATTGGGATTTATTAACAACCTTTCTTTGCCTTGCAGATAACTTGTCTTCTTGATTTCACACCTGTGAATCAATCGTGGATGGTGTTTTCTTCCGTCATCCTTCTTCAAGTTTGATGTTTCATTGGATTTGTTTGGACTTTTCCTTTTTCATTGTCACCACATTTAAAAGAGGCTGATTGCCTAGTGATTCATGCTATTGTTGATTCATATGTATTCTAAGTTGGAACTTTTGCTTTGTGACATATGCGGCTATGCTTGGACTGCATTAAAAGTTGTATGCATAATGTTAGCCTCCGTGTCTTTAATGAAATCCAGATTCTCTGGTCATGTAAATAGGAGAATCGCAATTCCGTGCAACGTTTTCCAGGTGCACTCAACACTACTTTAGTGATTGAACCAATGAGAGACTCACTTAGAAGCTGTCTGCACCAGAGGAACTTTTTGAACCAATAAGGCATTAGATAAAGGATGAACTCCGAAACGCGTCATGCCAGTTCAAATAAATGGTGTTTTTAATCCCGCTGTGTCGCCTCTTCTACATTCGAAAGAAGATCGCCTTGGTGTGTGTGTATATATATATATATATATATATATATATATTCACTGAAAAAACCATAGGTTATAGACCATATATAGTTAGGAATTAGCATTTAAAAAACCTTATTTTACTCACACAAAACCATTGAAATTCCATATATAGTTAGTTGCACTAACTATATATCGCGCACCTGCAATCCACTGCTGATCATGTCACATATTACATCATTCATGACATGGTCAGTGACATCACTGATGACATCACTGATGACATCTCAAATGACATCACTGATGACATCACTGATGACATCTCATTTGACATCATTCTTGTGCTAATACGATAAACCTCTTCAGACTCTAATATAACCTTAGATACACTCAGTGTATACAGACACACACACTTCCACTCATCCATGGAGTTACTCACACACCCAGTCAGTCATGCAAAGAAACAATCTCATCTCCATTTCTTCAACTATACAGTTAAACACACCTTACTTATTGAAACATATACTAACACATATTTACTCTCTTATACAATCCCTGATACAAGTTCACAATGATCGATACAACCACTCACTCATTCGGTGGCTCTCATGCACAGTTATTTATATATGCCAACTCTCACATGTACTGTGTTTTACATATGTACTTACTATGACATGTAGCATTGAGATATCCATTCACTCATCAATACACTCATGCACACAGTCAACTGCCCATGTAGCTGTTTCCACATGCACTCTTGAACTCATACACCTAGTGAATAAACTGTTCACACATCTATGCATAGAGTCACACACCTTCCAGCCACCCCCACACAAACTCAATCTCCCATAGAAATACTTGGGCAAGCAATTAATAACACATATAGCCTCTCGTATAGCTAATGATCAACACATGCAGCAGTTTACAGAACAACAGACATAATGATGCACAAATTAAGACAGTTTAGTCACTAACCCATGCATTCAGTGAGACACATTTAATCACTCACTCATACAGTCAGTCACGCACCTACTAAATCCTTCATCCAGACACTTATACATCCACTCATTCTTCAATATGTAAGATATATTTTAACTTTACAGAAACATACAGTCACTGGATGTTGTCATCAGTGATGTCATCAGTGATGTCATTTGAGATGTCATCAGTGATGTCATCAGTGATGTCACTGACCATGTCATGAATGATGTAATATGTGACATGATCAGCAGTGGATTGCAGGTGCGCGATATATAGTTAGTGCAACTAACTATATATGGAATTTCAATGGTTTTGTGTGAGTAAAATAAGGTTTTTTAAATGCTAATTCCTAACTATATATGGTCTATAACCTATGGTTTTTTCAGTGAATTTTCAAGGTTTTGTAAATGCTAATTCCTAACTATATATGGTCTATAACCTATGGTTTTTTCAGTGAATTTCAATGGTTTTTTAATAGCAAATATCATAAGCTGTCGAATGTCAAGTACGTGGTAAGTAAAAACATTTTCGTGTTTATGCACACTGATCTGCTTTGAATGGTGCCCCCCCCCCTCATTTCTATTAGGAGTACTCTCTCTTTGCAGATAGTGAAAGGTAGTTAACGCAGGCCTTTGCCCCCGTTGTAATCCGTCGTGCCTGCTTCTCTCTCCATTTGATTGATTGTTATCCAAGTATTTACTGTTTTAGAATTAGTTCTCTTTGGTTCATTCTCTATTTACAAACAAACACAGAGTCGCAATACTCTGTTTAGTCTTTGCAGATAACGAAAAATCGTGTAAAAAAAAAAGAAAAGGAATCGAGCAAAATCAGTAGGCCACTAATGGGATCTCTTTTTGACCTCGCTAAAATAGAAACATTAGGAACAACCCCTCATGACAAATACAAAACTAGTGAGATGAACTGAACTCCACACAATGATGGCTGCAAAACAGCTCGGCTCCGCCACCCACCCCGCCCAAAATAACGATAAAGAGCGGCTGCCATGATTGGTTGCGGAATGGCCACGACGGAGCTACGAAATGATGCTGCTCTCATGCTAACCCCAGCTTCAGTCTGAAACATCCAGAAACACTGTAGACTACCAATTCGATCAGTTCCGGTAGCGCCCCAATGTAACCCGGTAGAGAAGAACTAGCCCTCCCCTCTTTCACTGATGGTTCTTGTTGCCTGTCCCTTCTGTTCTCATTTAACAGAACTATTTAGCCTGCTGAAAGGGGTTGTGTTCCGACCGCTGGTTGGTGGAGACATTTTGACTATATTCTGGACCTGCGTTGTCGCGTAATGCGTCATATGACGCGCCGCGTTAGCGCATCCGGGGCGCGCAGCGCGTAACGTAAGCATAACAAGTCATGTGACTTGTTAATAAAACTTTTCATTGCTTCATTTTACTTTTCTTATTGTAATGATGAAAGGCTTGCTCATATGACCTAAAAATTACGCTTTTCATTACTTCCGAACATTATTTTTTCTTAAATATATGTTATAATGTTCCAGGCTAATGTACTTTCCCGGAAATTTTACAACTGTCCTGCAAGTAAAATATATTCTTTTTTCGAGAAAAAGAGCGTTTCTTCGTCCCATGATGGAGCCGTTGAGCAAAAGAGGGTCGACCTGCTGTCTTAGTCGCCGATACGCCTGAATATGAGATTCTTATCGATCACTTTATGTTGCAGGAATAGAAAACACAACAGCCCTTGACCATTTATCTTTACTGCGTTCCTTCGTATTATACCTTTTACCCTTCATGTAATTGGTCTGCTTTATTTCACTTGCCTTTTAATGATTCTAAAACAGTGACTATTATTACAAACTTTACCAATGTATATACTACTACCATGTTTTCTTTTAAAAACCTTTATTGTGAAAATTTCATTATACAAATACGAGCCTATAACCACGTGGGCCGGCCACGGAGCAAACTGTAATCGTATGTGATGAGTAGACATTTACACTGTAGAGGAACGTAACGGGCGGGCCATTAGGTTGCAAGAACTAAGGTGTCTAACAGTTACGGAATCGGTGGACGTACATTTTATAATTAAAATACGACAGGGCCAGTTACAATAAAATTATCTAGATATACATTTGCGGGCAAGTACCATGGGTGACGTTAATTCGAACTTTCAACAGTACAGTAATCAATAACACATCAGAACTTAATATCAATAGGGATGTCGAAATATTCAATCAATTCTCGTCCCCGCCCGCCATGTGCTTCAAAACTGCATACGTATCTCGTGATTTCAAGGTTCTGCAACCAGTACACAACAAGGAGTTACGAGTCCCATTTATTCCGGCGCCATTTTGGGCGAGGACGGGCAGGTCCAGGATATAGTCAAAATGTCTCTACCAACCATCGACTATGATGATGTTCATATGCTGTATTTATTAGAGTAACACTCATCTGCCCACATGAAATTAATTTACCACAATCTAAACATGTCATTTTAATCTTTCCAAAGTTCTTCTAAATATTTGGGACCGTTTCCCTTGCCTCTGAAGCTCTCAGTGCCACTTCTTTGATGAATGTACTAGCAGGTCAGGGGTTCTCCTCCAAATCTCTCTTTTATGCAGCACTATAATTAATTGGTACCACCTCTCCATATGACGATGCATGGTATAGTTACCACAACTATATATTTTTTCGGTTCCTCTGGAGAGTTCATCGTGGCAGATGAAGCGTGTAACATACCGGGCATTTACCTTTTTTTGCATGTACAGGAAAGGAAAAAAAAATCGAGCGTTCGAGTTCTTAGGTGTCCCAGGGCCATTTTAGTGGACCAGGCCCAAATCCAAAGAACAGCTATCTCACAGGCTAATGGGGCGACCCACGCCGAGTTTCAGCATTGTAGGATGACCACACAAGTACAGCAACTTGCTAGACATCACCTCGGTGCCATCCGGATCTCGGCGCCCCACTGCAGATGAAGTGCCTCTCAACTATGAAACCACCAGAAAACGCTTGAGTCAGCTTTGTGTGAAGCCGCCATTTTGATTCAATCAATAGCGTCCCCCTGCACACATTCAGGGACCTGGTCGTGTCTTCAGGTCAAACGAATTTGGGACAAGATGCAGAAAGGAAAAGGAAAAAAGTTCCGCCGGACCCCGGGAGGTGGCCGCCTATGTCATGGGCGATCTTAGGCCACACCAGGGCAATAGTGAAGCTGCAGCAGGTGCAAATAAGCTTCAGACAGTGTTACAAGCGCTGCTCAGAACTCTCAACTATGACACCACCTCGGTGCCATCCGGATCTTGGCGCCTTGTGCTGGTTCCGGCCTATTCACACATCGGTCCGCTACTGACGCCACCTCACAGGCCAACGGGGCACCCCACGCCGACTTTCGGCGCAGCATTGTAGGATGGCCACACCAGTGCGGCAAATTGCTGGACACCACCTCGGTGCCATCCAGATCTCGGCGCGTTGTGCTGCCTTCGGCCTATTCGCCACAAGTGCGCACGCAACTCAGCTGCATAGCGAGTGAAACACCAAGGGGCGCCCCACTGCAGCCGAGGAACCTCCATCTTGGGGGCGACGCACAGCATCACATTGCTTTCCAATGCAGTCAGATCCTCAAACAGCCCCCACTGACTGACGCGAACTCACAGGCCAACGGGGCGCCCCACGCCGACTTTCGGCGCAGCATTGTAGGATGGCCACACCAGTGCGGCAAGTTGCTGGACACCACCTCGGTGCCATCCGGATCTTGGCGCGTTGTGCTGCCTTCGGCCTATTCGCACATCGGTCCGCTACTGACGCCATCTCACAGGCTAATGGGGCGACCCACGCCGAGTTTCAGCATTGTAGGATGACCACACCAGTACAGCAACTTGCTAGACATCACCTCGGTGCCATCCGGATCTCGGCGCCCCACTGCAGATGAAGTGCCTCTCAACTATGAAACCACCACGGTGACATCCGGATCTTGGCGCGTTGTGCTGCCTTCGGCCTATTCGCACATCGGTCCGCTACTGACGCCATCTCACAGGCTAATGGGGCGACCCACGCCGAGTTTCAGCATTGTAGGATGACCACACCAGTACAGCAACTTGCTAGACATCACCTCGGTGCCATCCGGATCTCGGCGCCCCACTGCAGATGAAGTGCCTCTCAACTATGAAACCACCACTGTGACATCCGGATCTTGGCGCGTTGTGCTGCCTTCGGCCTATTCGCACATCGGTCCGCTACTGACGCCATCTCACAGGCTAATGGGGCGACCCACGCCGAGTTTCAGCATTGTAGGATGACCACACCAGTGCAGCAACTTGCTAGACATCTCCTCGGTGCCATCCGAATCTTGGCATCTCAACGCCTAGTGGTATCTTCCATACAGAAAATATTGTTACGCTACCTTTGGCCCCATTCGCACATCAGTCCGCTACTGACACCATCTCACAGGCCAACAGGGCGCCCCACGCCGACTTTCAGCATTGTAGGATGGCCACACCAGTGCGGCAACTTACTAGACACCACCTCGGTGCCATCCGGATCTTGGCGCGTTGTGCTGCCTTCGGCCTATTCGCACATCGGTCCGCTACTGACGCAAACTCACAGGCCAACGGGGCGCCCCACGCCGACTTTCAACATTGTAGGATGGCCACACCAGTGCTGCAACTTGCTGGACACCACCTCGGTGCCATCCGGATCTTGGCGCGCTGTGTTGCCTTCGGCCTATTCGCACATCGGTCCGCTACTGACGCCGCCTCACGTGCCAACGTATTTTCTCCGCATTTTATACCCTATGCCGCATAACAGGTCATGTGACTTGTTTATAAAACTTTTCATTGGTTCATTTTACTTTTGGTTTCTTAATGATGGAAGGCTTGATCATATGACCTAAAAACAACACTTTTCATTGGATGAAAACTTTTTTTTTTTTTCCAAACGATGAAAGCCCCACCTTGTTTCTGGATGTTTCAGACTGAAGCTGGCGTCAGCATGAAAGCACCACCATCTCGTAGCTCAGTCGTGGTCATTCCGCGAGCAATCATGGCAGCCGCTCCCCACCAGAACCCTGCAGGAGTCGGGGCCCCCAAAACTTTTGATGAATTCTCAAAGCGGAGGGGACGCTTTCGAGAATGGGGTCCAAGACCTAGCAGACAAGCGTCCGATTTCCAAGGTGTCCCAGGGCCATTTCAGTGGACCAGGCCCAAAAAGGAAAGAGCCTGCCGCCATTTTGAGAGTCCTGTGGCAGCCGACTATCGCTGCACCGCAAGAGTGGGCGCAACTCAGCTGAATTGCGGCTTTTGACACAGTGGACCAAAAACGGACGGAATGGCAACTGAAACGGTAAAGGGGCGCCCCACTACAACAGATGACACTCCACCTGGAGAGGCCCGTTCACGCCGCCTCCCCCGGGGCGCTCCACGCCGTTATTCGGAGCAGCATTGTAGGATACCAAAACCAGTGCGGCAACTTACTGGACATCACCTTGGTGCCATCGTTCTGCTGCCTTGGAACTATTCGCACAACAGTTTGCTACTGAAGACCCACCCCCCGCGACGCCCCACGCCGTTATTTGCTGGGTGGCAACTTACTAGACATCACTTTCGTGTCATGTAGATTTCAGCGCGTTCTGCTGCCTTGGAACTATTCGCACAACAGTTTGCTACTGATGACCCGCCCCACGCCGGAAATCTGGACGTTGTGCTGCGTTGGGACTATTCGCACAGCCGACCGCTACTTCGTTGTTTTTCCCTAAAAATGTTTATATGTTATTACTATTTTTGTTTTCTTGTATATATTTATAAATTATTAAAGTTTTATAATCTTACTACTTTGTCGGAGTGCTATATATTTTTAATGTGACACATAATTGTAAAAACTTTGATGTACAAAGAGTCATCCCTGGAATCTTCCGCTTCACGCTCGGTCCCCTCCCCAATCACAATACAGGATGGTTTTCAGATAATAGCAACGCTTCTGCTGTGACGGATCTCATCGAGTGTGGGCCTTGATCTACTATAACTCCTTTGAAGAGGGGTGAATCTTTACAGCTGTGGCCATAAACTACATCTGCAGGGCTAGCTGATACCCTAGGACCAGCCTGGACAATCGGACACAGAGGAAAAGGAGTGTCAGAGGGTGCAGTAGTGAATAGGGCGAAAGGGAGGTGTCGGGCGGGCACAGGGTGTGATTCTCAGGAAAGAGCAGCGCAGATGGGGGGAGGTTTATTACCCATGCATAAGACAGAGAGCGGGGGTGACCACTGCCTGGGGGAGATGCTTGCGAGGGTGGGGAGCCATGCTAAGGATCGACAGCGTGCACAGAGTGGGTCTGGTCAAGGCATCTAAAATGGCTGCCGTGCACGACAAAAGTGTGGCATTTGAAAAAAGACAAGATGGCGCAGACAATGTTTTTCAACACTTCCTGATTTCCTTCGAATCGAACGTTAACAGACGTTGGGGCATATTACCAAAGTTAAGCGATATTTATCCCTAACGATGCATTGCAAAGATTTTTTTACCGTCAGAAATTATCGCAGATAAACGTTGCTATTATCAAAGTTTATCGCAAATACGATAAAAACCGACCGCAATGCATTAATATCGCTGAAAACTCAGCGATATTCATGCATTACCGAGCTAATCCTCTTAGCCATGTTATCCACCTCCCATAGGATAACATGGCTAAGAACTGCTCAGGGCAGCTGTTACTTTTTGGAGATATTCGCGCTTATCTCGAATATTTCCAAAAGTTGATAATAGGAGATAGCGATGTTAGCGACTCTTTCCAGTCGCTAACATCTTGGCATGCCCACTTTGCATGTCATTAGTGATAAATATCACTCACATGCAAAGTGGGGCCCAAGATGGTCGCTATCTCCTACTAGCCGTCGCTAACTGGTGTTAGCAACAGCTAGGTAATACAGATATAATTTTATCTCCGCGAAGCGGAGCGCTGTTACAGATATATATCTTGTTTTTGAACGTTAATTTCTCAAAATGCACTGAAGCACATATATTGAGACCTAGCAAAGGCACATCGGGCTACCAGTCCCTAATATTTTACCAAGTTTCGTGCAAATCCATTCAGCCGTTCGATTATTATTATTATTTATTTTTTTTGCCCCGCGGGGCCCTTTTAAAACCTCCACATCAAACCTAGGGGATCAGCGAGGATCTACTATGCCCCCTTATGGTCATTTGCCCCTTCGCTTTGGCCTCCTCTTGTCTCTCGATCCTACCGAGAGACAAGATGGCGGCCGCTACGGACTGTTTGGAATGTTTACAGACACCGGAGAGCCAATCAGCTTCGCTTCGCAAAGCTCCGTAACGCGAAAAGTACGCGAAGCGGTCCGCTGTTACAGATATATATCTTTTTTTGAACGTTAATTTCTCAAAATCCACTGAAGCACATATATTGAGACCTAGCAAAGGCACATCGGGCTACCAGTCCCTACAATTTTGCCAAGTTTCGTGCAAATCCATTCAGCCGTAAGATTATTATTATAATTTTTTTTTTTTGCCCCGCGGGGCCCTTTTAAAACCTCCACATCAAACCTAGGGGGTCAGCGAGGATCTACTATTCCCCCTTATGGTCATTTGCCCCTTCGCTTTGGCCTCCTCTTGTCTCTCGATCCTACCGAGAGACAAGATGGCGGCCGCTACGGACTTTTTGGAATGTTGACAGACGCCAGAGAACCAATCAGCTTCGCTTCACAAAGCTCCGTTGCGCGAAAAGTCCGCGAACCAGTGCGCGAACTGGTCCGCTGTTACAGATATATATCTTTTTTTAAACGTTAATTTCTCAAAATCCACTGGAGCACATATATTGAGACCTACAAAAGGCACATCGGGCTACCAGTCCCTACAATTTTGCCAAGTTTCGTGCAAATCCATTCAGCCGTTCGGGCTAAAAGTGAGGCCAACCGCCCTATGGAAAACTCAATGTTAAAAACACGTTTTGGGACCCCCCTTTTTTCTCGGCCCCCACCGGACGAACCCCCCCCAAATTTAACGGCTGCTCAGAAACAAAATGTGCCATTTTCCTGAAAATTTCAGCCAATTCCGTCCACAAACGCCAAAGTTATTAGACATAGAATTTTCAAAAAACCCAGAGAAAAAATCCTAACTATATATACCTACTGGCGACCGCCAGTAGGTAATATATATATATATATATATATATATATATATATATACATACATACATACATACATACACTGTAACCTTCTGACCAGAGCTCTCCACAATATTTTTCAACACACTATGAAAATTAGTATCTTCAAAAGTTAATATAGCATCCCCTAGAGGTATAAAACACTATTTGGAATCTTGCACCACTGTCTATCATTGCACTTTAGGTCTTTATTGGATTTGAAGTTGTGTGCTATTCAGCTTGTAATTCAGATTACCAGATCTAAAAAAAAAAAAAAAAAAAATGTATGTAAAATGGCCAAGGGAAAAACACGCCTGCTGGTTTACTCTCCAATTAAGATATCCAAAACAACATAAATGCTCTTTGAAGACAAATGGTGTATGTCTTACACTCAATGAGACAAAAAGAATTCAGCACGATTGTCAGGATTAGAATGCATGGACACAAAACATAAAAAGTACCTTTTTGCATGTAAACTGAGACCATGAAACCACAAGTATTTCGCAATTCAATATTTCCTAATTGATGTGCCAAAATAAACAGATCCCACCTAGTCCTCATTTACGTTATGAACATGGCCTTTTTCGGGTCCTAAAGAAACAAATGTAACAATTTAATTAGGGAGATCTCTTGTCTCTTAATGGAGACTGTATACCCACCTCAGATGCCCTGATGGAGACACAATACCCATCTCCAGTCCATGACTGAGATTCTGTGCTCACCTGCGCTCACTTGGTGGAAAATCTCGGACACCTCTGGTCTTTGGGTGGAGGAACTATGCTAACCTCCTTCCCCTTGGAGGCATAAATGCCATCTCCGTCTACTAAGTGAGGACAGTCCATACCTGTGCTCACCTGGTTGAGAGTTTGTGTCCATCTCTGGTCCTCAGTTGGAGACTGTGCTAAGCTGTTCATCTGATGGCGGCTCTAGGGCCATATCCTGTTTCCTGGTGGAGAATCTACACCAAACTCTGATCCCCCAACAAATAACCTGTGCCTCACTTTGCCAAAGGAGAAGGGCAGCCACCAACTGCTCAAAGAAATGTGTATTCCTGTTATCTCACATGATACATTATCTCGGACATCCCCTTCTCCCGGGTCTCTGGAAAATGTAAAGCTCAGTCAGATGCACTTTTCTCGTGTGACTATTAATTTTAAACTGCTCATGACCATAGTGCTTCACACAAACTTCTGTACACACTGGGGTATGAGCGTTCCTTGTGGTGGGCTGCTACAGCCTTGGCAGGACGATTGTTCATGGAATTGTGTCCCACAACATCAAGTCACCATGAGAGGATCTCTCTCCATTGTGAAGGCCTCTAGTATGGAAGGAAGGCAGTGAAACTCAAGATTAGAAGGGAAAAAAAATAGGCTGCATAGATTTTAGGAAACGTCAACACTACTCACTTCAAGACATCCTTACTGAACCACTTTATACAGGTCAATTCCCATTAAAAGTAACTTTCTAGTGAAGACCACAGAAAAAAATGGCAATAATGACAGACCAACCAGACGGTAACAACTCACAAATACAAAAAAATACCACAAGTATTGGGAAAGCCAATAGGTCTGGAGTTGACCCCCAGTCTTTTATCAATTCTTGTTTTGTCTAGGTTGTAACAAAACTTTATTGTTTGAGATGTTGCCAGGTGCTCGTCAATCAAAAAAAGAATAAATAAATAAAAATTAATAATACGGACTAAAAGGCAAAAAAAGTTTGGGTCTTAAAAAAGCACACATCACCACAGTACTCGCTAGCACGGAGGGAAACTACTTTAAATGTGGATGTGTCCAGAACTCAGAAGTAACCCAATGGCTGAAGTGGGTTGATGCATTGCCATTATGTGTTGTTTCCTTACCCGCACTGATGCGGTCAGGAAAAGAAAACAGCATATTTCTCCCGCTTGGAGGGAGCAGCATAAGTAGCTGCTCCCTTAGGGTGGGAGCAATGCCGGCTCCAGCACTATGCGGGGTGCGAGTTAGAGCCACTGGGGATTCCTCCGCTGACCCAAATGTTATGCTAAGTGTGTGTACCCCAGGTGGGCACCCACCTATAAATAGTGGCAACGAAAGATGGGGGCCCCAAGGAACAAAATAGGCTCGGGGAGGGAGGGCTGCGTGGCCCCCTCACCACTTAATAAATGCATTGGGCCCCGGGTGAATGGGGACCCTGGGACCAATAAAGGTTCAGGGAGGGGGAGCTGTATTAAGATTATTTGTCCGGGGTATGGAGTCCCCAGGGACTAATAAGGCTTGGGGAGGTTGTGTAGCACCCCTCCCCTTTTAAACAACTAAAAAAGGTCTTGATGGATGGGGAGCCACATTTGTTTGGCCCCGGGGGAGGGGGTGGCATACTGCCATCTCCCCTTTTTATTGGAACTGGCGCTGGGTTATGGGGTCACGTGGCCAATTAAGGCTGGGAGTTGGGCTGCACGCCCCTCCCCCCTTGAATATAAATATCCTAGCCTCAAGGGGTTGGGTCCCCTGGGCCCAAGGCCAATCTACGCCGTAGGCTGTGCATGGCGTGGGGTTGGCAGCCTGGCCTGCTGGAGGGTTGGACACAGGGCCTGGCAGCAGACCAAGCCCTGTGGCCAACGTACCGCAGTGCACGGCCAAAGGCTGTGCGCAGGGTGGTGTTGGTAGCCTGCTGGGGGTTTTCGCCATCGGGCCTGGCAGCAAACAAAGACCTGTGGCCAAATGCACACTGCGCACGGCCTAAGGCAGTGTGCAGCGTGGGGTTGGCTGTCTGTGGAGGGTTTGCCACACCCTGTGACCAATCAACCCCCCCCCCCCTCCACTCTCATGGCCAAAGACGGGGGGGGCCTTTTATATGGTAATAAAATATCACTTTACGTAATAAAATAAAAAAGTAGAAATTCAATAAATATACAAAGGTTAATGCAATGTTCTAGTTAAGGGTGATAAACAGATTTTTTTTTACAAAAAAACTCAGACGCTCGCAAAAAAAAAAAAAACTGTTAAAGTGACGTTCTAGTTAGGTCAATAGGTCAGTTACAACATTAATATTTTGAACAAAAAAAAACCCACAGATACACCAGCTATAGTTAACAGAGGTAGCTGTAACTTGCCATGCAGTGCTTATGACTTCACATATTACATCACTCATGACATGTTTTATGACATCATCCAAACAGCATGTTAGTTTGTTTTATATTTTACATAGTGGCGGGTAACTACAATATTACTTTCCTACCTAATAGAATCAAAGGAAGAAAAAGATGCAAATAAAATGTGAGAAAGAAAGTAGGGATTCAAAAAACTTAAAAACAGCAAGATAAAAGTGGCGGGAGTGCCTGGTAGTGGATGAAAAAGGCATAAGGTGTAATCAAGAGGATGCAGCCTTGGTACTTGGCAACCCCTGAAATTCGATGCCAGCTGCGGGATTCTCAACAAAAAATTTGGCCCGACACTTATAGTCTTACAAATTAAGCACTGCTTGATACTGTTTAACCCTTGCTGACTGCTGGCACTATTCAAACCTACTGACCACGGCCCAAGCCCACTCTGCGGACCCCTGTGACACTCAACATACAAACACCCACAACCAGACAAAACCAGTGGACACATACCTCCGACGAACAGTAAATCAGTTAGCCCCACACATACTGTGCAAAGATCTCTAACACACAACACACTCTGCAACCACCACAGACCCAACACACAATGCATCATCCACAGTCCACAAAACATTACAAAATCCACTACCCTCCCCCCAACAATCTCCAAACCCCAGCTCAAACTGCAAACAGCACTGACCCGACAAGCTGCAAACTCCTCCAATCCCCACAGATTCTGCAGCACTGTGCCAGATTCAAAACGTTAGATATTGCTTCAATTTCCTCACAGAAAACAGTGTTCACACAAGCTTTGCACTTTGTCTTGCCACTTTAAAATCTTTGTACTTACTAAAACGTTGCTATTTATGCACAAAAGAGCATGCTCACAGGACGCTTCGATAGGACATGAACATACCCAGCCACAATGCAGCCAAGGATGGGGCATGTTAAGTCAGAGTCAATTCACTTTCAGCTTGTATAGCATTTGTGATTCAATCACATCTCTTAAACTATCAGAGATATAAATGTGACACTGAGTTACTGTCACTCAACAGGCTCAAGACCACGGCTAGAGCCAGAAATTAAAAGCACGTACTTATTACCTATACAATACGCGTGCTTTTAAAACACTGGCAATTTTATTTTGAAAATATGTCAAACGGCATGGGCAAATATAACAGCAGTTCTAATAAAGCAACTAGTAGAAATATTTATACCGATCTCTGGCTTCACTCAACCTCTTAAACATTATAAAAAAAAACAAAAAAAATAACTTAATTTTAAACGAAGTCTAAGAAAACTCGCATTTAAAATTCATGTGATAAATCCGTGCCTTCTTAGCAGCTTTAGAAGTAGAATCCGGTGTTTGGAACACATGATAAGACAGGCCCTCCAGTATGACATCACGAGGTCCAGGGTACGCGGATATGTGTGGGGGGGGGGGGGATTGGGGGGCGGGGTGGTTGGCTCAGCAGCAAGAAGAAACCGAGACCACCGTTGAGGGAAGAATGTCGGTAGGATGGGATCTTCTTTCAGGTTAATCGCAGGATAATTTTCTGGGACTTATTAGTTGGATTTTGTCAAGAAATTGTATCAAATCGCCGCCGCCTCCTCCTCTTAAACTGAAACACATGGCGCCACCCATAAAGGGGTGATGTATGATGGATGACGCGTTGAGCGGGCTCCATTGTGACGTGTTCTTGCTACAAAAGGCTTGTAACCAGGCAGCTGCTGAATTGCGCTCCAGGATACCGGACGGGGAGGACCACTGCTGTCGGCTGGAGCTGGGGACAGCGAGAGGCTGAAGCTGCCGGGGCTTAGCAGGCTCCAATAAGTAAGGGGGCATGTGGGGGTTAAGGGGACATGTGAGTAAATACACCAAAGGAAAAGTGGACTGAAAACTGAAGTTGAAACTAACTGAAAACTAACTTGAAACGACTTTGAACTTCATTCACTTGTTTCCCTTTTCCGATCAATTTGCCTGCCTTTAACTTTTCGTTTCCGCTCCTCTCAAATCTTTTAACCACCTGTACCTCCCTTTACTTTCCCATTTCTTCACTTAACTCCTATCCTTTCCCTTCCTTCCCTATCTCTTTGCTCACTCTCCTTCCCTCTTTACCTCTCTTCTATTCTCTCAGCTTCCACTCCCTCCCCTCTTCCTTTCTATGCCCTTCACCTTATCTTTTGTTTTACTTTCATATCTCACTGCCTTTCCTTTCTCTTTATTCCTTTCTTCCCTACATCTTCTACGCTCTCACCTTCTGTCTGTCCTCTTTCCTGTCCAATTCCCTTCCCTTTCTCCCCTGCCCATCCCCTTGCCTATCTCTGGTCTCTACTTTGCTCATCCCCTTTCCCTTCCCCGTGTCTCGACTTCTTCCCCCTTCCCTCACTTCTCCTTTCCCATCTCTCGACTCCATTCCCTTCCTTACACTTTCTCATCTATCCTCACATTGCCTTCTCTTCCTCCCTATCTCTCCTGCCCTCTCCTCTACCAGTCATTCCCCTTCCGCACACCCCTTACTAGTTCTCCTCTCCCATTCCATGTGTCCCTTCTTCTCTCTCCCATCAAATTTCTCTTCCTTACTTCCCTATCTTCTGTTTCCTCTCTCTCTCATCTCCTCTCCCCATACCTCCCATTCTCTCAGCCCTCCTTCCCCACCTTTTCCTTTTCTTGTCCCTTCTCCATCTCTTCTCCTCTACCATCCTGTCATTTCCCTTCCATTCCCACCCTCTCCCTTCCCCTTACTCATCTATCCATCCCCACTCTTCTCCCATTCCATTCGTCCCTTCTTTTCCCTCCCTTCACCCTTCTCTCCTTTACTTACCCATCTCTCCCCTTCCTTTCCCTCCATTCCGGTCTTCTCTACCTCTTCTATCCTCTTCCCTTTCCACACTATCTCTTCTACCCTTTCCCATTCCATCCGATTCTCTTATCTAAACCCTTCCTTACCTCTTCTGTCCTCTACCCTCCATTCCCTCAACCTTCCTATTTGCCGCCCTCCCCTGTGCTTCCCTACCTCCCCTTGCCCTCCACTGCACTTACCTTTATTTCCATTCCTTTCCTCTTGCTTCACTCCTCTCTCCCCTCCCAGTCCTACACTATCTGAATCCTGTCCCATTCCACCCCTCCTTTTCTCTCCTTCCCCTTTCTTTCCCATATCTCCTCCCCATAAAGCCTTTCCACTCCTCTTCCCCACCTTTCCTCTCCCATCTCCTTCCCTATCTCTCCTCTCCCCTTCCTTCTCTTCATTTCCATTCACTTCTCTTCCCCATCTCCTTTTACACTCTTCTATCCTTTCCTATTCCATCCTCTGCTCTTCCTCTCCTCAATCTTCCCCTGCACTTTCATCCCCAGCTCTCCTATCCGCTCTCTGCTCTTACTTCCCTAGATCGCCTGGTCCTTCTCCCCGCTCGCACAATTCCATCCCAGTTTCTCCTGTCCTTCCCCTTCCTTTCCTATCTTTATTCTCTCCACCCCCTTCTCCCCTTCTTATACAATACATGTTCTATTCTTTCCCATTCCGTCCCATACACCTTGCCATTTCACCTCTCCATGGTCTAATTCATTTCCCTTTCCCTCCCTAGGTCTCCTCTCCCCTACATAGATCATCTCCACTCCCCTTACACATCTCTTCTGCCCTTGCCCTTTCCCTCTCCTCTTTCTCATTTCCTTTCCCCGTCTCTCCTTTCCCCATCTCTCCTCCCCCCTGCACACCCCACCCCTTCCTACACTATATTATCCTTTCCCATTCCTTCCCTCTTCACTTTCCTACCCCCTCTCCCCCCTCCCCATCTTTTCTATCCCATCTGTCTTCCCC
This sequence comes from Lissotriton helveticus, assembly GCF_964261635.1. Lineage (NCBI taxonomy): Eukaryota > Metazoa > Chordata > Amphibia > Caudata > Salamandridae > Lissotriton > Lissotriton helveticus. Next base: position 1,857,808,137 of record NC_136057.1, read on the forward strand.
TATATCTCCTCTCCCATCTCCTCATTTCTTGCCCATCTCTTCTGTTCTCTCATCTAACATTCCTTCCTCTCCCTAACCTCTTTCCTTCCCTATCTCTCATCTCCCGTCATGTCTCCGCTCTTATTCCCATTCTCTTCCCTCATTCCCCTTCCAGGGCTCTATACTCTTCTCCTCTACCATGCCCTCCTTATATTCAATTTACTTTACTTCGCATCTCCCTTTACACAGTCATCCTTTCTCTTTCACTCCCCCCCCTACCTTCTTTAGCTCCTATCCCAGTCCCTTCCTTCTCATTTCCTCACCTTTCCTTTTCTTCCCTGTCTCATCTATTTTTCCATTTCTCTCCCTATTTTTCCTCTCCCCTTCGTCCATTCTCTTCTCTTTCTTACTTTCCTATCGCTCCTCTTTATTCCCTTTCCTTTACCTCCATTCCTTTCCTTCCTACCTCTTCTATCCCCGTTCCTTCATACACTCTGTCTTATATGCTTTCCCATTCCCCTCCCTATCTCACCTCCCCCTCCTCCCTTCCCTATCCTTGCCCTGCCCTACATTTGTCTTTCCTTCCTTCCCTACCTTCTTCCATTCTCTTACTTACCTTTCCCTTTCCTCTCTCACTTACCTTTCCCTTTCCTTTATTCTATTCTTTCCTACCACTTCTATCTCATTCTGTCCCTCCTACTTCCCTTCCCACCCTGAGATGCAATGCACATTACCTAATGGATTACTGAGCCATTTGATTCATGTTTTGTTTGGTATAAATACACACAATACCACACTAATCCTTTGGTTACCTCCTGTGCAGAGTAGCTGCCTATATATTGTAGCCCTAACTGTAATCTATCTGTATATAAATAATCTATCTAACTGTAACTATCTCTCACACCTACCTTATCACACCGCTAGTTGCTGCTCCCCAAGATGAGAGCACCCGCTGGTTCCACACTGACGACACTCAAACACTTTGCACAAATAATTTCAACAAATTCAATACTGCTAATAGCGTACCCCCCATGATGTAGCGGCTACTCATCAGTTCCACACTCAGGGGTAAGAAGTGCTATATAATTATTAGAATACAATGCACCCATTACCCTATACTATTAGCCCTGCACCGTTAACCCTGTGTTCATAACTCTGGAGCCTTGGATGTGCACTTTTAAGCCTGCAGCCACAATCATGCACTGTGTAGCCACAGCCTTGTATGTATAACCCTTAGCCTTGAGGCCATAAAACTGCACACAGCCTTGCAGTTTTAACCCTGTGTCCATAACCATGTGCCTTTACACATACACCCTTTACCCTCTAGCCATAACCCTGCAACCATAGTCCTTTGCATATGACCTTCTATCCTTATCTGTGTATACTGTACCCATAACCCTTATTCCTTGGCCCAGGACTCTGTACTCTTAGCCGTAACTATACACTAATAACAAGGCATTGTGCACCACTGACTCTGCAGGTGATGTCCTGTCTGGTTATCCCTGCATCCATAACCATTAACCTTGCACTTTCAGCCATAACTCTGTAGCCTTAGTCATGTATTCAAAACCATTAGCCCTGTACCATAATCCTGTATATTTCACTGTGTAGCCATAAACATGGACCATATAGCCAATAAAATGTACTCTCTACCTAGTAGTATCTTGTAACCTTAGCCCGACACTTTCCACATAATCTTACTCTCCCCTCATTCATGTATCCTGTATTATTCTTCATCTATAATTACCATTAGCCCGGTATCCATAACCATGGATCCGTAGCATTGTAGTCCTAGCCCTGAATGGTGTGCCCTTTTCCCTCTTCTTATAACCATGTATCCATAGCCAAGCACCCATGCCCCTGTTCCCGGAACCCACTATCCTAATCCCTGTACCCTTATTCTTGCACCCATAATCATTTGCCCTTACCCGTGTATCCTCCATCCTGTATTTTACTGTAAGGAAATGTTCACACCCACATTTTTGGACAGATGCTGCTGGTTTTTCAAAGTGTAGAGGCCTGCTAATCATACCTCAGCGCCAGTGTTCTAATCTATACAAAAACAAAGTTAAATTGGACACACCCAATTGGCAAATACGGACTTACTTATAAGCTCCTAGTATATGGTACTCAAGGTACCCAGGGCTTGTTAGGCAGTGTTCGCCCAGGCACTGTTTGTGCCACTCTGAATGTTACAGACAAAATGGACCCCAGCCGGACACCGCTAGTGCGACTTTGCCATTTCACCCAATGGCAAAGTCACCTCTTTCCTTAAGGATATATGAAACTCTATCCTAAGGGAGGCGTATGGAGCCCTATGGCAGGGAGTGGTATATCATTAAGTAAAACTTATGATTTTCAATATGTCTTGGCAGCAACGCTTCAAAATTGTTATTTTGCTGTGGAAAGGATGAAAGCCCCATTGGCTAACACAGGGTTACCGGATGGCACCCTAGTCAGACTAACTTCTGAGTGGGACTTCCAAAAATAGTCAAGGAATCAAATGAATTGTGACATTAAATCCAACCAGATGCCCAAGATAGATTTAAAGTCACTATTAAAGTTAAGCAACTATTAGAAATTTGACTCAGCACTCCAGCGAGTCCAGTAGCCTCACAAAGGCACTGACACAGACTGGTTTCGGACCACCTGGGGAGACATGTGAACGACTCCCAGGTCTGGGAACAAAGGCAGTTGCCGCACGCAGAGGTTTCGCCTCCTCTCCCAGGATGCCCACTAAGTGTGTTAGCCCAAAAGACACCCTTTAATGTTGATCCATCTTTGAAGGGCCGCTTGTGATAACATCCCTAAGCAGTAGGCCTTTTGTGCCTGCAGACAATTGGGAAAAAGAGCCAAGGAAGGGAAACCTGTGCCCAAACCGGTTTTCCAGTGGGCGTGTAGCTCACTGGTAGCCTCACCTCTAGGGTGGGTCAGAGAAGGTTGGAAGAGACCTCTCAAGAGGCCCAAACAGGAAATCCTATATAATCTACTAGGGCTAATGCAGGGTTTGTGTGTTGGAGCTTATAGTACTGAGAGCTCTCCAAGACAAATGGACTGGGCCTTACAAAAAATGGAGAAGTCACATACTTGGTGGACTTAGGAACTTCAAGAAACCCCCAGAGGGTGATCCATGCGAGTATGTTCAAGTTACATCATGAAAGAGCGGAGATTACAATGCTCATGGTGACAAATGGCGGAGAAGAGGAAGAAAGTGAACCTCCCCCAGACGTCAACCTATGTCAAGTTCAGTGGATGGAATAGTGCTCTCCAATAGAAATCCGCAGTAGAGAGGCTGTTAAAACTTGCTTGGACAGATTGCCGACTAGTTTTCCTTGACTCCAGGTTTGACAATATGGTGCACACATGATGTGGACACCGGTGACAGTTTACCTGTCAAAAGTAAGATTTACAGACGGTCAGACAAGGTCAAGGCTAGCGTTAAAGCAGAGGTTGCCAAAATGCTAGAGTATGGGATGATTGAGCCCTCTAGTAGTACTTGGGCCAGCCAAGTGGTTCTGGTGCCCAAACCCAACTCAAAAAATGTTATGTTTGTGAAGCACAGCTTACGCTCCGGGGAGCATCATGACGCTATGTGGGGCCCTACATAGACAAACAGAAACTTGAAAATCATATGAGTGAGAAGCATAGAGTATCGGGAGCATTAAAAATCCAGGTTTCCAGGGATTTGCTCAAGTTAGTCTCTGAAAGAAACAAAGATGACTAGGAAGAAGGTTCCAGGCTTTGGTTCCTAGGACCGCAACTGGTTTGCCACCCTTGGTGATACACCGAAAACTAGGAGGCTTAAGGAGGTTCGCTGACTAGAATCTGAGGAGGCACTGCGTCACATAGGGAGTGAACCTGGACCTTAGATATTCAGGTCCCGAAGATCTGAAAGCTCTGTACTTAATTACCAGGTTCTTGAAAAAGACTCTTTTGTGGATGAACAGCCAGTGTAATGATTTTAAAACAACCGAGGCCAAGTATGCTTGTGGTCTTATCAAGACTAACCGTGCAGCTGCATGTTGGACCATTTGTAGTTTATTTAGGACGAACTTATTGGTACCTGCATATAAACTGTTGCAGTAATCCAATCTTGATGTAATTAGGGCTACTGCTGCTGCCTTTCTGGCCGTGCAGGAGAGTAGATCAAATAACTTTAAGGGACTTTATCAGGTAAAAACAGGTACCTGCCACCGCTAACTATTGCTGACGAAAAGACGGTACTGAATTTAATTTCACTCCCAAATTCTTTACCACATTCACTGTGTAGGGAGGGAAGGAGGGGGAGGGGGGGATATCTTTAGGCCACCAGTGCCCTGGAGACAAAGTATTGGATATTCCTAATGGCATAATCTCTGTTTTTTGGGCGTTACACTTCAGGTGATTCACTTCCATCCAGAGGAATGATGCTGTGAGACAACGTTGTAGATTCTCGAAGGCCTTGGTTTACGGTTTGTCTAACACCAAAATTAACTGTGTATCATCAGCATACGAGATCGCCTCAATGTTGAAAGAATAGATCAGGCTAATTAGAGGAGCCATATAAACAACATTAAATAGCCCTGGACTTAGAGTTGAGCCCTGCGGGACCCCAGAAAACAGGGGTTTTTCTGCTGACTGGTAATGGCCAAGAGTGACAACTTGTCTCCGGTTAAACAAAAAAAGATTGTAGCCAGGCCAAGGCCAGATGAAAGATGCCATATGTTTTGAGACGGTCCAGAAGAATGTAATGAGAGATCAGATCAAATAGGTCCAATAAAATCAGCACAGCATTTTTTCCCTGATCTAAGGCACATTTGAGGGTTTCCGCAGTGTATAGTAATGCCGATTCTGTTGAATGCCTGGGCTTGAAGCCTGATTGACTAGGATGCAGAATATTAGCCTTTTCTAGAGAAGGGATCAATTGGATATTGATCAATTTCTCTGTGATTTTACTGAGGCATGGAAGCAGGGAAATAGGACGGAGATTAGAGAGAGTGGTCGGGGCAGCGAGTTGTTTCTTCTGAAGAGGATAAACTGCAGTGGTTTTCCACTTGAAGGGTGCTTCCGCTTGTGAGAGAGAAGACTTTATTATTGTATTTATAACTGGATTAGTGCTGTTGATAATAGCATGCAAAACCTCTGGGGGGCAGGATTCAACGGAGACCCTGATTTACAGGAGAGAATGGCATGGTTAGACTGTTCTAAGCTAATAGTTTGAAAAGATTGGAGAGTCAGTCTATCACCCCCATAATTAGAAGATACCGCTGTGGGCAATGAGAGGGGTGTTTAAAATCTTTTTATAAAATGGGAATTTTCTTTAAAAAAAAAAATTTCAGTTATTCGATCAATGGTAGGATCTTTGTTTTGAGTATTTTAGGGTGGGTGAAAGAAATCACTATTTTTTTTTAAAATTTGATCCGAGTTGGCAAGCTTAAGTAGATTAGTAAAGTAGGACTTCTTTTTGACTTTGATCTGTTGCTGATAGGTTTTAAGAGCCATTTTGAACATAGTTCTTTTGTGTAGCTTCTCTGCCGTCTGCGTTCTAATTGTCTGCAATGTCTGAGTAGTTCTCTCAGCTTTTAAGTATACAAGGGGGCAGAAGGTTTCTTGGAGGGATTCTTATTCAGAGGAATTGGCGGGGCCAAGATATTGCTGAGTGTAGACATCCATAAATTAAAGTGCTGTGTGTCTAATGGTGGGGTCTAATGAAGTTGTATACCAGAGTTGAGATTCTGTGTGGACTAAATACAGTCACAAAGACTGATGTTCACCCGATACCGGGAGATGAGCTCATGGATAGGTTGGGGGCTGCTAATTATCTGTAGCCCTTTTAGCCCAATAGGTGTTGCGTGCCCAAGTATCTGTAAAGCAAATTAATGAACTGTACATTTGCTTTATTGAAAGCACATTCTGCAAAACTAATGCGGATTTTAAAGTAGAACAGTCTACCATGAATCAACCATGACCTACCTGTAGCAGCGGCCTTGTTAGAAATGGGGATTTCTGGTTGGCTAAGGCTTGCGCCAAAGCCAGGCAGAAACCACCACTCTAGTCAGGGCAAGGAAATCACCTGCCAAGATAACCCCTGCTCACCCCCTTGGTAGCTTGGCACGAGCAGTCAGCCTTATCTCTGAGGCAAGGTGTAAAGCGTTGGCGCGCGCGCACCCAGCAATAACACCCAAGGCCCACCACAAAAGGAACTCCACACAAGGTTATATATAAAAATAGCCTTTGTATTATACCAAACACATTAGATAATAAACATCATTTACACTGTGCCACAGGCACGGGCGGAATTTGCAGGGGATTATATACACAGGACAGGGCCACATGGACCACTGTCAGGAATAAGCACTTGGTAGAACTAGCACTTGGTAGGAATAGCACTTGGTAGGAATAGCACTTGGTAGGAATAGCACTTGGTAGGAATAGCACTTGGTAGGAATAGCACTTGGTAGGAATAGCACTTGGTAGGAATAGCACTTGGTAGGAATAGCACTTGGTAGGAATAGCACTTGGTAGGAATAGCACTTAGAACATAGAATAATTGTAGCACCAAATAGCAAATGTAGCACACAACCAGTAACCACTGGTAGAAGGTAGGAACACGCTACGCAATCCTAAACACCTTAGGCAAATATCACGCGGGGAACCAGGAACTCACTAGCATAACTATACTAGGAAACACAACCTCCCAAGCATAAACACATTTAGAGGTATAGGCAAAAAGGCATTGCATATTATGCAGAACTCACATTAGGCAAGTAATCATATTTGCGCAGAAAATCATATATCAGACCCCAAGCCAACTTGGCCTCTCAGGGGCTCACAGGCCCAATGTCCAGAATGTCTGGGCTGGCTGCGCAGGCAGCCATAGAAGAATGCGCAAGGGCCTAAACGTAGCAGTTGCCCACTAAGTGCTGGGCAACTGGAGAACTGAGCCTGGCACCAGCGTGCCTCCTGGCTCTCCTCTGGGCTCTTAAATACACAATAGGGCCCAAAAACAAGATGGGAGCCTCGCAGGCTCTAAGAATAACCAACTGTGCCCTCAGGAGCCTCGTGGGCTCTAGAAACGAAATGCGCCCTGGAGCCTCGTGGTCTCTGAAAGGAAATATGCCCCAAGACAACGTTGAAGCTACGGGGCTCGGAATACCACAAAATGCTGCCACACGTTGGAGCCTCATGGGCTCGAGATAAATGCCCCCCAGACGTTGGAGTGACCCTCTGGTAGGGGGCCGCTCAAGTTATATGCCCGGGCCCCCACGGGAACTTTAAAGAACAATGGTGCCCAAAAGGAAATTAGCAGCCGCAGGAAGGGGGGGAGGGGGGGGGCGTGGGCACCGGCAATGTGCCCCGACGCCCCCAAGACAAAAATGACCCCCGGGAGCCTCGTGGGCTCGAAATCAGCAAATGCCCCCTTCAGCGTTGGAGCGGTCCGCTGCACTGCGGGACCGCTCGGGGAGAACAGGGACCGGCGATGGGGGCAAGAAAAAAAAATGTGCATTTGCACAATGGTGTGTATTCCTACCATGAGGCCTTCTCTGCCATGAGAACTCTGCATAGAGGGAATAGAAGCAGCAGGAAAAATCCCAGACCTTCCCGCATGTAAACTAACATCTGGTGCAGCTTTCTAGTCTTATTACTGGGAATGTTGGTGAATACGGACTAACGGAAAAATAGTCTCTAGTGGAGGCAGAAATCTGAGTCCATATTTTTACATTTCTTTTTGTAAATATGTACTTTTCTTTTTAAGGTGACGCATAGATGTCTATAAGTGGCACACTAATAGGACCTATATACAGGTATTCATTGTGTGCATGAAACAGTCGTGATACAATCTTTTCTCTTTGCAGCTTTCAAAGCACAAAGTTTCTTTAATTCAGTGTATTTTTAAAGACTGCTGCACATTATGCACAACCTCTGAGCAATCAGAAAATTAAACAAAACTATTAACAGGTTTGTTCCAATTTCACACAACAACATCCTTTCCAAAGGAAAATACCTTTCATAGCTCTGTGTCTCCATGCCTTTTAATTGCCCTTGGATTGAAACGGATTCTGTGATTTAATGCAGGGTGAGTAGTGCAGGGCACCCTAGTGTTTACTTGTGAATGGGGCAGCTGAGAAAGCAGTTTAATCCCTGGTGAGATTTCACACCTGTTCCAAAGACATTTTAAGCACCCAACTCAGTGGTCACTGTTGAGCAGAAGCCATTAAGCAGAGAGTGCAGGGCAACAACTGTCAGAAGAGTGAGAAACGGTACACTGGTCTCCAAAAACAATACATACTAAACAGTGGTTCAGCAAATGTATAAATGTCCTTCCAAGAACAAGAGCAGGGAAGATGGGGGCTAAAACCCTTCCAGCCCAATGGGCGTTGCGCGCATGCATTACATGCCATGGTACATTCAGGTGCAGTTTGGACTGGAGAGGTTGTGGGATGAGGGACACCTGCACACCTGTTGTGGCCATGTCCTTGTTAGACACCCTTCTGAGGTGAGGTACAATAGGGAGTGGAAGAGGCCACAGGTTTGCAAATAATGTCCGGATGTCTTTCGTTGGACAGTCCCTCGGACACGATCTATCCCCTCTATAACAGAAAGAGAAAAATGGTCTCTTCAATGCTTAAAACAATCACTTCTTATTCAATGGGGCTCGCAGTTTACTTTCACAGGAGACGGTGGATAGTAGGAATGGAAAAGATGATGAAAACCGCTCAAGGAAGGTATTGAGGGTTCAGGAAACATGGTGACATCTTGCGAGACCAAGTGGGTAAAAGGTTCAGGAGATGCAGTGCCCTAGGAGGTCGCATGCCCTACACATTGATATGAGAACTCTAATATTGATATCTATTATGCAACAAAGAGAGACAGCTTCATTTTAGGAGGGTGGTTGAGGAACTTCACTAACTGACCAAGGGTAATGAAAGCAGTAAGCAGAAGGGAATGTAAGTACTGTGGATTTCAGAGAGATCTGAATGGGGCAAACTAGGGCAACGTTTGGGAATTAGGGATAAGTGGAGGGGGGTGGGGTCGGTGGCTATGACATTAATTTGAAGCCATCAATGTGTTGTTGAAGTGACAAAACAGCATTGAACACTGAAATGTTTTCACTCGGAGTTCTAGGCTGCATTCTTTCTTCAAGTGTGAAAGAGATGCCTGTTACTTACAACATTTGAAACTGTTGTTTAAATGTTCTTTCTAAATTTAATACAATATGGCTCAAAAAGTCAGGAGGCTGCATCAATGCACTAATAAAAATATTACAGGATCAAAAATCTCCAACACTATGTTACAGATTTTTTTGTCAAAGTTGTAATATTTTGTAGAACAGAAAAGAAAAACATGCGACAGTCCAGCACAACTTCCCACGCAGGGGGCATATGTAAAGTCAGGCGGCAGAGATGGCATGGACCAAAGATAAGCACGTGCTCCTAGGCCTGAGTAGGCCACGAGTCAAAAGAAAGCACATGAAACATAGCCTAGGTCGTGGATAGAGAGTCAGCACAGAGTCAAGGCTACGAGCTGGAGTGGGTGCTACTGCATAATCAAAAACAATGGATCAGGCCAGCACACAACTTTGCGTTGCCCATTTATTACAGATTTTTTTATATATGCCAAGGAAATGTAAATTATAACATTAATAAAAGTCCATCCGTATCTCTTCACACAATCACTTCATTCGTTAATTTGCTTCACTATTTCCTGAGAAGTAAACTTGGAATTCATTAGAGTGGCTCCAGAGATAGGTTCATCTGTAAGGGGCAATGAAGTCTGTATTTACCAAGCAAACTGCATTACTGTCAACAATCCTAGGGTAATGTAAATGTTAAATAACGTGCTGATTTGATTTACACACAAGATTCAAAAAGCCAGAAGCATTTAAGGTAATAAACCATCTTTCATAAATCAAATTTAGTTAAAATCAACGTCAAAAGACATGTATGGATGAGTGAAATTCCCAGGCGTCGGACTGGATCCTCGGACTTGGATAACCAATCTGGAGATGGTCCTCTTCTGCACAGCACGTCCCTTCTTTGCTCCAACGTACCCCACATAGAGTTGGTCATCCACCCCTCGCTTTTAGTGCGGATAAGGTAGAACGACGGCACTCTTTTTTTGGTCCAGATGGTGGAGACTTTCTGCTCTCTTAGAAGGATTTGGAGGAGCATAGATGGTTGGCAAGGTGACAGACTGCTCTAGGTGGAAAGAGGTCTCTACTTTAGGCAAAATAGGAGCCCTAGTGCGGAGCACTAGTTTGTCTGGAAAGATCGTCAGGTAAGGAGTAGCAGCGGGTCTGTAGTAGTAGTTTATTAGCATAGTTCATAAAAACCATTGCAATACAAAACATCAAAATTTAAAAGCAAATCTGCGTGCAATGTTAAAAACATTATTCCATAATATGCATATTTTATCTTTTTAAAATAATTTCTAAAATGTATATTTTTAGACATCCATAAATAAAAGTGCTGTTTGTGTTACGATAAATTATGAATCTGGTTTTGGCATTTTTTTCCCACCACCCTCATGAACTTCACCAGACTACAATTCAGCTGTGGGTCATTAGGTGCAAAGCAGGCGAGAACTGCTTGTCTACGTGAGCGTACCCCATGCTGATTGAAATGGCATTTTAACAGACGCTTTCGTTCTTGCAAAAGTTCATTGCAGGAACATAGCAAATGCAGCAGATTCTCTGGCGCAAACCCGCATATGCGGCAGAATGTGCCAGCCTTATCCTTTAGGCAATGTGGAAAATGCTGAATACAAGGTAGCAAGCCCAATCTGTACTTTAAAAACTTAATTTGAGTAGATTTCGCATAGCCATAATCAAGGTAGTTCTGTGGTGCTGGTGTGAAATACGAGCACAAGGTCATCCAGCCATGTGACCTTTTCGTGAGGGATGCCTTGTCCTCAATCCAAGAGAGATGTTTAATTGTCTTCCTAACCAGTTTTTTAAGCGTGGAGTGATTTGTAGGAGTATCCCAGAGTTGGTTTAAGCCAGTATTTGCCACACTGCTTCTTAGGTAATGGGCAGCTGGTGAGGCAGAGTGTTGCTCCAATTCCTTCCATAGGTATTAGTTTAAAGTTAATTAGATGGAATTCCACACTTTGTCCTAGGTAGTTATGTACGTCCCCTGTCTTGCCAAGAACTGTTTCTGAACTCCAAACTCTAGCCTGATTTGAGGTGGTAGAGTATGTTTGTGCAAACCAAGAATAATCCTGTATGCAGCTACGACTATTATCTAGAGTTTTTGCATCTCTGCCTCTCTGTACTTCACTGCCATAAGCAATTGTTGGCAGGAGTTTGGCACATACAACTTGAGCCACAGGTAGGAGCGACGGGCCGGTTAGTTTACTGTTTTTAGAGAGATTGCGAAGGCAAGGCCGTTGCCTCTGTTGCTGGTTTTCTGTACAGTGAAATGGCCACCTTTATCGATTTTAACTCCTAGATATTTGTATACCGATGTATCAGGTTTTTCCTGTTTTTGCTGATCGTCATGGTCTGCATTTTCTCAAGGTTTATGGTCAGTTCATTTGCTTCAGAATAGCCCTGTGTAGCATTCACAAGATGTTGCTGACCTACTTGTGTATGGCTGATTAGGACTATTTCGTCCGCATAAAGTAGACACGGTAGTCATAGCCCACCTAACTTGGGAAGTTGAGAGTTACAGCTATTTACTATCGGGATAAGATCAGCTAAAAAAAAAAGTTGAATGAAGTGGGGGCTAAGATACAACCCTGTTTGAACCCTTTGTTGGTTAGTATGTGCCTTGACAGTAGTGACCCATCACCCAGCTTTATCTGGACCCATGTGTCCGTGTGGAGGCTAATCAGCAAGTCTAACAGACATCTTGGTATCCCCCAGTCACTCAGTTTAGACCATAAGATGTTCCGATGTATATGGTCAAAGGCAGCCTTGAAATCTATAAAGCAGAAATGAATGGGCATTTTAGTTGATTCTGCCTTATCTATTAGTATTCCCATGGTTTGGATATTTGTGGTTGTTGCGACACATTTAGCAAAACCAGTCTAGTTAGCTGGAACTTAAGAATTTTCTGTGGCCCAGGCCTGCAGCTCCTCCAAGAGTGTACCTGCAAAATACTTTGCATCATTGTCCATAAGGGCCACTAATCGATAATTCTGTGGGAGTGATTTGTCCTCCCCACTTGAATATTGGAAAAATAATTGATCCCTCCCAGGAGCCAGGCAGTCTGTTAAAATATCTAATTTCCAAAAACAGTGGTTCAAGTGCTGCTGCCCATTAATTCCCATCTTGTTTATAAAGGGTGGGCGGGATTTCATTCGGGCCTGGCGCCCCCCTCTCCTTCCTTTTCTAATTTGGAGCTTAATGATGTTTTGTGTGCTCGTCAGACCATCATTTATTGATAATGTATGACCATCAGGTTTGCCGGTGCTCAGGTGGACTGTCTGGGATTTATTTTTACTCATGCCTTTTGTCGCATTATCAGTTTTTGTCTCCAAATTAATAGAATCCATATCTTGATTGAAGTGGTTCCTGGGGTAGCTTGCCCATACTGTAATATTAGAGGAAACTCAATCATGTGAAGGTCTTGTAAATTGGTTTATGGTTTTCCAAAATCTTGCACTATTGTTCTGTTTGGTGTCAGCGTGTAGTTTTGCCCAAAGATTGTCCTCCGCAGATCTGTTGGCTTCCCATTTTTGTTTTTTCAGCATTACCTTTAGCTTCCGTAATAGATAAAGTTTCACTGTATCTGTTGGATTAAGCCGAAGTGGTCTCATAGTTTGATTAATTGATTTTTTTGTGCACCTGATCTTCTCTTTATATTCTCGTGGGACATACTTCATGCTACTATGGCCCGGCTGGACCCGTGGATTAGTTCTTGTAGCATAAGCTGCCATAGATGTTGTAAATTGCTCCCATTTCGCGACTTCACTTGAACCGGTAGCATTAAAGTGCGGTTTTGCATTTTCCAGCATAGTAACATCGGACGCTGCTGCAAACTTAATCCTTTTAAGATTGATGGTATAAACGGATTCTCTAGGAGCCAAAGATCGCTCAAATTTGGGCTTGCTTACTTTAAGCGCAATTTCTTGGGGGTGGTGATCACTGTCCGCTTTATCACCCATCTGAAATGAAATCATGTGTTGAAATAGAGGCAGTGAAATGAAAGTGTAATCTAGTATAGTATTAATTTTTGTTGAATAATGCGTTGTAGCTGGGGGGAGGATTATCTCCGGCAAATCTTCCATTTATTGCTCTGATATTACAATGTTCGAGATCCTCTAATATCGGTTTCCCTATTTTGGTTTGTGTGAATATTCGCGGCTTCCAGTGTAATGGGATATCCCAAATTGAATTTTGCAATAGAATGTCTTCATCTAATGAAGTTCCCATAAGATTAAGGTTAAAGTCCCCAGTAAGCATAAGATCTGTTGTAGATTTTTCCTCTATGCACACCTCCAAAAATTGTATATAGTTCCTTTGCTGCCTTTGTTTTCCTTTTTGGATGTACATAGGCATTGATTAAAGTAAGATCCATGCCCCCTTTGCCTGGTGTTAATTGCGAGGTGAGAAGATTTACTGCCATTGTCGCTGAAGAAGTTGGTCCAACTACATAGGCTATATATGACTGATCAGGTAAGAAGGCTGAGAAGACAATGCCTGCAACTCGCTCACCCTCCTGGCAGTAGTTATTGCTCCTAAAAAGGCTGTCTTGATGGTGAGCAGCAACAGGTGGCACTGTACAGTGGCTCAAAAGGAGCACACATTAAATAAGTGAGGACCAAGTTAAGGTTCCATTGGAGCATGACAAACGGTGAGGGGGGAAACCAATGCGTCAGCCCTTTCAGAAATCTATTTACAATAGGAGACTTTAATAGTAACGGTTGGTCGGGCAACCGTAGAAAGGCAGAAAGGGCTGAAACGCAACCCTTTAGTGTCCAGAGCAGAGTCCTGCTGGGCAAGAGTCAGAATGACAAGAATGTCAGAAAAGGAGGCATACATGGGTCAATAGACCATTCTGTACAACATTTACAAAATGTGTGCCATCGGCAGGCGTATATCAACTTTGTGGAAGGACACCTGGCTGTCAGGGTAACTTTGCCTACTTCCGAAGGAAGGTCAAATGCTATCGACTGTCACGGCTCAATCTCCACTCAAGGAGGCAGAGGGTTGACATGTTGGCTGGAGGAGTCTCCCCTGCTGCTGTGACAGAAGATCCTCCCAAAGGGGCAGCCTGATCGGAGGATCGATGCTCATCTACAGAAGCTCGAGATACCAAACTCTCTGTGCCCTGACAGGAGCCACAAGAATGACTTGAGCCTGGTCGCTCCTGATCTTCTAGGAGCCACAAGAATGACTTGAGCCTGGTCGCTCCTGATCTTCTTGAGCACTCTGGACATGAGTGGTATGGGTGGAAGGGTGGAAAGGTGTATAGGAGGCCTGAACTCCATTCGAGACTAAAAGTGTCGCTGAGCGAGAGCCACTTTAGAAACTTGAACCCGCGAAAATGCTGACATTGCGTGTTCTCTTCAGAGGCAAACAGTTTTAACCCAGGCTCTCCCCACCGCTGAAAGAGTCCTTTCACCACCTCTGGATGGAGACACCACTCGTGATCTGCTAGGCACCGACAGCTGAGTTAGTCCTCCCTGGCGTTCAGGCAACTGGCCAGGGATATGCCCTGTTGTTCCAGTGAAGTCCAGAGATCTAAGGCCTCCTGACAGAGGGTACACAACCCCACCCCACTTTGTTTGTTGCAGTACCACATGACAGTAGTATTGTCCGTGAACACCTGAACCAGCCTTCCCTGGAGAGATGGTAGGAAGGCTTTCAGTGCCCATTGGATCACACAAAGCTCCAACAGGTTGATATGGAGCCCAGCTTCTGCCAGAGAGCAGAGTCCTGTGATCTCCACCTCTCCCAGGTGGCTGCCCAATCCTAGGATCTGTCACCACTGTGAGATCTGGGTGGGGAAGGAAGAGGGTTCGGTCTGTGACCCATTCGCGGCTTTCAGCCACCACTGCAGATCTCGCACAGTTCAGTGAGATTCCCTTGATGCTGTGCCCACTGGAACTTCAGGTCCCACTGCAGAGCCTGCATGTGCCATCTGGCATGATTCACTAGCAGGAGGCAATGAGGCCCAGCAGCCTCAGTCTGTCTCACCGAAATCCAGTATAGAGGCTGAAACATCGGTATTGCAGCCTGAATATCCTTGACTCGCCATTCGGGAGGATAGGCCCGAAACTGCACTGTGTCCAGTACAGCTTAGATGAAAGGGAGTGTCTGGGAAGGAGTCAGATATGACTTTGGCACGCCGATAGTGAACCCCAGCGAATGCAGGAAGCTTGCCGTAGTCTGGAGGTGGGAAATCAATCGCCTGGGCGAGCCTGCCAACAACAGCCAATCATCAAGATAGAGGAAGACTGGAACCCCTGATCTGCACAGATGAGCCGTGACCACGGTCATCAACTTGGTCAAACACCCGAGGGCCACTGGTGAGGCCGATGGGGAACGCGGTAAAATGAAAGTGCTCGTGGCTGGCAGCGGTGATGGGCAGGCAAGAGAGAAATAAGTGTCCTACAAGTCCAACACTAACATCCAGTCTCCCGGGTCCGGGGCAGACACAACCCAAGTTAGGGTGAGCATACTGAACTTCTCTTTTCCTCTTTTGAGAGGAATTAGTTGAGGGATATGAGGTAGAGGATAGGAAGAAGGGCTCGGTCCTTTTTGGGGACCAGAAAGTAGCAGGAATAGCAACCACAGCCTATTTCTAGCACCGAAACCCGCTCCATGGTCCCCTTGGCCCAGAGAGTCGTGAAGTAAGGCACAGTGATTCTGTATCAGCCAATCGTAAGTTGGAGGCAACAGTCTTGACGTGGTAAGTTGGTGCAATGGTTGATTATTTTTTATTGTGAGAATAGGTCACAAAAATCAATTTTAAAAAAGGGAAAACCAAAATATGCTGTTGTCTAAGCAGGCACGCTTTATGCTTGCAATAAAATAAAAATACATTTAAGAACCTTTCACTGATGCAGCTGTTTTACCCAGGGTGGTATTTTTAAACAGGCCTTTCAGTTGTGTATGCATTTTATTATTATTTGAGTAGGAGACTAGAACAAAATCACCAGCTTAAAAAGCACTCCATTCGCAGAATACTACAGTATTACATGGTCACTAACACTTTATGGTATGAAATTAAAAAAAGGAGTGCAAGATAAATAAATGGTCTGTATTTAATTATAAAGAGCTAATACTATTTAAAAAATAATCATACTTTAAACCAGCTTTGCAGCTGAAGAGAATGGAACTACTTTTAGGTTGATGCAAACTATGCACACAGGCTTTGGGCAGTATCTCAAAGTGAAGGGAGCCAATGAGTAATGTAGGTAGACCGATTGCCCAATGCAATATGCTGTGGTGGGTGGAAGCAAAATCTGAATGACAATTTAACAGACCAAAGGATGAAGATTGTCTGATCAAAACCCCTTTATGTATGCATATTATGTAGGATTTATTTTAGGGAAACAATAAACTGGCAGACAGCTAAAGAGGTAAAAAAGGCCACACATAGAAAGCAGAGGAAGGTGAGCATGAGCCACTGGAGAAGAGGAAGAGTTTTCACCTCAACAGATAAAATCACAGGTCAAACCTCATTAAGAACCGAAGGTTCAGACTGCAATATGTCAACAATAGATGCAAAGTTTGTGAGTGTTACAACAAGTGTCAGATGGAGAAGACACAAAATGCCATCTTCACTTACATGGAGTTGAACATGCCCATCAAGGCTGTGAAGCAGAATCCAATAGCAAACATGGACTTCATTCGGACCTGCAGTGGAAAAAAGCTTGCAATTAACTTTGAAACTTCTGCAAGAAAAACTGAATGCAGGCAAATAGAAAACGATCAGACTCATGTAGCGGCCATGCTAAATTCTCAGTGGGAGGGTTAGCCGGCAGATCGCATGCGTCAACACATGTTGCTCCATTTTGATGTTGCTCAATAAAGCACATGGTATACACTAATGGTAGACTAGGAACTGATTGAATTTGAGATCAAACCACCAGCAAACCATTACTTAGCAGTAGCACTAGGTCTCCAATGTGGGTGATGTTGTTCAATGTCTACAAGTTAGGGATGAGATTGCTAAACCTGCAACCTGTGCAGATGTGATGCCCTAAATAAAAGTGTTCTAGTTTAAAACCTAGACCGCGCACCTATTCCAGCCAAGTGCAGGTCAACAACAAACAGGAAATTTGTCAGTAAAGCCTTCCTTTAGCTGTTCAGGGTAAGGAGGTTCAAAGTATCCATATTATAGAAAATGCCAACTCTCAAAACCTCCCAAGACATTAGACTCTGCGATCCATCATCCTAAATTCTGATGACATTCATTAGGAGGAACGGAGCTACTCAGGAAAAGGAATATAATGATGCCATGGCAGACAGGAAATAACCATGAACAAAAGCAGTGCAATGCCAGGGATGGACAGGAGATACTCAACACAAGCAGGACTACAATGACTGAGGGAAAGAAGGGATATGAGACACCAAGTATTCCGTGTGGCATGATGCCGTTTAAGCAAGAGAAGACCAGCATTGGGAATAGCAGGATAATGGTAATGCTTCTCACTGGAAGCAGACCCATGTCTGGGAAAGACGAGAAATGTCCAGCTACGAGAGAAGCAGATAACCTGGAAAGACACAGAATTCTCAGAAACCAAGTTAGCACAATGTTTGTCAGGGACAGAGGATGCTCAGCTCCAGGAGCAGTACAATGCAGAAACAAACCGCATATAATCATTTCAGCAGCAGCATTCCCGCAGTATCTGTGAGGGTAGGGAGATGTTCAACATTAGACACTACACAACACTTGAGATAGGCAGGAGGTGCTCACCACAAGATGAAGTGCAGTCTGGAGGACAGCTCATCACCCATTGGAGCACAAAAGCAAGACAACAGAAAAGGCACAGAACAAATCTCGAATAATAGGATTTTATCTTCACCAGGTACAGCACAATTGGGACAGACTAGAAATGCTACGTACAATGTATAACAAAGAGCCCAAAAGCCGGGGGAGCGGGGGGGGGGGGGGGGGGGGGATTGGATGTTCCGAACCAAAAACAGTACAATGGCCTGGAAAGATGTGAGAATTAGCTAAAACCTTCAGATTATAAAAATAGGAGGACACTCTTGCACACAACAGTTGGTTAAGGAATGGTGTATCCAAGCTGCTGATCTGACCAATCTTGCTATGAAACTGTGGTAAATTAACAGATAACAAATCCAAACAATTTGGGTCATGTTCAAAAAGGCCAAACAAAACTGAGTTTTGCCTGTACTGTTGTCACAATGACCAAGTGAACAAAAGCACATTCTAAGCAACAAAATGTAGCTTTGTTATCAACTCTTGAAAACAACTGTCCAAAGCTGTTCATCTACTAGTGGTGTCAGAAGAGACGAATTTTGCAAGAAGGGTTAGACTTAAATCGAACGTTGAAAAGGCAGATCACCTACACTGCATGAAACGATGGTAAGAAGTGCATGATTCTTCCAAGTAAGAACCGCTACCAAGACGCTTCTGTTGTACACAAGCAGCAGGGTAACACAGACAAATGCTGAAGTTCTGCAGAATTTTCAACACAACGGTAGGTCAGGAGCGAACAATACCCTGCAGTGGGGTATGGTTGACATTTAAATAAAGATAAGTCTTGTGCTCTGCAAAGGTTTCTTACCATGGACAGGTCCCGATTATTGTTCTTTAGTTTCTCCTCTTGACGTTCTGCAAATAAAAAGAGCACGTAAGTTTGGTGCAGAATCTTCATGTTTACAAAGTGGCAAATGCGATTTCTAAAGAGAGATTAGAGGAGTGGAATTGGTTTCTAAATTTTAAACTGAGGCCCGACTTGAGCGTCAGTCTGCCTAAAATCAAATATTTTAACCTTGACAGATCTTCCAACATTTTTTTGTTTAATTTAGACTCCTAGCTCTATTCACAAAAAGGTTACAGAACTTTACAACACCTTGTGCATTTTATGCCAGGCTTTTCTGAGTTTGGCTTTTTAAGGGCTGCAAGAAGTAGAACTCCTTAGTATCCCGTGGGAGCATCAATCCATCAGGGATGGAACGCTGCTTCAGACCAAGTTCACTTTTCTTTCCAATCATGGACAGCAGATTGCAATGCCTTTCATCCAGGAAGATCTTTGTCAGTTAATGAACTATGTCATATGTCTCTATTGCTTTGTTAAATGCATGGTCTATACTTGCAGTCTGATATTTAAAGCAGTTTTCTTTCTTCACCCCAAGGGACAAGGCCAGCAACGAAGACAGTTCAGGAGCAATGAAAAATCCCATCAATGCCATGGACCAATTAGGAACAAGGGGAAAGGTAGGCCAAGGATGAGAGTAGTTATCCTAGCTCTTCCAGAGCTAAATTAGACATCAGGTGGTAGTGGGTGAGACAGCAGCTAAAACTGCAGGATGAGTGGTGTGTGGAGAAAGTAGTCTTACACCTAGAAGGTACCATCTGTGGCATGCTTCATCATCAGATCCTCACCCACTACACAAAGTGAGAGTGGGTGACTTGACGCAATTGTAAGCTGAGCTCTTTCGCTAAGAATAAGGGATTTAGCATGT
Source organism: Lissotriton helveticus (assembly GCF_964261635.1). Lineage (NCBI taxonomy): Eukaryota > Metazoa > Chordata > Amphibia > Caudata > Salamandridae > Lissotriton > Lissotriton helveticus. Next base: position 1,857,827,707 of record NC_136057.1, read on the forward strand.
GAATTAAAATTGCCTTCCAGATCCTAACTCCTTTTTACTATGGAGGTCCTTTGGCTAAGATAAAAACAACCAAATGTTTTGGGGGCACAACGACCCATTAAATCAGTGGTTCGACATGTTTGTCTTTTTTTTATGCCACCAAGAGACAGAAGCTTTCCACAGGACCAGAAACTATGTTGAATCCCTACGATTCTGGACTAGTTAAATGGAACAAACAAAGCATGCACGCAACATGAAGCATGCACGCAACAGAGACCCTAATGAACCTTTTGCTCTTTATGGTCTTAAGATTGGAAAAAGAAAATCCTGTTATGTACCCGTTGGGGGGTATCCTTTGTCCCCTTACAATATATTTTCTCATCCTTTGGCACAACACGCGGAACAAGGCATGCAAACATGTTATGTCACCCCTCCACCACGCTGAAAGAATTCGCCCTGCACGTGACCATATATTTAAAAGCAAACCCAGCAAGGCAAAATAAAAGGACAATCCATGTATAGCATGCACACACAATGGTTGATAAAAATGTCTCTCCTATGACCTACATGTCCTATTTTTTAGTAAGGCTTCATAAGGCAGTGGGGACAGGCGATCCCTGTAGTCACACACTGAGAAGATCGGAAAGATTGTGCGCTATTGATTCTCTCGTTGGTTATGCGGTTTGCCTCGAGTTACTGCTTGTTCAAAAAGACCCCTGTACCGCTGCTGATTTCTACGACAGGAATCTGCTGCCACCCCTAAACAGACTACGGAAGGATGTCGGTCATTGGATGACCCTCCCTCTGACATTGCTGGGGAGGGCAGCGTTATATAAAATGATGGCGCTGCCCCGACTCTTATATGTGCTTGAGAACACACCGACTCTGGTGCCTCCGCGCTATTTGCAGAAAATTGCGGCAGTGGTGAATAGCTTGCTGTGGGGGCAGCGACCGGCACGCATAGCACATCTGAAACTTAACAGGAGCTGGTACGATGGGGGGATAGCGCTGCCCAACATACAATTGTATTATTGGGCGTTACAACTTAAAGTGATTAACCAGTGGCTACATGCCCCGCAGGACGACCCGGCTTACCTAGCAGACAGAATACAGCTGGGCACACACAGCCTCCTGGCTCCACTATATCACAAGGGGCTAATGGGGAAACTAATAGGTCCGACCAAACATACAGTGACACTGTGGCATAGGGCACAGAAGAGGCTTCATTGGGAGGGAGTGATAACGAAAATGACACCTTTGTGGGATGCCAGGGCATTGGGCCATTTAAGACGTACCAAGGGTTTCACCCAATGGGATACTATAGGTATATCCACGGTGGGAGACCTATGGTCGACAGATGGAGTGGTGCCGTTCGCGCAACTTCAGCAGACCTACAGCCTGAATCCTAACGAAACGTACAGATATCTCCAGATTAGACATGCACTGCAAGCGGCGATACCAGCCACAACCCAGATCGCAGAGTCGTCTCCACTAGAAGATCGCCTGCTCACTGATTTTATGCAAACACACGCCACCTCCCTAACATATCGTAAACTCCTGAATAACTTGCCAGACCCCCTGGATAAATTGAGGGAGGCTTGGGTGGGCGAACTGGGGGACATGAGTGAATTGGAATATGGCCCTGGCGTCGCCGAGGGAGGCTGGCATTTCCTCAAGGTTCAGATTGGTGCAGCCTAAGGTCCTACACAGGGTATATTTTACTAGAACACTACTGCATAGACTGCACAGGGCAGCACACCCGTTCTGTCTGAGAGGCTGGGATGAGGAAGGCTCATTTAAACATACACTTTGGGACTGCTCGATTATTACCACATACTGGCGTCAGGTCTTTCGCACCATATCCCAAGCATTGGAAAAGACACTACTGCCCGACCCCCGCACATGCCGTCTACATATCTGGGGCCCTACAGATAGGACACGGAGTGACCAACAATGGGTTGTTATAGGCCTAATGGTAGCAAAAAGAGACATAGCACAGAAATGGGGGGCGGTGGAGGCCCTGACGTTGGCCCTGTGGTGCAAAAATATGGACATGATCATGATAACTGAAAGAGCGGTATACAAATTGAGAGCCAACCCGCGCAAATGGAACATGATCTGGACACCCTGGAACAAATACCGGGGCGACCTTTGTGAACCCCTGTCAGAGGACGAAGAAGACAGTTCAGACGAGGATGAAGGGTAGGGGGGACAGCTAGTAACTAGGGACGTATTCCGCTATCCCGCCGACAGAATATTGACAGAGAGGGACACTGATAGGAGAGTAGAGGGGCCTGAGGTAGAGGGTAGGGAAGGTGGGATGCCAACGATGGCCTTTAACAGCAACCTACGTATTGACAATAACATTCAGTATATGCTTTCATTCTACAGAGTTATGTTACGTTTTATTTAAAAACATAGAAGTAAGATACTATATAAATGTATGTTATAAATCATTGTCTCCATATGTTCACTTGGGCTGATTTGCTGCCGGACCTCTGGTTGTCGGCTGAATAGCTGTGTCATGTACGTATCAGACCTGTTTTTTATGAAAAAGCAGCCGGCCTCAGGGTTGTGGGCGCACGACTTTGTACTATTGAAACTGTGAATAAAGATCTTACGAACCAAAAAAAAAAAAAAAAAGACCCCTGCTCTTAGTCACTGGAAATCAGCCTCCCTTTACGGTTCACGAACAAAATATCAAGTTAAAAATACACAGATGTTAATATCGACTCCCTATCCTTATAATTGAAAGTACAAAAATATCGAACAAAAATATATCGATTGCAATAATATAGTTGTCCAAAATATTGATTTCCAAATATATATCAATTGAAATATTAAACATGAATTAAATGTATTTTTTATAACACTATTGGTATACAAACATATATATACATATATATATATATATATATATATATATATATATATATATATATATTTAATAATATAATTATGGTTTTAAAAAAAATACATACTCACAGCTAATTTAAAAACATCCTTAAATTAATATTTTTATATTATATTTGAAAACCTCTAAAATGCAATATAAAAAATAAATAAACAAAATAGTTCATAAACAAGCAATTTCAATTACAAATAAAAACAACAATATTTCGAAGTTACTAAAAATAATTAAAACCTTTTATACGTATTGTAATTGTAAATTACCAAAAACATATTAATATAAATATTATAGAAGAACCTACCATTTTTTTAATTAATACATGTGCTATTCTCACTACAACTTATAAAAAGTAGAAAAAGTGTTGAACTTAGGAGGTGTAAAACTTAGAAGTAACACTACAGTCAATGCAACAGTAGGGAAAGTGTTGGTTTGCAGAGGAGTAAAATGTACTATTCCCAATCCAGTCAGTGCAACAGCAGGGACATTGTTGGATTGCATGAGAAACAACATATTTATATACCCACTGCAGTTAGTATTACATTAGAAACAAACACATTCTCTGAAAAACAATAAAATATTTGTGAAAACTAAATTAAAATATAAATTTAATAAAATCAAATATATTTCATATATCAAAATATGAAAAATGCATATAATGTTAACTATTTACAAACATTAAAATGTAAATCCCCAAAAATGTACGCTAAAAATATGTTTAATATAAAATGTACAAAAAATAATTTATTAAATATTTTCTTTTAATTCCCTCCCACCATATACCCCAACAAAACTCACAAACACCTAAAACTTAACTTTAAAAAACAATTACCAAATATGTATCAAACTAATTATCAATAAATACAAATTTTAATTTACATTTCACAATATACCCCCACAAAATACACCCCTGAAATGTAATAAATTATACAATTAACAGAATAAATGTTAAACGTAATAATTAATATCAATTCAACTATTAATTATAACCTAGAATAATACACCAGTGCACATCATATATAGTCACTTTTATCCTTTGCACAATTTAGCACTCTTTATCCATCACTGTTTTTTCTCTGAATCTACTTTATCATTTCCAGTAGTCATGTGATGTTGATAATTCAAATTTTTCTCTTTAAACGACAATAATCCACAGCCGACGCGCGTTTCGCCCCATTAGGGCTTCCTCAAGGCTTTTTGCTGGCGTATAGTGCACTATTCTGTTGTAAGCGCCTCTTTTTTAAATAAAATCCAATGTTTCTCAATATATGATTCAGCTACTATGCAATTCCCAATGTTCAAACATGTGAGACGTCTGTATGCTGATCCTCCACCATATAATCAATCAGGGAGCTACGATAAGTTCCATCTATCCATAAAGTTTTCAATGTCTGTTCACCATGCCATCTCTGTAATCCGATTGTCACAGAATAGTGCACTATACGCCATCAAAAAGCCTTGATGAAGCCCTAATAGGGCGAAACGTGCGTCGGCTGTGGATCATTGTCGTTTAAAGAAATACAATTTGAATTATCAACATCACATGACTACTGGAAATGATAGTCGATTCCGAGAAAAAAACAGTGATGGATAAAGAGTGCTAAATTGCGCAAAGGATAAAAGTGACTATATAAGATGGGCACTAGTGTATTATTCTTGGTATTGTGACTTTCTGCGACAATTTTTGTTGGGCAGGAGGTCTTTGTGGATGTACTAGGTGGATGTGCATCAAACACCAAAGTTGCACTCAATATTGAATGTGTTGATCTTGAAACTGTGGGTGAAGTTGACTTGATTAAGAGAACGTAAATTGATGTGTAGGACATTGTAGGAAGGTGGATACCTGACTATGGTTACCCCAGATTTTTGGCCTAGTGTTCAGCTGGTTTTCGACTTCGTTGGCCTGGGATCCTGCTAATCAGGGCCCCAGGTTATCTGCTCTCACTGTAAAATGGACTCCATGTACTTTAGGTACATCTCCAATTGGATGTTGGGTCACCTTGTGAGCCCCTGTATAATGTACCATAGGTACCCAGGGCATAGGTGCATCCAAGGCCTACCAGGGGATGCAGCATGAATTATGCCACCCCTGGCTGGCCACCCAAATTGACACAACTGGCTGATCACTCAGCTGGGGCAAGGTCATGTAATCACCCCTTGCTTAGGTATAGTATTCCTATACCTACCATGATATATAGACACATATATACCTATCAGTCACTCCTATGGCAGGCCTTAACAATCCTGAAGGCAGAGTGCTTGGTTTTATGTGAGATGAGGCTCTAGCATGAGCTGAGCCTGTCTGTAGCTTTCGGAACCATGTCCTTATAGCTGTTCTATGATATATCCATACCATATACTCTTAAGTGCATTATAATCCTCGCGGTTAAATTCTAACTCTGGTTTGGCTTTATCAAAGCATGTCGTGTAAGGTGTCATACGCTTTGGAATACTACCCCCTTGCCAGTTATGGCGACGGGGATAGCATTCCACCCTTCTAGACGGAGAAGATATGTTGTTAATCCCGGTTAAAGTTAACCAGAGCCTCAGCATCACAAAATGGATGCTGCTGCCACAGACACAAGTCTGACCTCCTGCTGCTGGGAGTCCTTCCAGCGAGGGAGGCTTGGACAATAGGTTTCCTGTCTTGGGAGGTGCTAGCACCACCCGAGACAGGCCATAGTGTATTGGGGTAGGGAGGGCTGAAAGAAATTAGACACTGCCTGGGGCACACAAGGTGTCCCATGCATAGCCCGGTTCAAACCAGTTGCTGGGGCACTCCAGCCCCAGCTCTGGCGCGAAACTGGACAAAGGGAAAGGGGTGTAACCACCCCCTTCCCTGGTCCCACCCATAGGAGGGAACTAGCAGGTAATCCAGCCCCTCAGATTAGTATATAGGTAGGAGCTGAGTCAAGAGACTTTAGATTTATCCTGAACTGAAACGAAACTCTGGACCTTCGACGACCTCCTTCACAGAAGACGACTGAAGAATCTCCCTTGAGGTCAAGGAGTGACCACCCTGTGCAAACAGGCACCATCCAGCGATCAGCGGTTTACTTTGTCGACGCTCCTGCCGGAGCCCGAGCACAGAGTCCGACGAGAGCCAGACTTCAAGACTTCTCTGACCCCGATCCACAGTCCCTGCAAAGCTGAGACCCGTGGAGGCGACGAGAGACATGGGACCGGACATCTTGAAAAGCCTGCTCCTTGCGCAGCTTCTGAGGCACCCTCGAAGTTGTGCATTGGGAAGCCGCAGCCCCGAGCATCATCTGCACCGAAGAACAGCCCTTCACACTCCACGAGTTCTGCGTGGGGCCCTTCTGCATTTTCCTGCTTGAAGCGTCTGTCCGGTTACTTGCCCATTGGCTAGTGGCCTCTGTGACGACAAACCTTTAAATCTACACCGCCTGCCTGGTTGCTCCAGGTGGGCCCCTGTTTCCCTGCAAAGGAGAGGCCCCATAGACCTTGCTGGTCTATCCCGAAGCGAATATTCGATTCCTGCGTGGGTTGCATTTGCCAAGGCCTGTTGACTCCAATCCGGAAGCAGACGCCGCCAACAGCGAGATCCTTCGTGGGACAGTCCGTATCCAGCTCCTGGTCATCGTCGACGCCTCCTGGTCCAAGTGGCTGCAGAGTCAAGCTCCACGACATCACCCGATTGCTTCGCGACATCGCCTGGTTCCTTCCTGGTCACTGGCTAGTGACCCAGACTCTGTCCCCTCTGCTTTCAGGTACTCTTCATCCTCGATCCACCCTTGGATCCACCCGGACACTTCTCTCCTGGTCACCTGCAGCATCTTTTTACAGGTCTCCATAGGAATCAGCGAAGAAACTCGACACACTTTGACACCTATGCACCCGGCTCCTGTGGGTGAGGTAACGCGAGTACTTCGGTGCTCCTGTGGGTATTGACTATCTTAGTGTCTAAGTTTGAAGTAGCTTTCTCCGAGTCGATCTGGAAGTCTCCTAAAAGAACTGGTTTCCAATTCTTTAGTTCCCATTCTAACTCTATGGTAACTCACGTGTGTGAATAGACACTGCACACTCATCCCGTGGGCCTTCTGCTCCCTAACTCTCGTTAGTACAGCGTAGCCCCAGCGATGCCCTAGGCCTATCCTGTGTTCGATGCCCTAGGCCTATCCTGTGTTCGTGACGTGGTTCTTATACCACTATTTTAGTATATGGTTTTACGTGTCCCTAGGGCCCTACTGTATATTGTGCAGCTTATTGTATGATAATTAAGTATCTTGTTATGTGCTTTAGCCTCGGACCTCCTAAAGAGTTCAGAGGGGTTGTGTTTATAATAAATACATATATATTTTATATATAACCTGTGTGGTGTCCTTTCATTTGGTATTCAAGGGGTTACATATGGTAAAACAGCTGGCTTCACATGCTCTCTGAAGTTTTAGCCTAAGACTGTTTTGTCCATGCTACCACTAGGATAGCAAGTCTATAAAGTTGACTTTACAACCATCACCAGAAGGGTTGTTTGGACTGATACAGGGTGCCCAATAGAATAGTGAAAAAAACAACAAGTGATGGACTGAATGTGGATCAATGTCACACACTCCCCCAGACATTGATCCACATTCAGTCCATCACTTGTTGTTTTTGCAATTGCCGCCCTAAGTGCGCTGGGGATGCCCAGACGTGGGTCCCAGGCACTCCACACCACTTGGAGTCAAGCTAGCCGGGCTGAAGAGAGGTGTTACCTCGAAACCGGTCCGGTCCTCGGATGCTTGATTCCGTTCTGGGAAGGACATGGCTTTTGTAGTTCGGACTGGACTGTTCCCATGGGGCAACAGGGTCAGAGCTGATTTGCATATCGCCATTGTCTAACCCAGGGTGGTGTGGAGTGCAAAAAAACGATGGATTTGGGCCCAGATCTTTTGACTGGGGGAGTGTGTGACATTGATCCACATTCAGTCCATCACTTGTTGTTTTTGCAATTGCCGCCCTAAGTGCGCTGGGGATGCCCAGACGTGGGTCCCAGGCACTCCACACCACTTGGAGTCAAGCTAGCCGGGCTGAAGAGAGGTGTTACCTCGAAACCGGTCCGGTCCTCGCATGCTTGATTCCGTTCTGGGAAGGACATGGCTTTTGTAGTTCGGACTGGACTGTTCCCATGGGGCAACAGGGTCAGAGCTGATTTGCATATCGCCATTGTCTAACCCAGGGTGGTGTGGAGTGCAAAAATACGATGGATTTGGGCCCAGATCTTTTGACTGGGGGAGTGTGTGACATTGATCCACATTCAGTCCATCACTTGTTGTTTTTGCAATTGCCGCCCTAAGTGCGCTGGGGATGCCCAGACGTGGGTCCCAGGCACTCCACACCACTTGGAGTCAAGCTAGCCGGGCTGAAGAGAGGTGTTACCTCGAAACCGGTCCGGTCCTCGGATGCTTGATTCCGTTCTGGGAAGGACATGGCTTTTGTAGTTCGGACTGGACTGTTCCCATGGGGCAACAGGGTCAGAGCTGATTTGCATATCGCCATTGTCTAACCCAGGGTGGTGTGGAGTGCAAAAAAACGATGGATTTGGGCCCAGATCTTTTGACTGGGGGAGTGTGTGACATTGATCCACATTCAGTCCATCACTTGTTGTTTTTGCAATAGAATAGTGGACATCACAAATCAGGCCAACTTCTCAGTCATTATAGCAAATCCACCCTTTTTTGTATTAATTATAACCTAATTAAAAATTAATTTACTTCCAACCATATACCCCAACAAAACCCAAGCCCACCCACGATTTAAGGTAAAAAAAAATTAAATTACACAATTCACATTTAATCATGCATTGAATAACTGTTAAATAAATTATATATATATATATATACACACACACACACACACACACAAATGTAGGTCTGTCTGTCCTTTATGCATTACTACACCATTCATCCGATCGCCATGAAACTTTGGGAAGTTGTTGAGTACACTCCGGCGAAGGTTTCTGGCATAAAAGCTTTTTAAATATCGGCCTCCCAGGGCCCTCATAATCTTTCGAATACTGATGTACACACCAGATGGAAAAACAAAAAAATCGTGTATCCACAAGCACTCTAATAAATAAATAGAATTAAAACGACACTTTGAAATGTTTTCCATATTAAAGTGAATAAGTTTCAATAAAAATGACAATGTAAATTGAATGTTATCATGACGAGTTTCCTTGAATTTCCTTTCTTCAGAGTTCGCAGCAACGCGCAAGCTAGTAAAAATATGAATATTAAATACTTGAAATTACTTCCCACCCTGTACCCCTCTAAATACCACAAACTACACCTAAAATTTAAAAAACAAATTTACACTATTAAAATGGTTAAACGAATAATTATTACCAATTAATTATTAAGTATAATTAAACTACTTTCCACTGTCCACCCCTATAAACGTCACAACTCACACATACAATTCAAATAAAAAATTTTGAATTCACTTTCATCAGTCATTAAATAATATGAATTAAAAATGAACTAATTTATTATAATTGAATTAGTTCCCACCCTGTACCCCTAAAAAAACTCACAACCTGCTATGGTACTAAACATAACATTTAAATTAAATGTAAGAACTAATACAAAATTTACAAATACATTAACAACAAATTATACAAAAAATTACCTCTTATACATTTAAAATATACACCAAAATACATCATTAAAACACTAAACTAAAACCAATTATATTTTTGTAAACATTAATAACCCAGTTATTTTAAAAATCAATATTACCTTAAAATCGATATTCTTGCTGACGATATTTCCAGGTCACAATATTTTTGACTCAATATTTGTGGAAGTCGATATTTTGTACTCTACATTTTGCCCCTCCTTTTACACCTACTTGGCTCACTGCACATCTTGGATGTTGGCCAGGCTCGGGTCAAGTAGATTTTTCAATAGTGTGCAGCTGTTACCGTGGAGCATCATGTGACTCGCGAGTGTCACAAGAAATGGAAGGCTGAGGATTGTAGTCTTGTGTGATTTTCAAATCTATGTTCATTGACAGCCCTCGATGTCTAAAATCAGTACCCATAGTGTAGGATGCATTTCGAGAGCTGAAGAATAAACTTCTCCCACTGAAGTCATTGCATGATGTGCATTGCTGCATGCCATGCTCTGTTTAGTGTATGGGTAGTAAAATTGTGTTGGTATGAGATTAGGACAGTGAAGATTCTATGTCAGGACTGGAGGCGAGGATTATGCCTTCTTTCCTCACTTTATTCCACAGCAGCAAGAAGGTATACAACAAACTACTTTTCCCATGAACCATCGGGAATAAGTAGGCAAAAAACAAACATGGCAACAACCAATCAGAGTCCAAGTGCATTTCGAGAGCTGAAGAATAAACTTCTCCCACTGAAGTCATTGCATGATGTCTATTGCTGCATGCCATGCTCTGTTTAGTGTATGGGTAGTAAAATTGTGTTGGTATGAGATTAGGACAGTGAAGATTCTATGTCAGGACTGGAGGCGAGGATTATGCCTTCTTTCCTCACTTTATTCCATAAATGGACTCATCCACAGCATCACAAAATGCCTCCCCCCCCCATGGCATCTCTGAAAGGGGGTCTTCCTCCTCGGGACAGGCATCATAGTACTCCATACCGCCACAGATAATACTAGGACAAGGGCAGGTAGGCGCACACGCAGCCGGGTAGGCCGGACAGGATCTGCAAAGGCACTGTAAAGGCCTCTGGTGGGGCCCAATAATACAGGACAGCTGGGTGTCGGCTAAATGCACTGGCAGTCACAAAACCGCAATCGAGGGCAGCCTGAGCCCCAGCGGACAACTCTGCTGGCAGCCAATTCAACACACACACACACACACACACACACCCCTGTGCCAGAAGGGCGCTCGCCGGTCTGGGTCTAGTCCCCTGTATTGCCAAAGGCAGGCCAGTACTGGACCTCCAACGAGGCGTCAAGGACCGCAATACTGACTCCCCCACCGCGTATTTAGGTGGCGGAGCGTAAGAAGCAATGCGGCAAACAGCAAATCACCCGCTTTAGCCGCTACACCACACGGGCGTCTGTCCTCAGACCGGGGCCTCGGGAGTCAGAACGCGCGCGCGACGTTCGAATGCCCAGAAGAGCCCGAACGACGCGCTGCGCCTCAGACGACTCCCACGCCCTCCAGCGGCGGGAGGTCCACCGAGACAAGCCAGCAATCCGTCGCGTAGGGTTGAGGGGGAAAAAACTCGCAACCGCGCGACGCGACCAAAAGAATCACCCCAAACGGTGAAGCGGGGGTTCAACGCCGGCGCCCGCACAAGAAAGAAACACCACACCGAGGGAATCAGCGCGAGAGCACCCCCCCCCCCCCCCCAAGCAACAGCAGTGCGGGACACTCAGCGATCACAGCGCAAAGCGAACATGCACAGGCATCGTTAAAACATTAAACAGTAAAACAAAGTATAGAGAGCACTTATCTCTGCTGACTATTTCTACTGTGTTGTATCTTATGCAATGACTATTACTCTTTCCTGTTCCATGAGTAATACGTTCCTGTTGTTGCAGGTTCTGACTCCCAGAAACAAGATGTCTGACGTAGGCGGAATGGATACTGGTGATGGACTATATGGGATTGCTTACCTCTGATTGGATATGGACTTGGACTCTGATTGGTTGTTGCCATGTTTGTTTTTTGCCTACTTATTTCCGATGGTTCATGGGAAAAGTAGTTTGTTGTATACCTTCTTGCTGCTGTGGAATCACGTGAGGAAAGAAGGCATAATCCTCGCCTCCGAGTCCTTAATAGAATTGAAACTTTCCGTTACGTTAGCTAGGAAATTTTTTCATTCTATAAAAAGAAAAGTGTACATCACATTACACTACGGAGCAGTACATCACGACAGAAAGTGTACATGATTAGTACTGATCAGGTCTAAGTCATTTAAAAAATGTTCCACTATGAGATGTCATCGTTCAAGACTGGTTTGTGTCTAGACATGTTATAAATCCATCACTGCTCTTTTATAAAAATAGGATTTCCCCCAGATATCTTTTTTTTGCTTTAATATATTCTAGAATGATCCATTTAAGATCTTTCACAGAGTGCCTAGTATTTTTTTTAGTGTCTTGCATTTTTAGTGGGTTTGCGTTAGCAACGAATATTACTTCTATGCTCACATATCCTTGCGCTTATTTTCCTGGTTGTCATTCCTATACATTTGAGATTGCATGGACAGGTTATCATGTAGATGATCTGTTTCGTGCTGCAATTTATGTGTTTTAGTTGCCAAAGGGAGCATAGAGCCAATTTCTTTCATGGGTGTCATCAAATAGCATACACTACACTGGCCACCAATCCCGGAAGGCCTACTGCATGGTGTATGGTGTTAGCTGGTCTTATAATCTGCTTGGGTCTCGAATGTACCAGTGTGTCTTTAAGGCTTCTGGCTCTTATCCCATTGTCTGGATCCTGTATTAAGGATATGTCAGCTGTGTCCGGTGATTTTCGCCTGTCTCAGGACACTCCACGGTAACAACTGCACACCATTTAAAAAGCTTCTCGGCCTGAGCTTGGTCAACATCCAAGGCGTGCGGGAAGCCAAGTGTAAAGGAAGGACAAGGTCTCTAGCTGAAGTAAGTGCAGGGGGTATTTTGGACCAAGCAGTAACTGGAGGTAAACTGCATAACTAACGAGGTGATCAAATGCTCACGATTTCTTATCTTCTCAGTGTGTGACTACACGGATAGTGCGACCACACTGCCTTATGAAGCTGAACTAAAATATAGAACATGTAGGTCATAGGAGACACCTTTTTATCAACACTTGTGTGTGCATGCTGTACAAGATCTGTCAATTTATTCTGCCTGTGTGTGCTTTTAAATGTATGTTCATGTACATGGTGAGTCCTGTCAGCGTGATGGAGGGGTGACCTCACGTGTTTGCAGGGTTTGTTGCATATGTTAAGTATGTTGTGCCAAAGCATGAGACAATATAATGTAAGGGGGCAAAAGATAACCCCCTCTTCCAACATGTACATAAGAGTATTTTCTTCTTCCAATCTAGAGACCATAAAGAGGAAAAGGTAAAATATGGTCTGTATGTTGTGTGAATGCTTCTGTTTGTTTCTTCGAACTAGTCCAAAGTAGGGAAATACCAATCCAGAAACGTAAGGATTCAACATAGTTTTTGGTCTTGAAGAAAGTCTACTGACCCTTGATGGAATGCAAAAGGCTGAAACATGTTGACCCACTCATGTTATGGGTCAATATACCTACAAAACATCTTTGTTTTTAGCTCTACCAAAGAACCTCCTCAATCGTAATAAAGGAGTCAGGTTCCGGGAGGCAATTTTAATCACTCATTCTTAGTTTAAGAGCTCCGCTTAAAACTGCATCGAGCCAAACACTCACTCACTCTGGGTGAGGATCCAATGATGTAGCATGCCACAGGTGGGAATTGTGGGTGAGGAATTATCCACCCTGAGGAAATGAAAACTAGTAATTCTAAAGAATGGTCTTGGACGTGCAGATATACAGGGTTAGAATCCATGTATAGAAAAGTAAATAAGGTTAAGAAACCCTACTATATTACATGCTTTTAGCACAGAAGCATTTATCTTTCCTAACTTGTGACGTGTCACAATTTACAAATCTGAAATCTCATTTACAATGTTAAACAAAGGCTATACCATTCATAGTTACTATGATCTGCTTTTAAGGTAAAACAACCAGCAAAATCAGATACTACAGGACAACACGGTTGATCATACCATCCTTCTTTCCCGTGTCGAGGCGGCGGGTATCAGGGGTTCCGCCCTGGCCTGGGTGACCTCATTTTAGTGATCGCACCCAAGCCGTCCATCTGGCAGACTTTTCCTCAGCGGCTCAAAAAGTACAGTGTGGTGTCCCCCAGGGCTCGTCTCTCTCCCCTCTCCTTTTTAATTTGTATATCTTCCCACTTATTTTTGCTTTACAGCGGATGGAGGTCACAGTGTTCAACTACGCTGATGACCTCCAACTTATTTTTACTTTGTCCAACTCACCTCATTCCATTCATAGCTTCCAGTCAGTTATGGTCTTTATCAGGGATTGGATGAACTCGAACCATCTGAAACTCAACCCTGATAAGACCGAACTTGTCCTGACTGGAGGTAAACTCAATCCCTGGTCTTCTGCCTTTTGGCCTCCCTTACTTGGTCCCCCTCTTCCCTCTTCTTCTGTCAAAACTTTGGGGATCACTCTCAATCAACATCTTACCCTCCACTCACATGTTAGCACGGTGGTCTCTTCTTGTTTCTTTGTACTGCGTACTATTCGCAAGATCTCACGCTTTTTCTCTTCCTCTGCCCTCAAGCTCATTGTCATGGCGATGGTTCTCTCTCGCCTTGACTATGGCAACGCACTGTATAATGGCATCCCCAGTTATGCCCTCCGCCGGCTTAAGCTGGTGCAGAACCAAGCCGCTCGCCTGGTTCTTAGTTTACCCAGATCTCAACATATCACTCCGTCTCTCTGTTCCCTGCATTGGCTCCCGATAAAAAAAAAGAGCCCTGTTCAAACTTGGATGCCTGACTTTTCAGGCTCGCGCCGGGACAGCCCCAGCCTTTATTAAGGCCAACATCCATCATTATATTCCTGGTAGGCAATTGCGTTCCTCCTCCCTCTCTCTTTTAGTGGTACCCCGTTTTAAGAAAAGTAGGACAGGAGGCTGTAAGTTTTCTGTCCTTGCCCAGTCCTTTTGGAACTCCTTGCCCCTCCTTTTTCGAACTTCTGCATCTTATATGGAGTTCCGTAGGAGACTGAAAACTTTTCTGTTCTCACAGGCCTTCTCACCTTAATCTACTGGTCCTCCCTGTTGAAGTTGTATCGTCCCCGCAGCGCCATGAAACCGCTAGGTAAACGTGCGCTATATAAATATTTTTAAATTCAAATTCAACAAGTGCAGACCGGAACAGAATGACAAAATAGCAAAGGACATCAATTACAGAAGAAGGCTGGGTGCAAGCTCTTGGTCGATCATAACTATCAGATTTGTGGTCACCCACACTGGACTCTGTGTTGCACTAAGTAGTTTTCTAGGGTAACACAGACGTCAGTCCAACGCTCTGCCCCATCCGCTTTCACACTTATGGCTATTTCTCCCTCAGACTTTGGTTGCCACAAATCAGAGCTCAAGTACCCAACAATGGCGCCCGACCCACAGTAGGCAGTCACCCCTCCTTATTGGACTTGCACTCTTGCAGTTCTTACCTATTTTCTTCTTTTGCTGACGTCCCGCGGACTCAGTTATGGTTTCCTTCTTTTTCTCCACTGAAAAAAAAGGGACTATATTGTTATTTTTAAAGCTTTGTTAATGGAGTCAATAGGTAGTATAAATAATAGACAGTTGATAGTGTCTGCAAATTAGCAAGCAGGCATGAGCATTCTGGGTAAAAAAATGTTTTTAAGGCAATACAATTTAAGAGTAATAAGAGGAAGAGAGAAGTGTGGCGCAAGAAAAGAGAAAAAAAGATTTGTAGTTGATGTGGGATTATGTGTACCTGCAACACACTATAAAAATACATAATCGAAAAGAAAACGAGTCCAGCTGTGCCAACATAGAAATGTTTCATTTGGACACTGATCAAGTGCAGTAGCGAACAAGTACAAAAGATGGGAGGTTTCCACAAGCTGTATTTCTGGAATGACGGGCAATACAAGTACACAGGTGAGATTAATGCACCTCAAGAAAACAGATGTCTTCACTAGTTTGTGCACAAGAGGTTGTTCAAATCTAGAAGCTCAGCTCAATGAGTCACAACAGTCCCAAGAAAACAGAAGTGGTTTACTCGCTGCAATAAATTGACTGGTTCCCATGGCAGGGAAGAACCAGTCTTATAATTGTCAACAACCAGTAAGAAGCAACATGTCATCAAGGCAGCTTTGGAACGTACCTATAGGGGTACATACAAAACACACAAAATGATGGACGGAATGTTGCACAATGGCAAAACATTCACCCCCAGTCACAGATCTAGGTTTAATCCATCGTTATTTTGCTGTAGGGGTACATACAGTAGAGTATTTATGCCAGGGCTACAGGCTGATAAAGGGTGCAACAGTCACTTGATTCCTAAATGTAGGCCAGCTGGAAGGACAGAGCTTTTAACTTCTTCCCTGAATATAACATAGCATTCAAACTCCCATAAAGATTCAGGAGCAGTTCTACAGTGTAGGCCGTTGAAGAATAGAGCCCTAACCAATGCATCTTGGTGTTTGTATTCTGGGCAAGAAGAATACGTTACTTACCTTCAGTAAAGCCTTATCTGGTAGGGACAGGATCTAGCCACAGATTCCTTATCTTATAACTCTGCCCATGCGCCAGACTGGATCAGGCCATTTTTAAAGAAATACTTCTGTGCGTCAGTAGAGAGTGTCAAGCGACTCCGTAGCAACATCGTCCTCTAGATGAGACATCGACGGAATCCATATAAACCCTTCTCTGAAGCCAGTTTTTTCTGTGACTTTTTCATGCCAACAACGGGGAACCACTTATAGAAACTGCGTGTCAAAAAAAGTAATCTTTGTGTTAAACAATTACAAAGTCCTAAAGAAAGGCATGAGAATGCCAAGAAAGGGATCTTGTAGGTAACAGAACAAGTAGTTCGCAGAGTGGGTAGGATGGGCAAGTCGATAAGTAATCTGCGGCTAGATCCTGTCTCTACCAGATAAGGCATTACCGAAGGGAAGTAACTTATTCATCTGAAAGAGACATCTAGCACTGGATTACTCTTCTTAGAATTAGACACCCAGGCAACAACATCCCTTGAGGAGGGTCTGCGAATTGAACTCATGACAGATCCCTGAATAAAACTAGCCAGTCCGTAACAAGACAACATGTTCAAGAAAATAGGTGAGGCAAAGATGGTCCTCCACCAGAAGGACTAGCGAGCCAGAGAGAGAGAGAGAGAGCCAGAGAGAACGAGCCCTGGGAACTTTACAAGAGAGCAGAGCGCCCTCCATCTGAGGAGGTTGGGGGTAGGTCTAAGGCAGACCTAGAAAGGAGGATTCAGCCTTGGGCCCAAGCCTCACCAGATCGTCAGCGTAGAAGAAGTGCTGACCCGGTGATTAGGGATCAAGGTAGCCTAGTACAGACTCAATTAAGATGTAGGAAAAGCAACATGGCACCTTTAAGTGCGCACGAGGAGAGCAGCGACGAAGATGTCCACTGCTTCCCCCCCCCCCCCCAACACACAGTAGAGACAAACTGACCCCAAGGGAGATAGTGACCAGAGAGGAAGTCAAGACCTTTGGGCAACACTTTTGCCACTCGCTATCCTGCTGGGGCGAAAGGGAGGGCCAGTATAATAGACCCTGGCCAAAGGTAGGATCCTTCGAACCAGAGGACATGGCTATTGCGGAGGACTGTATCCGGGATGGAGAGGGAGTTCCCAAGTGGAACTTCACCTACATGCAGGACTGCCAAAGAAAATGAGACGTTAGCGAGAAACGGGCAGTGCTGCTCCAAGCCAAAATGTGTCAGCTGCTGCAGAAAGGCACGTATGGGACACTATGTGCCCTGGGCCCAGATAGACAAAGGAAGGGCTCAAAACCAAACTGCCACCAATGATAGATAGCCGTAACCAAAACTGGGTCTGGGCTCACGGGCAATAAGGACAAGCCTCACTAAATACAAAAAACAAGCAACAGTATTGCCAATAGCTTAGAATGGGGGCCTGAAAGTGACCACACAACCTACTCAATTAAAAAGTAAGTCTTCAGACAACTCTTTTGGTCCAGAATAAATCAATTATTTTAATTTCCAATTTTTTTGTCAAAACATATTTAGAAAATATTCACATATTTATATACAATAATTATTACACTCCACATTTATTCACGACGGCACTCCTTACACTCGGTACCAACATTCAACTATGCATACACATTATAACAAACATAGAATCAATTGACATCAATTTATACATAGCATATTTAGAAGAATAAATTCAAAACAAACACAGGAAATCAGATCAATTGTGAGAATTTTTGTGTTTTCAAGAAACGTCCTAGTGCTGTACACAAAAGGTCTACGCGTTTCGAAAACCCTTTCTTCAAGGGAATTCTCTTCAGGACCACGTAGCTCAATGGTGCTTGTTTTCTTTATAGTCAGGGATTATCTATCCACTTTCAACCGGCTTGTGTCTAATGGAGTATGAATTTTATATCGGGCGTGTGAATGGATCCCGCCGAAGAGATACGCACGGGTGGCGTGGTCTCCCCCGTTCTTTCCTTGTTATAATCCTAAGAAAACAGTCTTCATGTGCTGTCTCCGTATCCCTCCATGTCTCAGTTCGTGGAAGACTGCCTACGGGGCAACGCGATTGTCGTCTACAGATTGATCTGATTTCCTGTGTTGTTTGTTTTGAATTTATTCTTCTAAATATGCTATGTATAAATTGATGTCAATTGATTCTATGTTTGTCATAATGTGTATGCATGGTTGAATGTTGGTACCGAGTGTAAGGAGTGCCGTCGTGAATAAATGTGGAGTGTAATAATTATTGTATATAAATGTGAATATTTTCTAAATATGTTTTGACAAAAAAATTGGAAATTAAAATAATTGATTTATTCTGGACCAAAATAGTTGTCTGAAGACTTACTGTTTAATTGAGTAGGTTGTGTGGTCACTTTCAGGCCCCCATTCTAAGCTATTGGCAATACTGGTGCTTGTTAGGTCGAGCGACCTATCTCAATGCGCATGCGCATTGAGCGAGAGCGAGATATATATAGGGGCCTATCGAGAGTTTACCTAACTGGAGATTCCACTGGCGATTTGTTGCAGTGCATGTGCTTTTTAGGTCATTGCGCAAGCTCAAGCCCTAAAAAGCGCATGCACAATGCCACCAGCCACCTGCCTGCCTCGCATTACCACATCAAAGGCGGCGCGTCTCAGGCCCCTGCTGCTTCACACCCTCATGCCGCTCTCCCCGCTCAGCCCCCTCCCCTGCCCGCCGTGTCGCATTTCTCCTTCCCCCTCCCCACAGCAATGCCCTCCGTCTTGTTTTACCCGTTTCTTCTTTTCTCCATCTGTCCCGCGTCCCTTTCTCTCTTTGCCTCGCAGCGTCTTTTTTTTTTGCTTCCGATGCCCGTTAAAAATTCCACCTCTCCTTGCAAATGTTTTCCCTTTACACCGCATCAGCGTGCCTCAACTCTCCCATTGTCACGTTTTCTGCATTTTTTTCTCTCGTTTGCCTCCTCCCCCATTTCCAGTCTCCGCTTATCTCTTGTCTCCTCCATCTATCTACCCTCTCCCTTCCTCCTCTTCCCTATCTTCCTCCCCGCTCCTTCCTCCACCTGTCTAAACTCTTTCTTCCATAGCCGCCTAGTTTCCAGTTCGCTTGTGTGACATTTCAGTGTTTGAAATGTGCTTATATGTGAAATGTCATTGCCGCATTTTCCGTGGTGTGCCACTGTGAGTTACAGTTTATCGCAAGTCCAGCTTTGCCTTTGTTGCCGATTTCAGAGTAACCAGTACAACCTAGAAACAGTGACATGATTAGGAATGTAGCTGGGTACATTTTGTTGTTTCCTGTGTAAACGGTATAACATGTTGGGTGTTGCATGCGTCCCAGGCTAACTTATGAAAATAGACAAAGACCAGGCTGACTACAGTGCCATTTTACTAGGGCACAGCTGTCTCTATCAAGCAAGGGTGTCAGCAGTTGCTGACTTCTACCATACGTAGCCACAGTAAAGAACAAGCATTGGCACAGCCAATAGGTCTCGCCTTTGGGACCTTGTAAGTATTTCATTATGCAGCACAATATTCTTGGTGCAACATCAACTGTTGCATGGCTAAACACTTATAATGGCCCAAAGGCGAGACATATTGGATATGCCAATGCTTGTTTTTGGTTTTTGTAGCCAATGATAGATAGGGCAGGGAATGGGATCTCAAGTTTTGAGAAGAACACCGCAGAGTTAAACCTAGCAATAGGCGATGTCAAAGTCTGCTGAGCAGTCTCATCGAGAACAGACTAACATGGTGTTCGCCCGAGACCGCATCCCAGCAGTCATGCTGACAAAACACTGAGCATGACTGGAAATATTCCCTCATCGCCCAGATGTAGGAGGATTGATGGCAGAAAGTATGAAGCCCAGGGGGGACAGAAAGGACTTTCTAGACAGAATGGTGGGGACAAGTGGCAGGATGGCCATAGAACAATACGGGCCCTCACATTGAATTTTTCTACAACATTCTCAAAAAGGGGCCACCCACCAAAATACTAAGTGGATTGGACAGTGTAGTAGGTTAGACACCAGACCCTGGCGCGAAAAACAGGCCCTATATTAAAAATTACAGAAAGAAATAGGAAAAGAACTGGGGAAAACAGGAGCAAGCCAGAGAGATATAGCTCAGTTGTCCAACACAAATCAAAACAGACCGCCCTTGAGGGGGCAGAGTTGGCCACCAACTTACAAATGGCACCTGTCTTGAAGGGGGCTTCACCGCAAAACCCCAGAGGCTTTCAACAGAGTTATAATGGCAGAGGTCAGGGAGTTTGGCAGTCCCGTACACAATGGGCCACATGGCCGACTGAGGAGGCTTAAAAGCACATCACGAGCAGAGATCGGTAAATCTGGGCCAGTCCGCGCAAAATCCACTTCCTCAAAACCAAGCCACGCCCTGTCACAGGGAGGTGAGACAGCCACTGCACCACCGCAGCAGGGAGCAGGTGGATGGTCAAATATGTGGCGACAGCAGCAAGACAGGGACCCCAGCAAGGAGGGGTAACTGTCTGGGGAGGCAATGCCTTTACACAATCGTAAAACTCATCTACGCGGTAAGTTCAAACCCCCAATAGTGAACATACACTTCATGTACACCTCAAAACACATTTCAAAATAAAGACTAGTATGACAACATTAGGAAATCCAAGTCTTTACTTGCATTCAGGAAACTGCACATTGTGTTGATCGAGAATCCACACTAGAGTCCGCCATCTGGATGCCCGCAGGAGCCTAGGCCCCACTCTGCTACCGATCCCCAGTATAGGGTTTGCTCGCCAAGCCCTGGGGGGAGGGGGCAGGGCAGCTCACCCTACAGTGCATAAAAGCAGGCACCCTGGTCCCCTCACCCAAGTCCAATTGGGACTGGTTCCAATAACCAGATCAAACGGACCCCACACTTGGGCCTCTGGCCCAGGACTACAATTCCTTCATGGTTTGAGGTTAAAGCAGCAGTGCCTCCAAATGCCAGCAGCCTCCAGGCCAATGGAGACCCCCTTCTCAGTTCCAAAACAAGGCACGGTTCCAGTGTTGGAAGTCCAGTTTCCTACACACTTGCGATGATGACCCACAACGTCCACAGCACACTCACAAATTCGACCAATTACAAACCACCGCATGGCGCAGAGTCAGCAGGGATGTTCACCAGAACAATCGCCATCCCAGTCCATTACCAGCATTGGGCGAAATTCTACAAGTTTTAACCTCGCACTGGAGTCTCCATTTAGCAACAATCTGCCTACTCCTTTTCCTCAAAGTTTTTCGAACACCCAAAGCCTGGTCGTCGGGTCATGTCCCTCGAAAAACAACCACGGTAGCGTGATGCCGGTTGAAAGTCCCTGGCCACAGCTGGGGACCGCAGGTCCGAAAATTCTTGGATCCGACGTAGTCGAAGGAAAAGAGGGTGCTGGGATGGAGAGAGTCCTCAAAAATCAATCACAGCTCTATGCGAGGTACTCACAAATGGGCTTCCTGCTGTATCTGGCCTAGCGATGAAACGGACACACAAGCCTCACACACACTATCTAGGGAAAATAAAGAGCCCAATCGTGGACAAGCCACATCAGAAATACATGGGGCCCACTGGACAGCTAGTCGACCTCATTCAGTACATGACAACAGACCTAACCAAATCCCACGAGAACCTAGGGAAACGCCCAAGATACCAGCAGAAAGAAGCCCAAAACTAGCCCAAAGAGAGCCCTCTAGAAAAAGTGCGTGGACAAGACACCTAGCGCCGTTAGGCAGGGTCCCACTGCACACAGCTGAGACTAGATGGGTATACATGTGACACCAGAGCATGCTGAGATAGCCCAGACCACCAAATTACAGCACACCCCTCATGTGTATGTCGAAAACACTCCCTGCGCTCCCTCACTAGGGAAGGTAGGATATTAGACGCCCAGCGACACCCATAAAACATTAGTTGAAGAGCCCAGACCATCCACAGGTTCATGAAAACCACCCTGTAACAAAATATATCCTTTCCCATCATGGTGAGAAACCAATGACCCATAAGCAAGAATGAAGGCGACCCATGAATAAACAGCAATCGTCTTTAAAAAAAGTAGACACCTGATTGGGGGGCTACCTTCCGGTGCCCAACTAAATATAAAACTTATGACTGTAAAAGCAAACCCTTATAACAAAAAGCACAGGAATGCCCAAGAATGATTGATGATTATACACAATGATGCAAATGTTTTCTGAAACTTAGCCGACAAACAACAGCTCTTAACCAACAGGTCTGCAATCAAGCCACAAGAGTGAACTACCCTTACAGCGACTCACCATCTCTACAGCAACCACTTCCATAATCCTAAGAAAACCCAAAGTGTGCAAGTCCCAGACCTCTAACATTTCCACCAAACTCTTTCAAACATATCCAAAGTAAAGAAATCCCCCATTCACCGGAGAACCAAAGTCATCTTCCCTGGATCCAACCCAAAGACATATAATATTCAATAAGTTATGTACAATTGCATAGCCTCCGTTTACTGTAGGTGTGGCCGCATCCATACATTGCCAAAGATCTGACTAGTCAAAAGGAGTCCCCCTCAACATTTGCGCAGAACTTGCGTAGGGACCTCTCCCATGTCACTTATGATTACACTGAACCAAACACTAGTATTTCATACATACTACACAGCGCACTTTTACCCAACACATAGTATCAGCACATGACCACGGTGGGCACCCAGAAAGCCAGGTCATGCTACATCAGTTCACTGATACCACACGTAGTAGGTGCAGAAAGACTTTACTTGTCCCAAGAGATAGACTCCAAAAAAGCAAAATACTCTCTCCACCTTAGGGGTGTGTAATTTTAATAAAATATCTACATGCCCATGGGACAGATGGCTTTCCAAATCTACAAGTCATGTAACAAAATCCACTTGCCCCTTTGGTGCCAAGTAGTGCTGCACCAAATTCTTGCAGCAATCTTGTTATAGAAGTGCTTTGACACTAGCCTCCCTGATTATGCCAGAGCTCAGACCAAAGTAGAGTTTGAATACTAGCAATTCCCTTATTTTGCCACCTTTCCGCAGATCTACATACTGGGGCTGGAGGTACCGGTAAGCAATAGTTTTCCATGGTTGAAATGCCCTTTTGAGTCTGTGCAAACCTACCAACTTGCATGTTTTATGGGTTTTCGGCTCGTCTCTAATATTTTCCCATACAGAAATGGAAATCTACTCTTGACAAGGGCAAAAGGAAAACTTCCTCCAGGGTTGGGGGGAAAAGTGGTTGCTGGAATTAGAATTTGTTACCTCTCAACAGATTGTCGCATGAGCAAATCTACTTATGCATATTTACTCTTGGTAAAATGCAGTACATAAATATTTTCTAGGAGTACATTTCCTGACTGACTTCTGTAAATTCTTGTGGATTCATGAAAGCCGTAAATCTGCACTAATCCAAGGACACATACCATGGGTGCACTTTCGTAACTTCATCCACATGTACAGAGTCCTCGAGCTGCCGTGGCTGAGAGGGGTCTGCGAATCACAAGAGGTCGTGAGGAGAAAGAGGGCAGCTGCCGAGGCCATACTGTTGCAGTACGTGCAGCATGCTAATTAATGAAAAATACGGTAAGCCACGTCTAAAGAAAGGGGTGCAGCCGCCATGAAAACGAAGAACGTCATGGGGTGCTTAAAATATATATATATATATATATATATATATATATATTCACTGAAAAAACCATAGGTTATAGACCATATATAGTTAGGAATTAGCATTTAAAAAACCTTATTTTACTCACACAAAACCATTGAAATTCCATATATAGTTAGTTGCACTAACTATATATCGCGCACCCGCAATCCACTGCTGATCATGTCACATATTACATCATTCATGACATGGTCAGTGATATCACTGATGACATCACTGATGACATCTCACATGACATCTCACATGACATCACTGATGACATCTCATTTGACATCATTCTTGTGCTAATACGATAAACCTCTTCAGACTCTAATAACACCTTAGATACACTCAGTGTATACAGACACTCACACACTGTTACTCATCCATGGAGTTACTCACACACCTAGTCAGTCATGCAAAGAATCAATCACACCTCTATTTCCTCAACTATACAGTTATACACACCTTACTTATTCAAACATATACTAACACATATTTACTCTCTTATACAATCCCTGATACAAGTTCACAATGATCCATACAGCCACTCACACATTCAGTGGCTCTCATGCACAGTTATTTATATATGCCAACTCTCACATGTACTGTGTTTTACATATGTACTTACTATGACATGTAGCATTGACATATCCATTCACTCATCAATACACTCATGCACACAGTCAACCGCCCATGTAGCTGTTTCCACATGCACTCTTGAACTCATACACCTAGTGAATCAACTGCTCACACATCTATGCACAGAGTCACAGACCTCCCAGCCACCCCCACACAAACTCAATCTCCGATACAAATACTTGGGCAACCAATCAATAACACATGTAGCCTCTCGTATAGCTAATGATCCACACATGCAGCAGTTTACATCACAACAGACATACTGAAGCAAACATTCAGGCAGTTTAGTCACTAACCCATGCATTTAGTACGACACATTTATTCACTCACTCATACAGTCAGTCACGCACCTACTAAATCCTTCATCGAGACACTTATACATCCACTCATTCTTCAATATATCTAACATATTTAAACTTTACAGAAACACACAGTCACTGGATGATGTCATCAGTGATGTCATCAGTGATGTCACTGACCATGTCATGAATGATGTAATATGTGACATGATCAGCAGTGGATTGCGGGTGCGAGATATATAGTTAGTGCAACTAACTATATATGGAATTTCAATGGTTTTGTGTGAGTAAAATAAGGTTTTTTAAATGCTAATTCCTAACTATATATGGTCTATAACCTATGGTTTTTTCAGTGAATTTCAATGGTTTTTTAATAGCAAATATCATAAGCTGTCGAATGTCAAGTACGTGGTAAGTAAAAACATTTTCGTGTTTATGCACACTGATCTGCTTTGAATGCTGCCCCCCACCCCTCATTTCTATTAAGAGTACTCTCTCTTTGCAGATAGTGAAGGGTAGTTAACGCAGGCCTTTGCCCCCGTTGTAATCCGTCGTGCCTGCTTCTCTCTCCATTTGATTGATTGTTCTCTTTGGTTCATTCTCTATTTACAAACAAGCACAGAGTCGCAATACTCTGTTTAGTCTTTGCAGATAGCGAAAAATCGTGTAAAAAAAGAAAAGGAATCGAGCAAAATCAGTAGGCCACTAATGGGATCTCTTTTTGACCTCCCTAAAATAGAAACATTAGGAACAACCTGTTGATAATACCAATGTGTATGTACATAAGCGGCGTTCATTTGTGTTCACAGTACCCCTTCTTGATTGTTTGAATCGAGCATTGAATTGTTCGAAGTTGGTTCTCTTAAGAATCTTCTCTGCCTGCAAACGAGGAAGAATAGGAATATTCTCTCTCCCTTTGCAGATAGTGAAGGGTAGGTAACGCAAACCTTTAACACATCGTGCCTATTTCATTCCTCATTGATTGATTGTTTCCCCAAACATTGACTGTTTGGGAATTGGTTCTTTTTGGAGGTATTCCCTGTTTGCAAATATACGTAAGAAAATCTTTGCAAATAGTGAAAGGGTACGTAATGCGGACCTTTCTCCCCCGTTGTAATCTGTCATGCCTATCTACTCCCCACTGATTGATGCACCTGTTTCACCCGGACCATTTACTAGAGATACGTCATCTGGCCCGACCAGAGAGCACCCCTAGTGAAAAGGACATATGCAATAATAACGAAGTGATCACTGTATCCTGTTAACAGAAACTTTAGCATGAAACAACCTGGAAAGAAAAGAATAGGAAAACGAAAATCAGTAGGCCACTGATGAACATAAACTTTTATTAAACAACGAACAAAGAAACGATAACATAACGTAATGATAAAACCTATTAATGTCCTAGAAACAAGAAAACGTTAGAAATATGCCAGTGGTGAGAGACCAGAAAAACAGTAAGAGAAACCGAATCACACCTCGCTGTCCCACCGCCTGCCACGCCAAAAAACAAAAAAAAAAAAAAAAAAAAAAAAAAAAAAAAACGATAGACTAGGGAAAATGCAAGTCAGTAGAACATCCGCCCCCACTCTGGAAACTTCCAAGGTGGGGCAGGGTTGCGGCTACGCCCAGCCGGGAGCAGCCCATATAAGGCAGATCCTGCTGCCACGCCTCGGCCAGGAGATCCTAACGTAGGGTGTAGCCGGAGGAGAGGCCGAGGCCAGCGGGACCCGGCCAGGGGATTGCCTTTACAACGCTGAAGAGTTTCAGGGGGGGGGAATGTCTCCTCGACCCTCCCCTCTCTCTCCCAGTCCGGCCGCGGTGGCCCTTGAGAGTTGCAGGTAGTCCCGCCACATGCTCTTCCGGTCCGGCCACCAACGGTCGGGGGGCCGAGGCCGACGAGATCCGGCTGAGCCGATAAACCAAGAAACCCGTTCATGGGGCCAGAGCCAGGGGCGTCCGGCCGATATCCACCGGAAGCCCGGCCGAAGACGGACGGGACACTTCTTCTCTCTTGAATAATGGCTGCGACAACACTGGGGGGGGAGGTCTTGCACATGCCTCCGACCCCACCCCCCCCCTCGTCCTCATCGCCTGGTCCGGCCATAACAAATCTCAAGCGAGACGCCGTGGGGTGCACTGGGAGGGAGAGACGATGCGAACAGGCCTCTCCCGCCTCCCCAGTGGAGGCTTCCCACCTGCACCCTCGGCGCTCCAAGCGCCCAGAAAAGGGTTCTTCCACTGTGGCGATGCTGCAACGTCTCGCCCGGCAGGGTGGAGCCCGTCCGCTCATTTGACCCCGCGATCGCCAGTAGCTACCGAACTCTCAAAATGGCGGTCGACCTGGCAAGAGCGGGCCCAGCATAAAGAAATGGCCCGGTCACTGGTTGACTCCACCACCGTAGTCCTCCACGACCTTGAAGATTCTACAGGAGCCGCGGGAGTCTCCGACCCCCGCAGACACCCCCGATGGGGAATGACTGCCATGATCGCCCGTGGAGTGACGAAACTGTAGCCGCGGGACGTCGGCGCTCCCATGCTGGCGCCAGCCTCAGTTTGAATGACTAGAATCCTGCAGACCTCAGTTCCGGTGAAAGCACAGTGTGACCCGGTAGGAAAAATTGTTGCACCCCCTCCCCTTTTTGACTGATAGTTCAAACCACCGATCCTTTCCTTTGCCCTTTTAACGGAACTTTGGACTGCCTCCCCCTCTTTTACATTTTCTAGAGAAAACAAAACATTAACCACTACATTAGCATAGCAGTTGATACCAGAACTGTTTTCAAATTGAAAACCAACAACATCTTCAACAGAATCCTTTTTGTTTTTGCTGTGACCCTGCTACAGCACCCCCAGCAGTAATTCTGCAATGCCAGTAAGAATAGCTGTGGTGCCTACTGTACTCACTCACCCCCGCGGCGCCCCACGCCGTTATTTGCTGGGCGGCAACTTACTAGACATCACTTTCGTGCCATCTAGATTTCAGCGCGTTCTGCTGCCTTGGAACTATTCGCACAACAGACTGCTACTGACGACCCACCCCCAGGCAACATCTTCTGAATTTTCATAATTTGAAAGAACTAGTAACATGTCCTCATCAGGAATTCAAAAGAAATTGCCACGGTCTCTTCGTTGTTTAAATGTTTTTACTGTTTTTGTTTTTTTGTATATATTTATATGTTATTAAAGTTTTATATTCCTACTACTTTGTTGGAGTGCTATATATTTTTAATGTGACACATAATTGTAAAAACTTTGATGTACAAAGAGTCATTCCTAGAATCTTCCGCTTCAGGCTCGGTCCCCTCCCCAATCACAATACAGGATGGTTTTCAGATAGTAGGAACACGTGTGGTGTGACGGATCTCATCTGGTGTGGGCCTTGATCTACTATAACTCCTTTGAAGAGGGGTGAATCTTTACAGCTGGAGCCATAAACTACATCTGCAGGGCTAGCTGATAGCCTGGACAATCGGACACAGAGGAAGAGGAGTGTCAGAGGGTGCGGTAGTGAATAGGGCGAAAGGGAGGTGTCGGGCGGGCACAGAGTGATTCTCAGGGAAGAGCAGCGCAGATGGGGGGAGGTCTATTGCCCATGCATAAGACAGAGAGCGGGGGTGACCAGTGCCTGGGGAAGATGCTTGCGAGGGTGGGGAGCCATGCTACGAATCGACAGCGTGCAGAGAGTGGGTCTGGTCAAGGCATCTAAAATGGCTGCCGTGCACGACAAAAGTGTGGCATTTCAAAAAAGGCAAGATGGCGCAAACAATGTTTTTCAACACTTCCTCATTTCCTTCGAATCGAACGTTAACAGACGTTGGTGCATATTACCAAAGTTAAGCGATATTTATCGCTAACGATGCTTACCAACGAATTTTTTACCGCTAAGCATCGTCAGAAATTATCGAAGATAAACCTTGCTATTATCAAGGTTTATCGCAAATGCGATAAAAAACGGCCGCAATGCATGAATATCGCTAAAAAGTCAGCGATATTCATGCATTACCGAGCTAATGCTCTTAGCCATGTTATCCACCTCCCATTGGATAACATGGCTAAGAACTGCTCAGGGCAGGTATAACTTTTTTGAGATATTTAGCGCGAATATCTCCAAAAGTTGGTAATAGGAGATAGATATCTTGCATGTTGTAATGCAAATTATTGTGGTATATGGAACTCATACCATAATCTCTCAGGAAAGCAGAAACTGATCCTTTTGGGACCGCCTGAAAAGGCCTACGGGGTGAGGGGTACTCTACTTTGCCCCCTTTTCACGTTACGAACTATTTTATTTTACTCTCTTCTGTAATTACACAAAATAGCAGCGATAAGATGCATCGGAGACACACAGTGAGAGAAAGGAGGCCGGAGATGAAGAAGAGATGTCAAATACACATTGGAGATAATATAGTGGCAGAAGGGAAGTAAATATGAGTAAACTTACCATGTAACATAAAAATGTTGCACTC
Source organism: Lissotriton helveticus (assembly GCF_964261635.1). Classification (NCBI taxonomy): domain Eukaryota; kingdom Metazoa; phylum Chordata; class Amphibia; order Caudata; family Salamandridae; genus Lissotriton; species Lissotriton helveticus. The sequence continues at coordinate 1,857,856,895 of NC_136057.1, forward strand.
TATACTATAAGTCTCATTTTATACTACAATCACTTCGCTACAACCTCATAAATTAAAAATGAATAATGTCTCAAACAATTTTTGATTTCTAAATATAAATTTATTCTTCAGAATTTTCTAAATTTGAAAGAACTAGTAACATGTCCTCATCAGCAATTTCCTCATGAAAAGTCTGCAATGATGATTCTTGTAACTCTATGGTCTCCAAACATTCGATAAATTCGCCATCAACAGATTGATCAAAAAAATCATTCAAGTCATCTCCTCCTTGTGACAATATTTCATTATTGGTGCTGTCAATTTCAATCAATGTAGTGGAATCATTCAAGTCATCTCCTCCTTGTGACAATATTTCATTATTGGTGCTCTCAATTTCAATCAATGTAGTGGACAATTCAAAAGAAATTGCCACGGTCTCTTCATTGTGAGCCATTTTATTTTGAAATTGCTTGCTGTAAATTGCAGAAAAAAATAATCACTTTCATTTATCGTTTTTAGTAATACATAATATAAAACTAACTTTATCAAGTATTTAGTATAACAGAAAGGACTGCAAATAAATAACAGAAAACATTTTTCAAATTATCTTCAAGTGTACAACATAGTTCCCCTTACAAATTAACAACTCACCTTTTTAAAAGTAGGAGAAGTGTTAGTACTGTGTAAATCAAACACCAGAAATTCACCACCAAAAATTCCTCACAAATGTACCTCAGACAGTAGTATCACAAAATGGCTGTGGTTTCCTCTCATTTGACATATATACATAACCAATTAACTTTCATCACACACAAATACAAAACCAAAGTAACATTTTAATTGGTTCTAAATTTCAACACTTTCAAATGTGTTTTCCCCATGCAATTTTCCATAGGACATTTACATACGTCTACAGCCTGAATGGCTGAACGGAATTACACCAAACTTGGCAAAATGGTACATCAAACCTAAGAGGTCAGGAAGGATCTACTATGCCCCCTTATGGTCATTTCCCCCTTCGCTTTGGCCTCCTCTTGTCTCTCGATCCTACCGAGAGACAAGATGGCGGCCGCTACAGACTGTTTGGAATGTTGACAGACGCCGGAGAACCAATCAGCTTCGCAAAGCTCCGTAACGCGAAAAGTACGCGAAGCGGAGCGCTGTTACAGATATATATCTTTTTTTGAACGTTAATTTCTCAAAATCCACTGGAGCACATATATTGAGACCTAGCAAAGGCACATCGGGCTACCAGTCCCTAATATTTTGCCAAGTTTCGTGCAAATCCATTCAGCCGTTCGATTATTGACATTTAGATACGTCTACAGCCTGAATGGCTGAACGGAATTACACCAAATTTGGCAAAATGGTACATCAAACCTAAGAGGTCAGGGAGGATCTACTATGCCCCCTTATCGTCATTTGCCCCTTCCCTTTCGCCTCCTCTTGTCTCTCGATCCTACCGAGAGACAAGATGGCGGCCGCTACGGACTGTTTGGAATGTTGACAGACGCCGGAGAACCAATCAGCTTCGCTTCACAAAGCTCCGTTGCGCGAAAAGTACGCGAACTGGAGCGCTGCCCGGTCCGCTGTTACAGATATATATCTTTTTTTAAACGTTAATTTCTCAAAATCCACTGGAGCACATATATTGAGACCTACAAAAGGCACATCGGGCTACCAGTCCCTACAATTTTGCCAAGTTTCGTGCAAATCCATTCAGCCGTTCGGGCTAAAAGTGAGGCCAACCGCCCTATGGAAAACTCAATGTTAAAAACACGTTTTGGGACCCCCCTTTTTTCTCGACCCCCCCTGGACGAACCCCCCCCAATTTTCAGGGGCTGCTCAGAAACAAAATGTGCCATTTTCCTGAAAATTTCAGCCAATTCCGTCCACAAACGCCAAAGTTATTAGACATAAAATTTTCAAAAAACCCATAGAGAAAAAATCCTAACTATATATACCTACTGGCGACCGCCAGTAGGTAATTATATATATATATATATATATATATATATATATATATATATATATATATATATATATATATATATTATATATTTGTGAAGTTCAATTTTTTTTTGTAAAAGCACCCATGCGGTGCCTTCATTTTCATGGCGTCCGCACCCCTTTCTTTAAACGCAGCTCGCTGTAAGCTGAATATGGCAGCAGAGTCTAAAGAAAGGGGCGGGCCACCATTAAAGTGAAAGCACGGTATGGGGTGCTTTCACCCAAAAATTAACACAAGAAGGTTCCATGCGTGGACGCTGTAGGCAAATAAAATAAAGAAGTACGACCGCTATAGTTAAAGCAGACCGGCCGACATTACTAACAAACATATAAAAGTAGGTGGGCGTGCTGAGTTGTAGGAAAGCATGTTGTGGGTGGAATATGGAAAAATCATTAAAGAAAATAGTGCTCACAGACTGTAGATAAAACAGACCGTGTAACACAAGAAAAAAATCCAGTCCTCGTGGGAGGATACAAATGCAAATATGGCGGTACGAAGGATGGAATACTAAGCCTATTCATGAATCAAAAGCAACGATTTAGAAAGGACAGTAACAGGAGTCAAATGAAAAGATGGCAGATGGGAGAGGAGCTCACTAGGAGAGCTCCTCCAGCTACGGGATCTCTTTATCAAAATACCCCGGATTTTAGCCCCATCAGTCCATCCCATTGATCTGAAACATAGAAAACTACCCCAATAGTAACTGGAACATTTACTTACCGAGAATCCATCTCCATCTGGCGCGTCGACAAAACCTGGCTCCTAAGGACAAGGACAGCAGTGCAGCAACAGAAGACCCCCACCGGACTGTAGCTGATGGTAACCTTCTCTTGATGCTGGACACTTCAATGTGCAGTAATTCTACGATGTGCTGGAGTCACCGTCTGGTGTCTCCGGCTGGCCTCGAATTACATGACGCTTCCCCCCACACCTAGGACGGGTGTAATTCTACAGCAGGGCGGTTGCGGAGCAATCAGGAGGTCGGGATATCAGATTGTTTGGAGCTGAGGAGTTTCAAACTGCCTGGAATTTCACGGCAGTCCCCAGAGTTTCCGGCTGATTGCAGGCACCGGAGCAGATTACACGAGAGGGAGGCAATGGCCGGCAGCCGCAGAGAAGGGACCAGTTTCTCCGACACGGCGGAGGATAGACAGAAAGTCAGGTAGGCCGGCGCGTCTCTGCCCCCGCCCTCCCACTGCCGCGGGTTAGCGAGAGCGCATTTCCACCAGAGAAGGGCACACACACTGGCACACGTGGAAGGGGCCGATGCCTGGGAGAGAGTCGTGTGTGAGAAAGCTGCTGACGTGAAAGACTGCCCCGGGAAGTCAGCGAGCCTTGAGACAGCAGCGGGAGAGTTGCGGATCCCTAATTTTACAGGCTGGAGCAGATGGGCTGAATCTGCTAACATCAGGGCTTCCTACCCAAATGTGAACGCTATTTCCCAACAAGACCTAGAGATTTATATTTGCATCGATCTACATGATGTATTACTGGATCAGTAAATTCTGGATATTGTCAATAGGTGAACCGCGATATCTCCCGCAAAATGGACGAACAATGAAAATAGAGACCGGACTACTCGTTCATCATTTACTTAGAAATCTACTTAAGACATCTCTGTGATTTGTGAATAGAAATAGACAGAGGACTATGCAACAGAGAAGCATGGGACAGTGAAAGAGGTATAGTACTACACGACAGTTTGGGGTTTCATAGCAGCCATCTTAGTTGGGGCAATGTTTTTCAAGCACCCACATATGTTGCTGTATACACCGTAACTAGCCATCTAATAAACCTCAGAAGCAATTTAGCGCCTAGTTTCCTGTTTTAGCCTGATTTTCATAGATTCCTGTTTTAGCCAGGTTTACTACTACAAGATTGTCAGAACAACAGAAGATTTGTATAGTATGGTCCAAATGTATTAGAATTTCTTTTCCCATCCTCCTTAAGCTCGCCTCCTCACCTATCCGGTACCCACTAGTGGTGCTTTTCTGCCCACGCCTACCACGCCACCCAGCCCGCTATTATCTACCCACAACCACCTTCTCAGCGACTGTCGCTACCACGCCACCCAGCCCGCTACTTCCTACCCACAATCTCCTCCTCAGTGACTGTCTCTACATCCCGCAGCCCGGACCCATGTGACTCTACCCACACCCCCCAACCTGCCCACTACTACCTACCCACAACCACCTCCTCAGTGACTGCCCTCCCCCTTCCGCGCCAACTCTCCTCTTCCCACACCCTCTCCTCATACCACGCTCCCCCACAAGCCTCACACTCTCTTCACATCTCTCCTTATACCATCTCTCCTATTGTGCGGCCCTTATAATGGAACCTCCAGGCACACACTCCTACAACATTTACTCCTCCGACCTCACAAAAAAAACAGCCAAATGATTCAAACATAAATTTTATAAAACGGCACCCTGAAATACTCTTTGCCGATCCTTACTTCTCAACACACAATGGGATTACAACCACTGACCTCATTCTCCATACAAAACGAAGAGCCCAATGGAGGAAAGCATTCCTCACCTCACTCTCGATCTCTTCTTCGAGGAAAACCGCGCATGGCATTAGTTTATATATTTCGTCCTCCCAGCTCTTCCAGGCGACAGCAACCATCACCATTTACAATAACGGTATTATCCTTATCCAAGCCACAGACCGCAATCACTCTCATGGACAACATCTTCCCTACCATCAAAAACCTAGTGTCCAAACCTCATGTGTGTTCCCAATTGTAATCTCCTTCCAGTACCATCACACATGGAGTCATCTCACCCAACCAGTCTGACATCTTAGACCCCCAACCCCTTCCGACATGTCCTCCCCGTCCACCTCTGGTGTCTGACTCTTACGTTATCCACACCCAGACGACCCCCCCTAACCTCACACCCCACAATACCCCAACAGTCCCGCACATTCGATCTCCCGACACGCCCAATACAGCTTTTGTCCCATCAACGGATACTGAACCCCTACATTACAAGACGATAGCTACCCCCACCCTAACATCTCTCTTGTCTCGGCTTCCTTGCACTATATTGCTACTCCTTCCAAACTCTCACCCAGTCTCAGCCTCCCCCTGCGAGGCCATGCCTTACCACATGTCCTGACTTCACAGGAACTTAATGATCACACATTATCTTCTGAGCTCCCTCTGCTCTCATCTACCCTCATCACTCCCACACTACATCCGGCCACCCCATCTACTCAGCCACCTACCACCTCCAACATCCAGCCGGTCCCAGCACCGCTACCCTATAATGGATTCTCATCACACGTACTCTCCCCTCAACATCCACCCCCTCCGAAGTCTTAGGTTGGCACATGTCTTGTCCTCACACTACCGCGATAATACGCTACCTGACAAGCACCCCCGCCTCCTACTTCCCCCTCCCCACCCACCTTAGAACCGGGCACCCCCTCAACTCAGACCTCTACAGCCACCACCCATCCACCCTCTCACACAATACTTCCTCCAACATTAGCCTTACCCGCACCTCTGCAGCCACCCACATGCAGAACACAGCCTCCTACCCCAGTCATAACGGACCCCGACCTTAGATTTGAGGAAATAATGTTGGCTCTACACCATATTAAAAAGATACTCCAATCTTTCAAGGATCTGATATCCAGCCAACCTTGGCTTAACTCTTCCTCAAGAGCCTTTAACCTGAACTACCGATCACACCACATAACTAACACCCCTAAACTCATTCCACCCATCGGAATTCAGTTCCCCTCCACAACACACGTTTTCATCCTAAGCGAACCGTCAATCCGTTCTCCAAGAGCGATATACTATCTCTTCTTCAATCCTACGAACCCTCTCCCACTAATTGCATTACCGCAACTCAGTTGACCATCCCTACTCTCCACCCCAACCCACTCAGAGTAGCCAGACATAACAATAGAGGGATCGTCGATAGCAACCTTAGAAGCGTCCCTCTCACCCAAGACCCCTCCTGCTCCCTCCTTACTCCCAGTCTTAAATGCACACTCCTAAACTGTAGATCAGCTGCCAGACATGCTGCGGACATAACGGAGCTCATCATTTTACAGGAACTAGACCTTCTATTGTTAACTGAAACCGGACTGATTCCTCCACCCCACTGATGGACATTCTAGTTCTCCCGAAATACGACATCAAATTAGACAGAATCGGTAAGATAGGTGGAGGTATAGCCTGTATTCATCGTAGTGACATCACTGTAAATAGAGCCACATCCCCGGTCTTCACGTCCTGCGAATACTTCTGCCTAGACCTTAGCAGTAACTGCAAACAAGCTTGCTCACTGCACATCATCTATCATCCGCCAGGTGACAATCTAATTTTTTCGGAACAACTCATGGATATGATTTCAACTAACAGTAGGCAACAATCCAAATATTCCTCGGCGATTTCAATCTCCACTGGAATGACAACAACGACACAATTGTCAACTGCCTCAGAAGCTTCCTGGATGATCTAGAACTGACTCAAACCTGCAATGGCCCTACACATAAGAAAGGTTCAACCCTGGATCTAATAATCTCCAAAACTGACGCCAATTAACTGGAATCGATACAACCCTGCGACTGGTCTGATCACCATATCATTACCTTCTTTATCAAGGAAAAAGTCAAATTTAACTCAGTTCGGGCCACGAAACCAAAGACCTGGAAAAGAGACTTGAAACAACTCAACACAAATACACTGCCTTGCTCAAGCTACAACCTTCTATTGCCACCTGCTGGCACCACAGGAGTGCATGATCTCACCAACCACTACCTCAACTCGATGACTGCAATAATCAATGAGGTAGCCCCTCTTCAACGAGAGAGTCTCCACTAAAGACTCAAAACCTTGGTACAATAGCCTACTCAACGAAGACAGGCGCTCTCTCAGAGTTGCTGAACGCAACTGGAGATCAGTCCCGTCAACTATTCACCTCAAATTACTAAGGAAAAAGAGAAATACCTACTACAAGAAGATTAAGCGCACCAAAGCAGACTTCTTCAAACACCAACTAGACCAAGCTAGAAATCGCCCAAAAAACGATTTGAGCTAATCAAAACTCAATCTAAGGACGCACCTCAATGGTTACAAGACGCCGTCCAATCGCAACCCAACTGTGAACAATTCTCCGCCTTCTTTACTCAGAAGACCCTCAACATCGAGAACGATCTCTTAAGGACCGATTACTTTATTCGGTGCCACATTCACAAACCCACCTGTCACAACCAACAAGTCCCTTCAAAGTGTGTCCTGAAGAACAGAGCCGCCTGGTCGTCCTTTGACGCCTACTCGAAGAGGCTTTGGGTAAGATTCTAAATGCCTTGAAACCTTCCAACCACCTCATCGATCCGCTCCCCGCTAACGCTGTTAAAGACCTAACCCCATGGCTGCTTCCGCTATGGACCAAAATCATCAACAGTTCACTCCAACAAGGATGCATTCCGGACACCCTCAAAGTCGGTCAGGTCTCACCCATCCTATAGAATCCAACAGCTGACCCCACGGATCTTAACAACTATCGTCCTATATCCAATATCCCTACCCTGGCCAAAATGCTTGAAAAATGTGTGGACCACCAACTAACAAAACATATCGTTCACTTTGAGCAGGGCACAGCACGGAATCAGCCATGACTCACATTATTGATGATGCGCTTCAAATCCTGGACCAGAATGGTTCATGCCTACTCAACCTGCTGGACCCATCTTCAGCTTTTGATATGGTCAAATACGAGAGTTTGCTGGATCTGCTCAGACTGAGGATGGGTCTTTCAGGACCAGTGCTAAACTGGTTTACCTCCTTTCTACATAACCGAAACACAACAATTCAAGATCACCAACACTCTTTCCAACCTAGTTCCAGTAAGGCTGGGTGTCCCGCAAGGATCCTCACTTTCCCCGACACGGTTTAACTTGTTCATGGAGCAGCTCACCGAAATTCTTCAAGCAGCTAACGAGCAATATCATATGTACGCTGATGATACACAACTGTATCTAAATATTAACACCTTAGAAGACATTAAAAAGCTTAACTCCACACTCAAGAACACCCAAACATGGTTGGCAGAAAATCATCTCAAACTGAACTCTCTAAAGACCGAATTCCTCCTTATAGCCCCCGGCTAAAATCCCTTTGATGCAAAACGTAATCCAACATCTCACTGCACTCAACGTTCAACCAACTATTGTGGACTCAGCAAAATCCTTGGGAATAACTCTGGACAGCAATCTCACCAAGCAGAAACACGTTAGCAACGCTACAAAGGAAGCAAACTTCCAGTTAAACATTCTAAGGAAGTTAAAGCCATTCTTGCCAGTCAACGACTTCAAAACAGGTTGTACAAGCGCTAGTTATCCCCAGTGTGGATTATGGTAGTGTCTCTTTATACGGATTACCAAAAGCGACTACAGCCCCCCTCAGAACATCAATAAACTCTGCAGCAAGACTCATCACTGGCTCGAAAAGAAGTGCCCACATCTCCCCTGACCTAAAATCCTTGAACTGGCTCCCGTTTGAAGCAATAATTCGCCTAAAAATTGCTTGCATGACACATAAGCCCTAACACCACAAGGCACCCATTTACCTTGCACAGAAATTGACAATCTTTGGTGGTTCAAGGTCCTCTAGGGGTGCAGTTAAACTACTACTGAAACCTCAAATATTCAATAAAAAAAAAAAAAAAAAAAAAAAAAAACGATCCTCCTCTGGGATGGCTCCTAGGATTTGGAATACTCTTCCACCTGAAACCAGATCGAATTCTCCTATCCTATCTTTCAAAAAGGAAGTAAAAGCGATTCTCACGGCAAAATTTACTTGACCACTCTACCCGGCCCTGAAACTTTTTCAACCGAGACGTGCCACTTATGTTCTTGGAACAACTATGATCCCATGCTTCGGTTCTTTACGACTTTTTTGTATTACTTTATTTATCCCTTGCCTGTTCTCTATATTGTGTCTTGCTATTAATTATGTATAAACAACTTTGTTCATTGTGAAGTGCTCCGATATCCGCAAGGATCTTGTTCGCGCTCTATAAAACCTTTTAAATAAATAAATAAATAAATAAATGGGCAGAAAATTGGCGGATCTTTAAGTCCATACCCAAATCCAGCATTCCTTGCAGATCAGCACCTGTGCTGCCCATTCTCGATCTAAAAAAAGATACTGCCTCTCTTCTGAGTGACCTAGATTCTTTATTGGATGCCATACAAGTCAGACACTGTATGTTGTATATTTATACAACATTTAGTGAGAAAGAAAAAGGTCAAGCACATAAGATTCCTGATGGACTAACAAGTGGCAATAATTGCTGCATATCATGAAAACTAAACGCGAGGAAAAGGGACATCTGTGCGATGCGTCTCAGGACCAGGGCGGCCAATTCACGGAACAGCCCAAGTTTGGCTTTACCTTAACCTGTCCTACAGTTTGCTCCAAGTATCACTAAATTTATGGTAAGATAGACTGTTTCAGGTTGCCTTCTGAATTCCAGGGGAATACAATTAATTGACAAAGAGGAATCCTTAAATATTGATCGCCTGAAAGAGATTGAGCCTTTTTTTGCCAGTGTCTCCCACTGCAGACTTTGTCTGCAGATAAATGGAGAAATTATTACTCAAAGGGGATAAGCTGTTACAAACAACGCAAGCCATGTCTAGCAGAAAAGTATGGAGACATCCATCTCGCAGCTGTGTTTACAAGGCTGCACACTCCCTTCAGCAGCTGTTAAAACACGTTTCTGACTTTAACCGTCCAGATGAGAAATTCTTTGTGTACTTTCCCGAGAGTCGTTCTGCAATTTCTACAGCTCTTTCCACAAATAGGAAGGAGTTGCTAATTTTTGCCTTTCGTAAACATTCAAAGTTTTTTGTAAGCAATGCAAGACAATTTTTGCTGTGGAAGAACACAGACAAGAGAAACATAACCCATGGTGTGCCATTCGCATTCTCCACATATTTACACCCCAATTCTATGCAGAACAACATAAACTGAATTATTGTCTGCAAGATTAGATTTTTTGTATATGCAATGACTTCACAGGAGAGAAAAATGCTAACTTTTTTGCAAAGTATCTCTTGAAGTAAAATATTTTTTGCGTTAATAAAAATATATATTAAACAAATTGACTTAAGAGTCACTATTTTTACATGGGCGAATAAATCCGAAAATCTTCACAAACTATGCTGAGATGCACAGTTTTCAGTAGATCTTTAAAAAAGTTGCTAAAAAATACATTTGTACACCAACGGTCGTATAGTCATGCTGAGGCACAGACCTGCTTGAAGGATAGGCATTATTTCTCCTGGACTGTAGACAAGTTCTGAAAGGGGGGGGGGGAGGGGGGACACCAAGGGACATTGCATCCATTGTGAATACATTTCTATATCCCACTAGAGGATAAACTAATTAGGACTGTGCTGTGGGAGGCACAGGATTTAACAAGGACACCAACCTAAAGCTGGAAGTACTAGAGAACTGAAATTCCCTTGTCTTGTACTGGATTCTCTTACTGGAGCCCTGGTGAAGAGTTTTGCATCACACAATCCCAAAGACTGTGGCACAATGTACTTCCTACTCCTTGCCCTGCGACAACTGCAGTTGCAACTACCTATAAGGAATGCCCTAAAGTGCATAAAGGATCTGCGGCACCTCATCGATGCAGGACACTGGCAAGTTGAATCTCAGCGTTCCATGCATGGCAACGTCACCTGCAACACTCATGCATAATGTGGAGGTGCATGTGACATGCACCACCACGCATTGAAACGATTACACGTTTTCACCTTACGATGCCCCCTAAACTGGCAAGCACAGAAGTCTCCCTGCATACACACATACATTGTGTGTACTAGAAGTAAAGCACACCCCTTGCCCAAAAGATCGTCATGCACCACCAAGCTGCTGATGTCACGTCCCAGGCTATACACAATAAAGAAGGATTGCAATAATCTCGGAAAACATAGTACTTTGTTGCCCTAGATCACAGCTACACGTGATTTTTACCTTACACGGGAGCAGGCCAGATTTGTCTTTCAATGTCATCACTAATTGCTGCAAGTGGCACCCACACAGAACACAAAGAAAACAACTGCATTACATGTTCCATGCTGGAGCAGAGAGGCAAAACGGGACTCATACAGTCAACAACATGACTGGAGGACAAAGTAAATTGCGGTGATTCAAATTACTCATCGTTATCTTTGGATGTTTGCAAAAAACCTTTTGTATAAAAAAAAGAAAAAAATGAATTTCCCCACCCAAACTCATAATTTATCACAAACACGCTCCGCTCAAAGATCACCTAAACTCTTCCGATATGTGTAATTATTAACAGAATGTGCAGTCTCCAACTTTATAAACAGCAACAACAGGGTATTCCAACCACGTAACGCAAGCCACATTCTCTGGAATGTACTGCGAAGCAAGGTTCATGCGAGACCTGCCAACAACCCTGGGATCTCATTCTCTTTACATAACTTGGCATCGCCACGGTTTGCATTCCTTGAAAAGCTTGCAACGCCTAGCCTGGAACACGCATGCCACAGGTGGAGGAAGGTAGGCAAGTACAAGCAGGTTTTCTGCCAAGATCACAGAGCAAAATGTGCAAGGTCGGAACATTACACCTTCTCATACAAAAAAGGGTCCCTACCCACTTCCAGGTCATTATGGACACTTTTTGCCGTCCTGAACAGCTGTGTTATCCTCTGTTGAGGTCTTTCTCTTCTTACATTGAACTAATTAGACTAAATCACCTCAAAATAATGACTTGTGGATAAAAAGGTTAGCACTGGAGACAGTGCCATAAGGAATAGGAGCGAGGGGATTATTCTATCAATTCAGGGGCCTCAAGGCACAACGCACACAAGTCCGTGGATGCAATCAGGACATCCAAAGATAATAAAAATAAATCAGTTAAACACATGTTTTCCTAAAGATAGGGATTAGCATGCCATGGCCTCAGAGATGGAGTGGCTTATGGTGCAATAACTGTAAGGACAATATTAAAGTCACTTATGCTACATCCAGGCTATACACTTCCCAGTGTCAAACTAATGTATCTGCTATATATGTCCTTCCACAAAGACGGTAGAATAAAGGGCAATCACGCAGGGCTGGAATATAGGCAAGTATCTAGTAGTGAGCAGCTGGAGCATAAAACCTGTTATTTTTAAACCTGTAACTACTAGTCAGATTTCTTCACTGTTTTAATCCAAACCTTTCTATGCACCAATGCAGCCCTAGGATTCCCCTCAAGCTGAACCAGGTAACCTTTATGTGATTAAATGCATCATAGAAATGTCACGGATCAATTTGAGGTCATGACTGTCAAATGTTAAATCAAACTGAATTTCTGAAATTTAATTTAGCGGTTTGTCCATTCAAACAAACACAATTCTGTCATAGCCCTCCTAACTCCATTCTTTGCTAGGAACAAGCAGCTGATATCAGGGGTTTCAACCCACCTTGTAGGCAGAATCAATGCATGTTTACACCATTAAATTGATATCTACAATAGCACCACTGAGACAAAGAAGTGATTCACCAATTTTTCTTCATGCTTACATTTTTTGCTTTGTTTTTCCACTTCTGCTTTTAGCCTCTTGTACTTTTCTGTCCGGTACACAAGCACCCATGTTATTCCTGCAGAAAAACAAGAAAACACATGATAGAGCATCACTTCAAGATTCAGCAAGTCAGGCTACAAATCACCTGTAAAGCTTTGGTTTTTCTTTTACGTTGCTCACACCCGTTATTAAACAAGAAATCTTGGCCGACTGTACAGTGGACTAAGATGTACTTTCAATTGCAAACACCTCTCCCCCCCAACTACCGTCTGCGCCTTATCCACTTTAAGTATTTACACAGGCTCTACCGGGCCCCGGTACAATTGCACAAGATGGAACTCATTGCTAGCGACAGGTGCCTGCGGTGCTCTGCTGAAGAAAATTACATATTTATATGTATTCGTGCCCCCACGCGCTACCCTCTCACCATCTGCCATGTTGAATAAAAACCCCTGCATTACTTCACATTCAGAGGCCTTATTTCTCTGTCACCAGGCCCTTCCATGCCAGACCCTGAAAAAGGCACACGTTACATTTTTCTGCAGCACATTAGATATTTTTTTGAGCAGTCACGGAGAAGAGGCCCAGCCCAGGGTGTCTTAACAGTGTCAAACAAGGGTCGACCTGATAAAGCTGCATTCCGGCCCGAGCAGGTGGGGAGCAGAAGCCCCTCTGCAGAGATAAGGCCCAGTTTTGCTGTCGGCTCTCAGAGATAAGTGGGGCCCATGTCAAGGGAAACCTCCAAGACAGTTACACAAGGGGTGGGCAGGAAGGGCCAAACCAACTGCTAGTATGAAGCAGCAACACTTCTACAGATGAGAGCAATCTGCATGCTGCCCCGAGCTAGAGATAAGACCAGACATGCTAGTCACTCTGACACCCAGGGCCCTCCCTGGCCAACAGAAAGGAAACAGCCCTCATGGAGAAGTCAGATAAAGTTACGCAAACAGGCATTGCGAGTTTTAGCTGACCTTGCTGCCCCCTCTATGCACCCACCCACCTATGACTCATTACAGTGAACGCCTACATGCTCATATCTTTTTCTTTCCTTCTGCTTGGAGGGCTCCTCCCTATGTATGCAAAGAATGTATAAATATTGTACTCTGTGAATAAAGCTCAGAACTCTCCTGTGCCCGCTTGGCGCTGGAGCTCTCCCTTAACTCGAGTTAATGCAATAAAGCCCATTGACTCTAATACCACGGACTCTGCTCCTCATTTATGCTTGACCCTTTTGATATTTATTTATAGAAATTATGATAGTGTAATTAATTTATTTACGACATAATCTGGCGCCCGAACAGGGACGCATCCCCTTCCCCACGCGCCGGCGATGTAGGTCCGGCCCCTGCTCCCTTCTACAGCCTAGACAGACTTCAAGTGTACACGCCAGCGGGACTTCCCGCCAACTCCCTCAGGCCCACGGAGGAGGCGGACTGCGACCAGACATCCACACGAGGCGGTGAGGAAGATTGCGGAGCGTCCTGACCCAGAGCCCAACCCGTGAGAGAGCCGAGTCCGAGGTCTTCAGAGGTCCGCCATTCCTGCGCAAGCGTCAAGCGTCCGATGACCAGGTCTTCAAGTTTTGCTTCCCGGTGAGTACCACTGAGAACGCATAAAGACGGGTTCATTTAATGAACACGGTAAAGACGTGTCTCCTTCACGAGACCGGTATGGTTGTACTGTATTCCAGTACATAAGTATATGTTGTATATGTTTTGAGTTTGAAATTGTTTTAGTTAGGTTCCAGCATGCCGTTGTTTTCAAAATTGCGTAAAATAGGCACTAAAAAGGGAATATTAGAAGAGGCAGTTAATGTCCCGCCAAGAGATACTCCAGGCCATTTTATGTATAACAAACATGGCATCAGCGCTATTCTCTATTTAGACCTCTGGATAGATTACACAAAGGATCTAGAGACGGTGCATAGATGGCCTGCGACCGGCACATGGGATTCAGAATGTATTATGAGAGTAGAGGAACAACTATGGAAAAGGAAGTCGAGGCCCTCGCAGAAAGAGGCCATTGAATTATGGCGCAAAGAGGCTAATAGGAGGGCCCTGAAAGAACTTAACAAAGCAGAGAAAAGCAGGCAAATGTCAGAACAGGCAAAAGAAAAAAAAAGAGTTACTAGAAGAGGGTGAACAGGTTCGAGTGGAACAAATGGATAGGGAAAGAAATGCTCTTGTTGCTGGTATCTACCCTGTACTCTCAGAGGAGATTGCAGAGGAAGTTCCCCAAAATGTACCCCTTAAAATTAAACCAACGGCACCTGAGGCGTTCCTTTCCGCCTACCTAGCAGAGCCACCCCCAGCCTACATAGACGCACCATTTCCCCCGCTCCCACCAGAGGCCGCGCCCCAGCCAGTCCAGGACCAACAACAGGTTTCCGGGGGTGCGGAAGGGGGGGGGGGGGATAAGGAAATAAAGGATGACGTTGAACTCCCTAGATGTATATATGATTTACAGCCAGGTATTACTGGTCCAATGCGCGCCATATCAATACGAGTAAGGCAAGCCATCGCAGAGCTAGATGGACTGCCTGATATGAATACACATTGAGATGCCTTGTATGAGTTCATCAGAACAGGACGGAACCATGAATGCGTAGCTCAAGCTATGGAAAATAGAAAAGTAAAAGCTAAGAACAACATCCTCCGTTTTATTGTCAACTGTCTGATCAGGGAACGTGATGAGGGTGATGGGGACGTGGAGGTTAGTTTAATAGAGTGGAGCGACAGCATCAATGACGGTAAACATGATAAGGTAGCGCAGAGAGAAGCAATGACGAATAAGATTAAAAAGAAAATACTAGCAATACGTAACGCCGAGAAGGAAGGCAGGGATAGTGTGTCAGAGGAAGGGGATAATAACGAGACACCAGACAAAATGAATTTTTTGGGCATAGCACAGCACTGTAATGGCGCCAAACACCATCGACCTCAGAAAACAAGGGTTAACAAGGAAACAAACATCTCTCCTGAGGATTTGTTCCAAACAACTGAAAAAGCCCTAGACCATTGGATGGACGACGAGCCACCCCTCACGCCACATGAGAGGGAGTTGGCTCGGTCAGCCACCCAGTGGGTGTCCCAACATCATGTATATAATCCCGACATAGTGGACCAGATGTTCCTGAGCCTCCCACCACTCGAACAACGCCTGGCCAGCATCTATATGGTCCAACACTTGATCACGTTGTATGAGAGCCAATATCACCACCCTGGCAAATTATATAAAATACTGGAAAAGGTAATACTAGATAGATGGATGGAACAGGGCCCAGAACTGATTAACACCATTTTAGACTTGCGTCTCCAATATGAGCAATTCCTGTCCGCCTCAATAACACCAGACCCTCGCCCCAGAGGACAGTACCCTCTGCGAGAGGTCCACCCCATAAGAAAAATAGATGGCACTGTCCAGCGGGTATATGTCTATACCCCTCTCACCAAGCTAGAAATACTGGAAATGAAGAGGTTGTTACCTTCCCATGATAAAGACCCAGGGGGGTTTGAAATAAAAGATATACTCCGCATAGGAGACTATACTTACCCTGATATCCTAAGGTTACTAAAGGTCTTGTTACCAGCAGGCATTTACGAGAAACTTAAAGAGAAAGACTGGGATGTGGGAGATAAAATGTTGAAGTGGGCAGAGTTGCAAGCTGAAGATGCAGGTAGGGCCCCGGGGGATGGCCTTGGTGAAAAAATTAAGGGGCTCCCCGAACTCCTTATACAAATTTTACCAAGACTATTGACGACTAAAAAGGAAGACTGAGATGCAATTTCAGCCTGTAAACAGAAACCAGAGGAAGACACGAGCGATTACTACACTAGGTTGGAAAAATGCTTCGCTGTCAACAGTGGTTTAAAACACAGTAGTGAGGCCTATCCCCCACCTTTTTGTGACCAAACTGGTAGATAACGCCCTTCCTCAGATTAGGAATAGAGTGCTGAAGGTTGAGAGCACTTGGCAAGCAAATAGCCCCTCACAAATGTTACAGATGTTGCAATACCACCAAAATAGAATAAGGGAAGAGCAAGAACAAGAAAAGAAGTGCATGAAGGATACAAAAATGAAGGTGCTAGTTGCCCAAACAGTACCTGCAAACACGAACAAGAATGGTACCGCACCCACTAAAGGGACCTGCAATTATTGTAAACAACAGGGTCACTTTGTAAGGGAATGCCCCGTCCTAAAGCACAATATAGCCACAGGTAAAACAAAGGAACGGCCCTATACACCCAGACAGTACAACACTCAACAGACACAAGTCCCCACCCCGCCGCAGGTCCAGACGCCCGCTGCCCCTGCACCTCAAATGTATCAGTACACGCAGTCAGACTACCCAGAATACCAATCTTTTTCATGAAACAGCCTCGAGAGGGAAGATTGCTTGCCCCTTATCCCAGTTCCTGTGGACCAAGAGGGTCCTTATGTACATGCTCGTTTGCTGGGGCAAGATAGAAAGTTTCTGATTGACACAGGGGCAAGCAGGACTACCATCAGTCATGACGAGGTCCCAGGGGCACCTCTCTCGGGCTCACAGAATATATCCCTGGGATTTTCTGGAAAGCCAATTGTCAACAAAGTATCAGAACCAGTCTCTTTAGGGGTGGGTCCACTGACATGCACCACAGACCTACTACTCACTAAGACATGTCCAGAAAATGTACTAGGTATAAAGACCCTAAAAGAACTGGGAGCAGTTATCTGTTGCTCACCAGAAGGAGTAAGACTGTTTTTGCGTGATTTCAAAGGGCATTTCACGGTTAGAGATTTTGATCCCAGACTTCAGGATGTCCCACAGTATCTATGGGCACAAGGTTCAACTGACGTAGGTTACATGGATATAACCCCACACGAGGTCACTCTTAAGGAAGGAGTAGTCCTATACCGAATACGACAGTACAGGATTCCACCTGAGGCTGAAACAGCCTTATTAAAAATAATTCAAGAACTCATTGAACAGGGGGTGGTGGTGGAGACAGACTCGAATGTGTGTAACTCCTCCGTCCTCCCTGTTCTTAAACGCACAGACCCTCAAGCACCCCCAGTTTACAGACTAGTAGTTGACCTTCAAGAACTGAACAAATGTGTGGTCCCACAATACCCAGTGGTCCCAGACATTTCCTCATTATTTACTGCCATTGATTCTGAGGCAACATTTTTCACGGTCATTGACCTGAAGAATACATGCTTCAGCATTCCAATACATCCTGACAGTCAATATCTTTTTGGATTCAGTTTAAAAGCACGCAGCTTTAAATTTACAAGAGCTCCCCAAGGCTTTACAGAAAGCCCAAGTGTTTACAGTCAGGCATTAAAGAGACAACTTGACAGTATTAGTATGCCTACCAACACAGCATTAATACAGTACGTGGATGACATTCTCATCACAGCAAGATCAGAAACTGACTGTGAAGAGGCTTCCCTCACGGTCCTTCATTTTCTGGCGGACAAGGGGCACAAGGTGTCCCCTTCGAAGTTACAGTTCTGTGAACAGCAAGTGGCTTACTTAGGGCACTTGCTGTCCAAGGAGGGTAGGCAGCTGACACAAGAACGAATTAAATTGATTTCCAACATTTCACAACCCAAAACACAGAAAGAAGTACGTGCATTCATTGGCCTTACTTCCTATTGCAGACAAAGGATTCCCCAGTATGCCCACATAGTCAAGCCACTCATGCAATTGACTACATTGGAGGCAGCCACCTCTAACGTCCTCCCTTGGACATCAGAGCACACCTTAGCATTTGAGGAACTAAAAACGGGCATTATGTCAAGCGCCAGTTTTAGCCACTCCTGATTACAAGAAACACTTCACCCTGTTCGTGACAGAGCGGGATGGAACAGCACTATCTGTCCTCACACAAGATCAAGCAGGGAAACACAAGCCATGTGCTTATTTTTCTAGTACACTGGACCCTGTAGCACAGGCTCTACCAGCATGCTTGAAATCTGTTGCGGCCACAGCTTTGGCCATAAGACAAAGTGAGTCGATAGTGCTGGGACACTCCCTGACAGTACAAGTACCACACGCAGTGGAAGTTCTCCTGAATAGGACACAGACACAACACCTGACTGTAGCAAGATTGACAGGATACGAGTTGACACTATTTCAACTCCACATAGAGATTAGAAGATGTAACATACTCAACCCTGCCACTCTTTTACCCTCAAGCACAGATGACACCACACCCCATGACTGTGTGGAAGTAATAAATGTAGTGACGAAGCCAAGACAAGACTTGACAGATGTTGCACTCCCAGACCCTGACATAACGTTTTATGTAGATGGATCATGCATGAGAACAGGGGCAGGAGAATTAGTGGCAGCATACGCCGTAACTACTGACCATGAGATCATAGAGACACAAAGAATAGATATCCTGTCAGCACAAGCAGCAGAGCTCATTGCTTTGACGCAAGCCTGTAAACGAGCAAAACAGTTAAAGGTTAACATCTACACTGATTCACAATATGAGTTTGGGGTAGTTCATGACTTTGGGGTACTATGGAGGGAGAGAGGTTTTCTGACCTCACATGGGGCCAAGATACAGCCTGGCCCTCTCATACAGGCCTTGTTAGAAGCAATACACCTACCTACAGCCATAGCGATCCTGAAATGCAAAGCACACACCAAGGCCACAGATGTCATTTCCCAAGGTAATGACCTGGTAGACCAAACTGCTAAACAGACAGCTCAGACTCCAATTGACATAACAAACTCACAGGTATTACCACTGACAAGGACTAGGACAGTCAGGGATCCCTCCAAAGATGTACAAGATATACAGACCCATGCCACTCCAGATGAAATAAAGAAATGGATTGAACAAGGAGGGGTCCAGACTGACCAGGGTTGGATGACTAAAAACAAAAAGACATGGTTCCTCCCAGACTATGATACAGGTGATAATAGAGACAGCACATAGCCCGGCACACTTGGGAGAGAAGGGAATGTTGGA
The DNA here is from genome assembly GCF_964261635.1 of Lissotriton helveticus. Classification (NCBI taxonomy): domain Eukaryota; kingdom Metazoa; phylum Chordata; class Amphibia; order Caudata; family Salamandridae; genus Lissotriton; species Lissotriton helveticus. The sequence goes on from NC_136057.1 coordinate 1,857,876,428, forward strand.
TGGCCTGCAGAATATCTGGTTTAACAAACACTTGCGAGCTGCAGCAAAGCAGAAAGTGAAGACTTGCATGATTTGTTGCCAATTCAACCCTGGAAAAGGCATTTCAGTGGAACAGGGTGGATTTCATCCCCCTGATCACCCTTTTGAGGTTCTCCGAATGGATTATATTCAAATGGACAGATGTAGAGGTCACAAGTACGTCCTGGTAGTGGTGTGTGCCCTAACCAGATGGACAGAAGCTTACCCAGTCCCAGATTATACTGCAGTTACAACAGCCAAACAGCTAGTGAGGGAGTTCTTCCCTAGATACGGGTTGCCACATGTCATTTACTCAGACAATGGCCAGCCCTTCTCCTCTGAGCTCATGAAACAGGTGTCCCTTCTGTTGGGATATACCTGGAAGTTCCATTGTGTAAGGCATCCCCAAGCAGCAGGTCTAGTAGAGAGACATAACCAGACCCTCAAAACAAAATTAGCTAAAGTCTGTGCAGAAAAGGGCATGGATTGGATGGTAGCCTTACCGGTTACCCTCTTTTACATGCGCATGGTAGCTCATTCTAGAACTGGCCTATCCCCATATGAGGTGGTCTTTGGAAGACCACCGAATATGTGGGGTACACCAATACCTAAAAGAATAACTGATGTTGACAGTACTATGCTCACAGATTACCTGGCTTCCTTGATGTCTGCACTACTCTCTTGCCGTTCGCAGGTTGTCGCTGCCTTCCCTGACAACACCCAGGTCGAGGACCATGCCATAGCCCCAGGGGACTGGGTGCTGATAAGGAATTTCGACCGGACGAGCTCTCTGGACCCCAGGTGGAAGGCACCAAAATTAGTCCTGCTGACGACGAGGACGGCCATCAAAGTCGAGGGAAGAAAGGGGTGGCTGCATGCCAGTCACTGTAAAAAAATACTTTGGGACTACCGGAACATTTGCTAAAAACAAAGACAGCACAGACTTTGAGCCCCCCTTTCTGGAAAAGACTCCCCAGAAAGAGTACACTTCCAAACTGAGATCTAGAAGGTCAGTCGACGTTTGATTGTCTAAGTCCACCCGGTGGTGAAGCGGTTGAACATGATGTCTGACTTGAATAAACTAGTGAACAGTAAAGAAAAAAGGACTAATATGAGAAAGAAATACTGCAAGCTATTACACAGCAGATGTATAGTGACTCTGATTATTGTACTTTTTATGAGAATTGTGGAAATAAGTATTGGCTGGCTCTTACATGTTCTCTATCCACCTGCTGTCTCACAGAATGCCACCATAGTACACTCACATGTTGAGCTCCCAGTACACTTAGAGAACAGAAGAAATGAATTTAAGAACAATACTTTCATCACCCTTTTACAACAGCATCAACTGGCCATAAACACATCCAACTGCTGGGTGTGCGGTCTTCTTCCCCATACAGTTGCCAAAGGCATGCCTTTCATCACTCTCCCTTTTTCTTATGAAGGCTCTTGTACCGGTTGGTGGGAAACAAACAAAGCTTCCTATATGGCCAATACGGATACAAAAGAGCGGTCTCAGCTCAGATATCACCTATACGTTTTATGTTGGCGAGGTGAAAAGAACAGGGCATGTGGTACCCCACTAGAGCAGGAAGCCTATGCTGACCACGGTAACAGATCTAATAAGTTATATTATCAGTATATGGACAGGAGAAAAAGATCAGTTTCACCTGTTTTTGTGGCATCAACGAAAGCCCCTTTTTGTGTCCAAAGTAAAGGAAAGATACGTATGGGTGATAGCATCTGCAATCACACAGTCAGCATCTGCAATCACACAGTCAATTTGAATGGAACAAACAATACACGGCTTATAGCCGCACAGGGCACCTACTTCATATGTGGGGATAAAGGTTATACATGGCTCCCACAGGGCTGGTCCGGCACTTTTTACATTGCTTTTCTCCTTCCCCCCCACCTACACTGCCCCTGCGGACTATCATGAAATTGAGCCTCTGACTGTCTATAACAGACGGCGAAGGGGGGGTCATAGATACAGAAGATACAGCAGGGCAGGAGGCGGGAGACTTCTTTGCCGGAGTCATTCCATTTTGGGGTCCCATGGTAAACAGCAGGAACATCCGCCACCTCACACGAGTGGTGCAAAACACGATAGATGCAACAGCAGGTGCCCTCTCTAATCTCACAGCCGAGGTGGTCGCGGATAGACTCATGACCCTACAAAATCGCATTGTTTTAGACATCGTTCTGGCTGACCGTGGTGGTGTATGCAGATTGATCTCCACGAGTTGTTGTGTGTTTATTCCAAATAACGCACCTACGGTATACCAAGCCATTGCCAAGCTATACAAGATGTCAAGTCAGCTAGACATGGATAAAGGAGAATGGTCCTTAAGCAGCTGGTTGTGGGGATTAGTAGCAACATGGGGATGGAAAGTGTTGACTGTAGTAGGATCAATACTGTTTATCATCTTCAGTTGTTGCCTCTGCATCCAATGCGGCCCGGCCATCTGCGGTCTGTGCGCCACTGCCTGCATTCCCCGTCCACATGTGCAGAGCAGAAAAAATGAAAAGATCATGTTGCAAGAACACATTAACGGCCTGATGAAAATAGAGGTGTATTAGAGGGGTGCGCTTGGGGACAAGGAGGGAATGAAGAAAATTACATATTTATATGTATTCGTGCCCCCACGCGCTACCCTCTCACCATCTGCCATGTTGAATAAAAACCCCTGCATTACTTCACATTCAGAGGCCTTATTTCTCTGTCACCAGGCCCCTCCATGCCAGACCCTGAAAAAGGCACACGTTACATTTCTCTGCAGCACATTAGATATTTTTTTGAGCAGTCACGGAGAAGAGGCCCAGCCCAGGGTGTCTTAACAGTGTCAAACAAGGGTCGACCTGATAAAGCTGCATTCCGGCCCGAGCAGGTGGGGAGCAGAAGCCCCTCTGCAGAGATAAGGCCCAGTTTTGCTGTCGGCTCTCAGAGATAAGTGGGGCCCATGTCAAGGGAAACCTCCAAGACAGTTACACAAGGGGTGGACAGGAAGGGCCAAACCAACTGCTAGTAGGAAGCAGCAACACTTCTACAGATGAGAGCAATCTGCATGCTGCCCCGAGCTAGAGATAAGACCAGACATGCTAGTCACTCTGACACCCAGGGCCCTCCCTGGCCAACAGAAAGGAAACAGCCCTCATGGAGAAGTCGGATAAAGTTACGCAAACAGGCATTGCGAGTTTTAGCTGACCTTGCTGCCCCCTCTATGCACCCACCCACCTATGACTCATTACAGTGAACGCCTACATGCTCATATCTTTTTCTTTCCTTCTGCTTGGAGGGCTCCTCCCTATGTATGCAAAGAATGTATAAACATTGTACTCTGTGAATAAAGCTCAGAACTCTCCTGTGCCCGCTTGGCGCTGGAGCTCTCCCTTAACTCGAGTTAATGCAATAAAGCCCATTGACTCTAATACCACGGACTCTGCTCCTCATTTATGCTTGACCCTTTTGATATTTATTTATAGAAATTATGATAGTGTAAATAATTTATTTACGACACTGAGCCCGCCTTTTCCCACCTCGCCTTGGCACCAAGGTTTCTGCTTATTGGCGTGATGTATGTGCTGTCATCCCTGAGATCGGTACAAAAGGGGGTGGTGATGGACGGAGCATCTGAACCAATCAAACACTCACACCCAGTCAAAAGATCTGGGTATGATCCATCACCGTTCTTTAGATCGCCTCCTTCCCGTTCCAACCTGACACTCTGCTTTGCCTTTTAGGCTTAGTCAAATTGTGCCCAAATGCCTCCCGCAAACTTATTGCTATGCTCTTGCGCAGAGCAGGATTTCCATGTGCTGGGGTCGCCGGCCCGTGCCGAAGGTGGCCCTTTAGCTTGATGACGCCTCCTGCTGGCAGATCCTCCTGTCCGAATTCTGGGACCTTATGCCGGCTAGATCCCACCCTTTGGATATTTGGGGTCCGCTCATCTCCTACCTCCTAAGTCACACTTCCCAGCACCCGGCGACCTCTCCCCCGCTCCCCGCCGGTGAAGGTCAATGAGTCACCTCCTCTCTGCCCCTTTCCTTCCCCGAATCTCAGTGCCCCCCCCCCCCCCCCCCAACCATCACACATGGTGCAGTGCATGTCCATTTCTCTTCATTGGTATTGGTGTCTCCCCGACCTATTATATTGATTTTTTTATGGTATATGTACGTGGTGCTATCTTTGGATCTTTTCTGTTGTATTGCAGTGCATAGTATTCTGTTATGGTGCAACTCTAATTTTGTCGCGTCTCAACCTCAAATAAAGGTTTTTGAAATAAAAAAGATGTACTTTCAATTTTACCACAAGAAGTGCTATATACACTTTAGATATTCAGGGCCTAATGGGTCTCTGAATAATATTGGTCAAAGATGTATAGTGTGATGCTGGGATTACAAAGCCTAAAGTGTCATTTACAAAAAGGGTTTGAGAAAGGTAAAAAAAAAAAAATGCAATCATTATTGACACCACTCTGGGGTGAGGACTGTGTGCATGGGCAAAGGGTAAATTCACTTCGTTGTTCAGACACCATTTTAAAATTAATTATTATTATTATTATTATTTTTTTTTTTATATAAACGCTGCTACATAAGTGTAAGATTTACAGTGAAAATGCTATAGTAAGGCTACATAGGATCATGGCACACATATGGCTCTGGTCTCAGTGAAGAGCAGTTCTTCACTGGTGTGCAGGATGGCAGTTTTTGTTGGTATAGCACAGAAGAGGTAGCACTGCTCCAAGTGGAGGAGACCTGCAATTCGAGGACAGTGCCAAAGGCACAGAACTGAAGATGGGCCCCTAACGAAGCAATTCTTCTAAGTCCAAGCTAAGAGCTTGAAGATATGAACCAAATATAGCTGTTTTGTGCCATTTGGGAAGTGTGAGATGAAGACACCTGCTCCGCAAAGTAAGTCATTAAGTATGGTGATAAAAGGTGCAGGAAATTGCAATTCTGCATTGGTCACTGTGGTACTGTACTCATAGGTTAGAGGAATTCATACCTTTGGGGCATCTAAAGCACTTTAGCAGGTTGCGGTCTTCGTCACTTCCATTTCAAATAACTGGATGCGCTCACAGAGCATTACTTGGGCATGAAGCTCCCCAAAGGTCTGCCATAAAAGATGGCTCCAACCCTTTGATGGCGGATCTGATACTGATGTTAATCAACTGAAAGTATACGAGCAAGTCGTTGCACATTCACTGGGGTGGGCCAGACAGGAGTTGAACCAAGTGGTGCAGTACAATGAATGTTTTGAGGTGTTTGCATGTCAAATATATAGCTATTCTATTCGCTGAATCCAAGAACCAGACGTTTGATGCCCACATTGGAACAGCAACATGCGTTTCAGCCCTTCAAGAGGTGTAAATTATTCTCCACTGCCTTTCAAGGGATCAGACTGTCATTATCATTTACTCCAACACATTTCCCTTTAAGCACACAGCTTGGTGGAGGTGCTCTTCCTTTATGGAGAACTGCCAGTCTCAAACAGCCGGGTACTGCTGGTCTCTGTATTCTCTAGATTACCAAAAGGAGGGTATTTAAACAGCAGATTGGCAGCAAGGAATAAATCAATGATAATGATGGTTCGGACTGATTGAGGTTGAACTGTAGTTGAGGGAATTTTGCAGATGCTAGAGGAGGTTCACCTAACTGCCTACAGGGAATCAAGACCAGCAGATCATATCATATGGTGTTCAGTGACAAAGATGCATGTTTAAGGAGAAGAAGTTTAACATCTATCCACTTTGTGGCTTGAGAAATAAAAGCAGGAGTGGCAGAATAGGAGGATCAGTGCTTAGAGCAGGCAGCAATGAGCTGGAGACATGTTCATCCAAGGAGGGTAGACCACTTCAATTCAAGTAGAACAATGGCTGATGTGGGTTAACCAGTAACGACGAGCATTCAGAAAATGCTACGATTCATACTGTCTTTTTTTTAACAGTTTTCTAGGACAGTGAAGAATGCTTTTGGGAACCAGTCATTACTTGTTTTGAGCATTACTGAACAATTCCATTGGCTCTGATAATTCTAATCTGAATAAAAGGCACAGCAAAGAGCGAGAGCAAAAGAGCGAGAGCAAAAGAGCGAGAGCAAAAGAGCGAGAGGAGGCGGAGAGATAAAGAGAGTGAAAATAAGAGAAAGAACAATCAAAATACCACATAGCATGTGAACAAGAGCTTAAATTAGAGAGAGCGAAACAGAGCCTGAGAATGAAAGAGCACACAAAATAGTCAAGGAGATTAAGAAATAATGAAAAGTAACATTTGACTTTCTGGCCACTTGCCTCTGATTATATACCACTGCCTACAAAAAGAAAAATAAATTACACCACTCTCTACCTGGACCAAGGAGTTATGTCCTGAATTTGTAAGGCTCCCTCCAATGTTCTGTCCTGCTGGGAATCCTTGCCCACGTAGATGTTTTCTTGCTAGGCCCCCCGCCCCATTAGCACGGGTCAATAAGAGGAGTTTCTCAACACATGCTCCACTGCCACGTGGAGAGTAGCTAAATAAGAGTGCTGGTTGGGTAGACTTATTCTTGAACACATAGCTGTGTGAATGATACAAGTCTAAACATGGTAGCAGCTATAAGAAGAGCTAAACGATAATTCAGAACTCTATAAAAGTGTTCACAGTTGCCTACATAGGGAAAATTAAGGATAAGGTGTTGCAGTCCAGCTGAGATGGGCGAGTGGCCGGATGCCAAATCTGAAGTCAATAATAGGGCACCATGACATGCATACGTTTAGGACTAACTTAAGCTACTCATCATTTTTTTTCCTGCGACATACCTTCTGTTTAATGTTGCATAGTCACGTGAACACAAGAGATGGGCACACCAAAAACTTAGATTCTCAGGATAAGGCAACTAATACGAGACTCTCTGGGAAGAATTAGATTAACCTAGCCATGCACGTAGCGTAGCATGTTGCGGTCATACAAATGGGGACAGGCATTTGGCGACCAATGAGATTCGGAGGCTTACTTATCATATGAGAGCTAATGGGATCAGTAAATAATTAAGCAAGTCCTGCTGCTCAACAGATGCGAGCCCTGGCTGACTGGCAGCACCCAATCTGCTTTTAAATGTAGCAATATGCTCTCCAGTATACCAACTAAGGCACTATGACAAAAAAATGCCTTCATCAAATGAACAAATGGGTGGTCTCCTTATGTATAACATGTTTTAATCAAGTCTTAAATTACACCTGGAAAAATATCTGAAGAAAAAAAAATACAAAAATAAGGCACTGGGCAAGCTAACAGGTAATGCCTATGCAGGAGCTATTGGCATTGACAACATGTTTTTGCCACGTGTACACCAGCTTGGCAGCGGTTCCGCATATCTAAACACAAGTAGAGTAAAGCATAGTTGTCGAGTGGAGTGTCGTAAGCAGAGTGTCGTGGGGCAGAGCGTGGTGTTATGGTGTGGCTCAGAGAGTTGAGAAACGGTGTAGAGTTGCGTAGAGTGTTGCAGCGTAGTGTTGTGGAGGGAGGAGAGTTTTGCAAAGTGGTGAGGCGTGGAATAGAGTGTCATGGAGTGGTATATAATGAGGGCTCAATGGGCCAAGTTAGCCTTAGTGTATGTGGGGTCGACACGTTTCACTGCTGTTGGTCCAACCAGATTCTTGGCGTTTCTTCAGGACCTAGAAGGTCCATATTCTACACCTAGAGAGGGTTGTGTAGTGCCAGGTACTCCCCTAATCGGAAAATACCTCTGTATAGGATTGTCCAAACTAGATAGAGAAAGTAGAAAGACATTATAAATACAGGCTTATAACATTTGTAAGTAGATGCTGCTTAGTGTAGTACACGGATTGCTGAAGTCTCCTCATGGCATACAATCTTTTTACTATTCCGATCCCCCAAAACAAGCCTTTCTAAACCCTGCCTCTGACTCTTCCGCCTCCACCTCCCTTTTTACTCATCCCATCCACCTCCCTTTTACTCATCCCAAGCCTCCTACTACTGCTATGAGCTCCGCAAAACAAAAACAAAAAAAACTAAATCCTTCCCTTCTATCCCTCTTCAGTCCAAACAGACTAATATGTTCACCACTCAAATTAATTTCATATTTCACAATACTAATTCACCACTAATCCTTTATGGATTCCGGAGTAGCATGCTACTCTCCGAAAAAGCACAACAACACCTCATATGGGGTAGCACGCGCTATACAAATGCAAACCTTTTTACCTCTTCTACCTTTTCGCTATCCAAATAACTGACTGACTAACATATCCACCACTCAAATTACTTTCATATTTCACTATACTAATCCACCAATACTCCTTTATGGGTACCAGAGTAGCGCCCAAAAAAGCACTTCAACCCCCCCCAAATCAGGGGTAGCAAGCGCTATATAAATACAAGCCCTTTTCTACACCTCCACTATCCTTCTCAATCCAAATAACTTACTAACCTATCCATCACTCAAATTACTTTCATATTTTCACTATAATAATTCACCACTAATCCTTTATTGGTTCCAGAGTAGCATGCTACTCGCTGAAAATGTGATTTGACGCCTCGTCTGGGGTGGTAAGCTATATATAAATACAGTCGCAATACAATACAATGGTGCAGAGTGGAGTGGCATACAGGGTGTTGAGTGGAATAGAATGTCAGAGTGGAATGACGTACAGTGGAATAGGGTTTTGCAGAAAAGAGTAGTGTATAGTGGGGCGGCATAGAGGGAGTTTTGAAGAGCCCTGTAGAGTGGGGTAGCAGGGTAGAGTGTGGAGTGGAGTGGAGTAGAGTGGCCTAGAGTGAAGTTGTGTAAAGAATAGTGGTGCAGAGTAGATTGGCTTAGAGTGCATTGGTTTTGAATAAAGTGGTGAAGAGTGCATTGGTGTACAGTAGAGATGCGCAGGGTGGAGTGGCGCTGGGTGGAGCAAAGTGGTCCAGGATAGAGTGTAGTGGCGCAGAGTGCAGAGTAGCACAGAGTTCAGTGGTGGAGAGTGTAGTCTTGCAGAGTAGAGTGTCTTAAGAGTATAGTGGTGTAGAGTGAAGTGGAGTAGAATAGATTGGTCTAGAGACTGCAGCGGTTCGAATAGAGTGCAGTACCGTAGAGTAGAGCGGTGCAGCGTAGAATGCGGTGGCGTAGAGTACAGCATAGTAGATTGTTTCAGAGTGGAGAGAAGTGACAAGAGTGGAGGGGTGCAGGATAATGTGCAGAGCAGATAAGAGTGGCGAAGAGTGGATAGCATAGAGTGCTCCGGCTTAGAGTGAAATGGTACAGATAATTGGTAAAGAGTGCAATGGAATAGAGTGCATGGTTTCAGATTAAAGTGGCATGGAGTGGAATAGCCAAGAGTGCCGTGTTGCACAGAGAGTAGAGTGGGGAGCAGTGGCGTAGTGATGCAGAGTCGAGAGGCGTAGAGTAAAGTGGTTTAGAGTGGAATGGTGCAGAGCAGAGTGCAATGACGCAGTGTGGAGTGGCGTAGTGTGCAGAGTAGAGTGCAGTGGGGTAAAGTGGAGTATGCATGGTGTGGTAGCCATTACAGACAACGCATCTTCAATTGAAATGACCATTACATTTGCAAAAATACAGTTTTACTGATAAAAGTATGCAGCGCACAAACTGTAATGTGTGGAAATATCACCTAGTGTATGGTTTTGATGGTATAAAGATATTTGCTTTCCCCACACTTCAGAATTACTCCAAGTAACCAGCATGATTGTCCCATACATCCTCTCACTTTGAAGTCGGAGAAAGAAAAGTAAAAACCAAGCTCCTTCGGAAGACCGAGCATGACATTTGACCTGTGTATTGCACAGCAAAATGTGACAAGATAACAAGCTTCAGAAGCCTGTTTACAGAAAGAGAGAACTCGGAAGGCTACTGGAAATACAGTTTGGGCAAGGGAAGGGACAAACTCAAGCTGGACAGCCTAAACCAAACAAAGCCAGCAAATAGAAAGCAAGGAAATGTGAGTTACAAACCAAAAAGCCAATGGTAAACAATGAGCAGAATGTATTCAATGGGAAGCTCTCCGAATGTTAGCAAACCAGGTCGAATAAACTTTGACCTAAAAAAAAAACAGCAGTGACCAAATTACTTCTGGGATGCCCTTAGGCACTCAACTCCTCTTTCATGGAAGTAAGTTTCTCCATTTGCTCGTTTCTACCACAGGTCTTGCATCTCCTTTACCTTCCTATTCTACAACATTGCTGGTTTTAAATTGCAATGTTCAGGTTTCCCCAATTACCCCAGCTCGATTTGGAAAATCGAGCATCCTTATTATAACCGCCTTCCTTACCACATCTTAAAACACCCCCACTGCCAAGATGAACCCAGAGCTCATCCTCCTCCCCTCGTTTGTAACATACTTACCTGTAAAAACCTCTGCTTTTTTGTAGCTAGGTTTGCCCTGTACCAACCACAGGCATTGTACATCACAAAACAATTATTTCATCTTCCACAAAGTAGCGCAAATGAAGAGTACACAAATCCCGACTGAGCTTCCCCAGAACAACTGATCTTCATGAAATGCAATGCAATGATTCAAGAAAGTCATCTTTGTTTGATCTCGTTATTACAATAGCCATCATATATTGCATTAGAACAGTACGTTATCAATTGTAGCCTTCTCCTCAGCGACAGCTAGGGTGAGAACAGGGGAAACGGTGTCATCCTCTTGCTCGGTGAGACGGGGGACGCAACAAGGTTGCTCGCTATCACCGCTGCTGTTCGAGCTGGCGATAGAACCGTTAGCGGTGCGAGCTAGATCGGGGAGGCATTACACTGGGCTGGAGGTGCGGGGAGAAGTGCATTACATATCACTTTATGCAGACGATCTACTGATGTTTTTGGCTTCCCAGGGCAAGGTTTTAGCAGGAGCGACTGCGCTATTACGGATGTTTGTGGAGGTATCGGGGCTGTGCGTGAATTGGGAGAAGACTTGTTTGTTCCCAGTGCATCGGGTGATGGAAACCCCGACTAGACTGGATGGAATAATATGGGAACCATGCTGCCTACCATACTTGGGTACCAACATTTATCATTAGCAGGTGGATATGTTGGAGGTTAATGTGAATAGAGCAGTGGGGGGATTAAAGGGAGCATGGCGTTTGAGTACTTTGCCACTATCGTTGGCAGGAAGAGTAGCGCTCCTGAAAATTGTAGCACTGCCTAGATTACTCTATTATTTCAGGATGTTGCCGATTTGGATCCCAGGCTCGGTATTTAAGACTCTTAGAACGATGGTAGGGGGACACAAGTCTCTCCACGACATGGGCCCCAAGTACCTCAACGACCGCCTGACCTTCTACACGCCCACCCGCCAGCTACGGTCCACCAGCCTCGCCCTCGCAGCCGTACCACGCATCCGAAGAGCCACCGCCGGAGGAAGATCCTTCTCTTACCTGGCTGCCAAGACTTGGAACTCCCTCCCCATCCACCTTCGGCTGACCCAGGACCATCTCGCCTTCAGGAAGCAACTCAAGACCTGGCTGTTCGAGCAGTAGCATACCCCTCCCCCCAAGCGCCGTGAGACCCTCCCGGGTGAGTAGTGCACTATACAAATGGCATGATTGATTGATTGATTGATTTCTGTGGGGGGAGTGGTAGGCGGCGGGTGGCACTGAACACGATGATGAGGCCTCAAGCAGAGGGAGGGTGGGCGGTCCCGGACTTTGAGTTGTATTATTTAGCAGCCCAGCTGCAATGGCTCACACAGGCGGTGGCTCGGGAGTACAGGGGGCCGGAAGGACCAGAAGACCGATTGTTTCCGAGGCATGTTCTGTCTTTTGTTGTTCTTGGCAAGCGGTTGCGTGTCGATTCATTGACTTGCGAGGAGAAGGCATTGAGAGCGTGCTGGAACAGAAGCAGGCGTAGGGGAGGTGTTATACACCCATACGCTCCGGAGATACCTCTCGGTATGTGCACAGCCTTCCCACATGGCGAGACTGGTCTTCGCTGGCTGAGTGGGAGGATCTGGGGTTGCAAATGGTAGGGGACCTGCATGGGGAGGGAGAGCCCTCTTGCCTTTTCAGGCGCTGCAGGATCGATATGGTTTGCCCAGGGGCGACTTCCTGCTGCATGCAGCTCTGGTGTCTGCAATCCAGAAGCACTGGGGGGGGGGGGGGGGGGGGGGGAGGGGGGAAGGGTTGATGGAACCACAAACGTCCTTGACATGTCAGTGGGGACGGTGATGGCAGTGACCTGCCTGTACAGGAGAATAGTGGAGGAGGAACTGCAACCACTGAATCAGTTACGAGGAAAATGGGAGATGGATCTGGGCAAGGATATTCCGGAAACAACTTGGGCTAAGATAGTGGAGAGGAAGGCGGAATGCTAGATTCCAACTTATTCATTTCTATATTTTTTACATAGGGCGTACCTAACCCCAGAGCAGATAAATATTTTAATGTGGATTCAGCATTTTGCCCAAGATGCCATTTGAATGCTGCAGACTTTCGACATATGATGTGGAGCTGTCCGCAGCTTGGCACATACTGGGAGGAGGTGGTTGAGGTTCTGTGCGGAGTGACGAATAGGCAGATAGAGCCCGACATGAGGGCATGTATGTTTCACTGGTTTCCTCATACAGCGCGAACTAAGATCACGAGTAAATTAATTGACCTGGGGTTATTATTAGCTAAGCGAGAACTAGCGAGGCAGTGGAAATCTAAGCAGGGCCCTAGCATGGAGCGATGGAGGGCGGAATTCACGACCTGTGAGGCCAGTGAGAGTATGGTCAGGTTGCAGGCCAGAAGGGCATACAATGAGAAAGTGATGGAAACTGCACAGGCGTGGGAGGCCTTGGTGGTATTACTGAAGTTGCCAGAACTGGACTCGGACACTGACTCCTTGGATACTCCACAGGAAGCTACGAGAGCACACAGTGTCTAGATAGGACTGAGCTGGTTGCGGGGGGGGGACAGAAGTGGGCTAGGAGATGGTACGATCGGGATGCAGCCTGAAACAGATAGGAGAACTACACGCCCCTGCACAAAGATGATAGATGTTGATCCTTGTTTTGATTACTTGGAGCATACCTGTGGTAGGGGAGGGGGGGAGGTGAGCAAATATGGGGGCACAAAGCTAGGATTTTATTCTTTTGAGGGATACTGCTGACAGTGTGTACTGATGTACATACTGATGGAAGGAGAGGAAGTCAGGTAGTTCACTGCCCTAATCACTAAGTACATGAATATGAGCTCGACAGCAGACAGTAACTACCCGTACAATGTAACAAGCACTGTGCTCCTATCGATACTGTGCCTGTAAATGGGGGTTTGTGTGTGTTGAAAATCAATAAAGTACTTTTTTTTTTATAAATAAAATAAATAAAGAAAGTTGTAGCCTTCTCTAACTGCCTCAAATCATGACCCAGAAAAAAGAATGAAGTTTAGACCAATGGAGCAAGTTATCAACCAGAATCCGGAGAAAGCCAGACTTTTCTCACAAGCAAATCCTATGTCATAAACATCCAAACCGTTAGTTCTACAATCACACATAAAGGAAATGCAATGGCTTACTGGCCATCATTCAGCTAAGAAAGGTGTAAAAAGAAGCTGTACCGCTAGACCTGGGCACTTGGAGACATGGCAGCTTCATGGAGAAGCAATACAAGTCTGGTTAAGTCGGTCTTTTTTTCAACCCTAGTCGGTCTCACACTTTGACATGTTACCTGTTAATGTATTAAATCATTTTTGTTATAGTCATTTTATCTCATGTAAATGCTGGCAACATGGGATGTGGTTACTAAGATATTTTAAGGCTTCTAATTTCACAACATGCCCAAACCTAGATCCCCACTGATTGCCTAATAGATGGGCTAGATGAGGCTTTTTACCTGCTCCTGTTATATGTAGAGCTCGTCGAGCACTATCAAAGGTGAAAAGGTCTATTTTTTCAACTGGATAAAGACACAGAATATTGGAAATACAATGCTTAGCATAGACTCCTTACTGCGTACGTTAGGGGGAAGTTCCAATTAAATACAGTGTTTATGTTTACATTTAGATGCTTGTAAAGCGCTCGAATGCCGAGGCGTCTTGGTGCGGAGGTGTGAGGGTAGGGAAAAAAAAAAAAAAAAAAAAAAGGGAAGAAGAAGAGCATAGCCTATGTAGTTGTAAAAAGCCAGGTTTTTAGGTTCTTTCTGAAACACTGGAGATTTGGCTGATGTCTCAGGGACAAAGGCAGTTTGTTCCAGAGCTTGGCCGCGCAGTGTGTTATAGCTCGGCCACCCCATCTGGCTCGTTTGTACTTCACGGTTTCTATAAGACCTTGGCTGGCTGACCTGAGGGCCCGCGAGGGAACATATGGTGTGAACAATTTTTGAAGGTCCACAGCGCTCCCTCCGTTTATCACAATCCGTGTGCACAGTCTATCACAATCAAAACGGGCAATATCCACTATGCAAATAATATGAGTTTCATTCATGGTTGAAGCGAAAGAGTACTTTAAGTGGCGATTAAAGGAGAAAAAAAAAAAAAAAAAAAAAAAAGTTTTCAGCCCAACCACAATTTAACATAACGTACAAGATGGAAAATAATGCATGCCAGTAAGTTAAACTAGGGTTCAAGTTTCAAAAAGCCTTGGGGTCTCTCAGGTGCAGGTGTCTGCAAAGTATTAGAACTGGAGGTCTTCAGTTCCATCACTGCTACTGTTTCCCTTATGGGGCATAGTCAATGGGCCAAGACTGCTACAGAAGAAACAAAGCAAACAGTCTAGAACACCGACTTGACTTGTGCACATATAAGTCGATGCGGTTTTAAGGCAGCAGAGATCCCGATACAGTGGGAGCGCTTAGTGATATAGAGAGAAAAAAAACGAGATCTTACATAAAATTGTGTTATTTATATTATTCTGATTTCCTTCTAATCCACAATGGTTACTTTTTTTAGCGGCAGAGGGAAAAACACAGGGCAGTATCTGAAAACAACACCAATCGCAATTCAGTTTTTCTGGCGCCCCATCATGGGATCTGGATGACCGGCTGGAATTTGGAGACAAGGTGCGAGCTAACATGTCCATGCATTGAAATCATTCAGTCGCAGTTAAGATTTTCGAGGTTTTCTTAGGCACATCAGCAAGTAATGTTACTTTATAACGTCAACTCTCTGCAGTGGTGTTCTACTTTCACTGGATGACCCTTTAGCCGAGTACCACCATGTAAATAACAAAAAAGTGGTTACACGTGGGAATAAATTGTTAAACAACTGAACCAGTAAGCGTATTACTCTGTCACTGGTTTGGTATACAATTCCAAAAATGCTATTGATTAGCCTTATCTTGAAGCGGAAACACCAAGCTCTTGGGCCTGGGAGAAGAACTTCGTGTATCTACATGCAACAATAACAAAACAAATGTCGACTGACATTAAAACATAGGACATTTATTCTATAAGAACAACATCTAATACGAACACCAAAATAAACAAGACTGGTTAAATGTTACAGTGCAAACATGTAAGCATTAGCATGTCACTGTTGCTACCAGGTCCATACAAGTTCAGTACACCGTATAGGTTGTGTGGCTATACAAAACTACTATGCGTGTATTAAGCGGTTACAGTACATAAATCGTGAGCGAGTGGAGTCCAAAAGGGAAAAAAATCCTCGACAATAGTAGGTGCACTAGTCCTGGTATTGATCTATATGAAAGGACAAACACCGCTTCACGTAATCTCTTCAGCCCTTCGTCCACTTGACACTCAAAGCTTAAACCCAAGCCACTCCCCTTTTCCCTTCGTACACTACAAGGCAGTAGTCCTAGGCCATTCACCGTCCTTACCCTCAGCAAGCAGAGCCGTACAAATGGAGATGAAGACTATTAGCACGGTGTCAGCGAACATCGTACTCATGGTGCCGGCTGGTGAACCGCGGCGCTGCCACAGAACCTGCTGCCCCGGAAGTACAATATCACCGGAACAGAAGAGCTCGGACTTTAGAAAGTTAAAACGGACTCATATATTCGGCACAGCGCCGCCATCTTAATTGTATTGGGTCCTCATTGGCTCGGCGACTGTGCCGGAACTAAGGTAACCAATGAGACGAAAGACTTAAACGGGGGCGGTACACGAGCTAAAATAAATATGGAAAATAGGAGAAACTTTATTTAGTAAGAGTAGTAGTAGCACTCGTGAATTGTACCACATCGTGTTGACTGTACCACAGAAAGTCTTTTGTAATACCAGTATAAGCACGGACAGGCAATGAGTGGCGTCACTAGGGGGGTGCGGGGGGTGCGGACCGCACCGGGTGACACCCTCACATGGGGGTGACACCATCTGGTTGCCCCCCCCCCCCCCCCCCAGCAGGCCTCTGTGCATGGCACCCCCTGCACCGCACCCGAATGCCTCTGAGAGACTCGATCCGCTTTAAAAACAAAAGCGAAAAGAGATATTTTCCCACCTATTCGAATTAAAATGTTCTCAATAGTTGACGTTTGAAAAGTGTAGTAATGAGGGCCCCCCGCCATTTATATGGAAAAAGACACGGTGCTAAAGAGGGGGGCCGGGGTGGTGCCTTGTACACAGATTTCATTTTGCATCTTGAAAAGCTTTAAAAGAGAAACCACATGAAAGCGGCAGAGAGTGTAAAAAGGGGGGTGGTCCTGCCCCCCCCCCCCCCCCCACCACCCCGGTTTAATGTGCGAGAGAGAGGGAGCTAGAGGGAGTAAGAAGACAGAGAGAGAGAGAGAGTTAGAGTGAGAAAGACAGAGAGAGAGGGAGCTAGAGTGAGAAAGACAGAGAGAGAGGGAGGGAGCTAGAGGAAGTAAGACAGAGAGAGAGAGAGGGAGCTAGACAGAGAGAGGGAGCTAGAGGGAGTACGATAGAGAGAGAGGGAGCTAGAGGGAGCAAGACAGAGAGAGAGGGAGCTAGAGTGAGTAAGACAGAGAGAGAGAGGGAGCTAGACAGAGGAAGCTAGAGGGAGTAAGACAGAGAGAGGGGGAGCTCGAGGGAGCTAGACAGAGAGAGGGAGCTAGAGGGAGTAAGACAGAGAGAGAGGGAGCTAGAGGGAGCTAGACAGAGAGAGGGAGCTAGAGGGAGTAAGACAGAGAGAGAGGGAGACAGAGGGAGTAAGACGGAGAGAGAGGGAGCTAGAGGGAGTAAGACAGAGAGAGAGGGAGACAGAGGGAGCTAGAGGGAGTAAGGCAGAGAGAGAGAGGGAGCTAGACAGAGGGAGCTAGAGGGAGTAAGACAGAGAGAGGGGGAGCTCGAGGGAGCTAGACAGAGAGAGGGAGCTAGAGGGAGTAAGACAGAGAGAGAGGGAACTAGAGGGAGCTAGACAGAGAGAGGGAGCTAGAGGGAGTAAGACAGAGAGAGAGGGAGTCAGAGGGAGCTAGAGGGAGCAAGACAGAGAGGGAGCTAGACAGAGAGAGCGAGCTAGAGGGAGTAAGATAGAGAGTGAGGGAGCTAAAGGGAGTAAGACAGAGAGAGAGGGAGCTAGAGGGAGTAAGAGAGAGAGAGAGGGAGCTAGAGGGAGTAAGACAGAGAGAGAGAGAGCTAGAGTGAGAAAGACAGAGAGAGAGGGAGCTAGAGTGAGAAAGACAGAGAGAGAGGGAGCTAGAGGGAGTAAGACAGAGAGAGGGAGACAGAGGTAGCTAGAGGAAGTAAGACAGAGAGAGAGAGAGAGGGAACTAGACAGAGAGAGGGAGCTAGAGGGAGTATGATAGAGAGAGAGGGAGCTAGAGGGAGCAAGACAGAGAGAGAGGGAGCTAGAGTGAGTAAGACAGAGAGAGAGGGAGCTAGACAGAGGAAGCTAGAGGGAGTAAGACAGAGAGGGGGAGCTCGAGGGAGCTAGACAGAGAGAGGGAGCTAGAGGGAGTAAGACAGAGAGAGAGGGAGCTAGAGGGAGCTAGACAGAGAGAGGGAGCTAGAGGGAGTAAGACAGAGAGAGAGGGAGACAGAGGGAGTAAGACGGAGAGAGAGGGAGCTAGAGGGAGTAAGACAGAGAGAGAGGGAGACAGAGGGAGCTAGAGGGAGTAAGGCAGAGAGAGAGAGGGAGCTAGACAGAGGGAGCTAGAGGGAGTAAGACAGAGAGAGGGGGAGCTCGAGGGAGCTAGACAGAGAGAGGGAGCTAGAGGGAGTAAGACAGAGAGAGAGGGAACTAGAGGGAGCTAGACAGAGAGAGGGAGCTAGAGGGAGTAAGACAGAGAGAGAGGGAGTCAGAGGGAGCTAGAGGGAGCAAGACAGAGAGGGAGCTAGACAGAGAGAGCGAGCTAGAGGGAGTAAGATAGAGAGTGAGGGAGCTAAAGGGAGTAAGACAGAGAGAGAGGGAGCTAGAGGGAGTAAGAGAGAGAGAGAGGGAGCTAGAGGGAGTAAGAGAGAGAGAGAGAGCTAGAGTGAGAAAGACAGAGAGAGAGGGAGCTAGAGTGAGAAAGACAGAGAGAGAGGGAGCTAGAGGGAGTAAGACAGAGAGAGGGAGACAGAGGTAGCTAGAGGAAGTAAGACAGAGAGAGAGAGAGAGGGAACTAGACAGAGAGAGGGAGCTAGAGGGAGTATGATAGAGAGAGAGGGAGCTAGAGGGAGCAAGACAGAGAGAGAGGGAGCAAGACAGAGAGAGAGGGAGCTAGAGGGAATAAGAGAGAGGGAGCTAGAGGGAGCAAGACAGAGAGAGAGGGCGCTAGAGGGAGTAAGACAGAGAGAGAGGGAGCTAGAGGGAGTTAGACAGAGAGAGAGGGAGACAGAGGGAGCTAGAGGGAGTAAGACAGAGAGAGAGAGGGAGCTAGACAGAGACAGAGGGAGCTAGAGGGAGTAAGACAGAGAGAGAGGGAGCTCGAGGGAGCTAGACATAGAGGGAGTAAGACAAAGAGAGAGGGAGCTAGAGGGAGCTAGACAGAGAGAGGGAGCTAGAGGGAGTAAGACAGAGAGAGAGGGAGCTAGACAGAGAGAGGGAGCTAGAGGGAGTAAGACAAAGAGAGAGGGAGCTAGAGGGAGCTAGACAGAGAGAGGGAGCTAGAGGGAGTAAGACAGAGAGAGGGGGGTCAGAGGGAGCTAAAGGGAGTAAGACAGAGAGAGAGGGAGCTAGAGGGAGTAAGAGAGAGAGAGAGGGAGCTAGACAGAGAGAGGGAGCTAGAGGGAGTAAGACAAAGAGAGAGGGAGCTAGAGGGAGCTAGACAGAGAGAGGGAGCTAGAGGGAGTAAGACAGAGAGAGAGGGGGTCAGAGGGAGCTAAAGGGAGTAAGACAGAGAGAGAGGGAGCTAGAGGGAGTAAGAGAGAGAGAGAGAGGGAGCTAGAGGGAGGAAGACAGAAAGAGCAGCTAGAGGGAGTACGACCGAGAGAGAGGGAGCTAGAGGGAGTAAGACAGAGAGAGAGGGAGCTAGAGGGAGTAAGACCGAGAGAGAGGGAGACAGAGGGAGCTAGAGGGAGCAAGAGAGAGGGAGCTAGAGGGAGCCAGACAGAGAGAGGGAGCTAGAGGGAGTAAGACAGAGAGAGAGGGAGCTAGAGAGAGTAAGACAGCGAGAGAGGGAGCTAGACAGAGAGGGAGCTAGAGGGAGTAAGATAGAGAGAGAGGGAGCTACAGGGAGCTAGAGCGAGCAAGACAGAGAGAGAGGGAGCTAGGCAGAGCAAGACAGATAGAGAGGGAGCTAGAGGGAGCAAGACAGAGAGGGAGCTAGAGGGAGTAAGAGAGAGGGAGCTAGAGGGAGTAAGACAGAGAGAGAGGGAGCTATAGGGAGTAAGACAGAGAGAGAGGGAGCTAGAGGGAGTAAGACAGAGAGGGAGACAGAGGGAGTAAGACAGGGAGAGAGGGAGCTAGACAGAGAGAGGGAGCTAGAGGGATTACGATAGAGAGAGAGGGAGCAAGACAGAGGGAGAGGGAGCTAGAGGGAGTAAGAGAGAGAGAGGGAGCTAGAGGGAGCTAGACAGAGATGGAGCTAGAGGAAGTAAGACAGAGAGAGAGGGAGCTAGAGGGAGTAAGACAGAGAGAGGGAGACAGAGGGAGCTAGAGGGAGCAAGACAGAGAGAGAGGGAGCTAGACAGAGAGAGGGAGTAAGACAGAGAGAGAGTGAGCTAGAGGGCTCTTGACAGAGAGAGGGAGCTAGAGGGAGTAAGAGAGAGAGGGAGCTAGAGGGAGCAAGACAGAGAGAGGGGGCTAGAGGGAGTAAGAGAGAGGGAGCTAGAGGGAGTAAGAGAGAGGGGGCTAGAGGGAGTAAGACAGAGAGAGAGGAAGCTAGAGGGAGTAAGACAGAGAGAGGGAGCTAGAGGGAGCAAGACAGAGAGAGAGGGAGCTAGAGGGAGTAAGAGAGAGAGAGGGAGCTGGAGGGATTAAGAGAGAGAGCGGGAGCTAGAGGGAGTAAGAGAGAGAGTGGGAGCTAGAGAGAGTAAGACAGAGAGAGGGAGCTATAGGGAGTAAGACAGAGAGAGGGAGCTAGAGGGAGTAAGAGAGAGAGAGAGGGAGCTAGAGGGAGTAAGACAGAGAGAGAGAGAGCTAGAGTGAGAAAGACAGAGAGAGAGGGAGCTAGAGTGAGAAAGACAGAGAGAGAGGGAGCTAGAGGGAGTAAGACAGAGAGAGGGAGACAGAGGTAGCTAGAGGAAGTAAGACAGAGAGAGAGAGAGAGGGAACTAGACAGAGAGAGGGAGCTAGAGGGAGTATGATAGAGAGAGAGGGAGCTAGAGGGAGCAAGACAGAGAGAGAGGGAGCTAGAGTGAGTAAGACAGAGAGAGAGAGGGAGCTAGACAGAGGAAGCTAGAGGGAGTAAGACAGAGAGGGGGAGCTCGAGGGAGCTAGACAGAGAGAGGGAGCTAGAGGGAGTAAGACAGAGAGAGAGGGAGCTAGAGGGAGCTAGACAGAGAGAGGGAGCTAGAGGGAGTAAGACAGAGAGAGAGGGAGACAGAGGGAGTAAGACGGAGAGAGAGGGAGCTAGAGGGAGTAAGACAGAGAGAGAGGGAGACAGAGGGAGCTAGAGGGAGTAAGGCAGAGAGAGAGAGGGAGCTAGACAGAGGGAGCTAGAGGGAGTAAGACAGAGAGAGGGGGAGCTCGAGGGAGCTAGACAGAGAGAGGGAGCTAGAGGGAGTAAGACAGAGAGAGAGGGAACTAGAGGGAGCTAGACAGAGAGAGGGAGCTAGAGGGAGTAAGACAGAGAGAGAGGGAGTCAGAGGGAGCTAGAGGGAGCAAGACAGAGAGGGAGCTAGACAGAGAGAGCGAGCTAGAGGGAGTAAGATAGAGAGTGAGGGAGCTAAAGGGAGTAAGACAGAGAGAGAGGGAGCTAGAGGGAGTAAGAGAGAGAGAGAGGGAGCTAGAGGGAGTAAGACAGAGAGAGAGAGAGCTAGAGTGAGAAAGACAGAGAGAGAGGGAGCTAGAGTGAGAAAGACAGAGAGAGAGGGAGCTAGAGGGAGTAAGACAGAGAGAGGGAGACAGAGGTAGCTAGAGGAAGTAAGACAGAGAGAGAGAGAGAGGGAACTAGACAGAGAGAGGGAGCTAGAGGGAGTATGATAGAGAGAGAGGGAGCTAGAGGGAGCAAGACAGAGAGAGAGGGAGCAAGACAGAGAGAGAGGGAGCTAGAGGGAATAAGAGAGAGGGAGCTAGAGGGAGCAAGACAGAGAGAGAGGGCGCTAGAGGGAGTAAGACAGAGAGAGAGGGAGCTAGAGGGAGTTAGACAGAGAGAGAGGGAGACAGAGGGAGCTAGAGGGAGTAAGACAGAGAGAGAGAGGGAGCTAGACAGAGACAGAGGGAGCTAGAGGGAGTAAGACAGAGAGAGAGGGAGCTCGAGGGAGCTAGACATAGAGGGAGTAAGACAAAGAGAGAGGGAGCTAGAGGGAGCTAGACAGAGAGAGGGAGCTAGAGGGAGTAAGACAGAGAGAGAGGGAGCTAGACAGAGAGAGGGAGCTAGAGGGAGTAAGACAAAGAGAGAGGGAGCTAGAGGGAGCTAGACAGAGAGAGGGAGCTAGAGGGAGTAAGACAGAGAGAGGGGGGTCAGAGGGAGCTAAAGGGAGTAAGACAGAGAGAGAGGGAGCTAGAGGGAGTAAGAGAGAGAGAGAGGGAGCTAGACAGAGAGAGGGAGCTAGAGGGAGTAAGACAAAGAGAGAGGGAGCTAGAGGGAGCTAGACAGAGAGAGGGAGCTAGAGGGAGTAAGACAGAGAGAGAGGGGGTCAGAGGGAGCTAAAGGGAGTAAGACAGAGAGAGAGGGAGCTAGAGGGAGTAAGAGAGAGAGAGAGAGGGAGCTAGAGGGAGGAAGACAGAAAGAGCAGCTAGAGGGAGTACGACCGAGAGAGAGGGAGCTAGAGGGAGTAAGACAGAGAGAGAGGGAGCTAGAGGGAGTAAGACCGAGAGAGAGGGAGACAGAGGGAGCTAGAGGGAGCAAGAGAGAGGGAGCTAGAGGGAGCTAGACAGAGAGAGGGAGCTAGAGGGAGTAAGACAGAGAGAGAGGGAGCTAGAGAGAGTAAGACAGCGAGAGAGGGAGCTAGACAGAGAGGGAGCTAGAGGGAGTAAGATAGAGAGAGAGGGAGCTACAGGGAGCTAGAGCGAGCAAGACAGAGAGAGAGGGAGCTAGGCAGAGCAAGACAGATAGAGAGGGAGCTAGAGGGAGCAAGACAGAGAGGGAGCTAGAGGGAGTAAGAGAGAGGGAGCTAGAGGGAGTAAGACAGAGAGAGAGGGAGCTATAGGGAGTAAGACAGAGAGAGAGGGAGCTAGAGGGAGTAAGACAGAGAGGGAGACAGAGGGAGTAAGACAGGGAGAGAGGGAGCTAGACAGAGAGAGGGAGCTAGAGGGATTACGATAGAGAGAGAGGGAGCAAGACAGAGGGAGAGGGAGCTAGAGGGAGTAAGAGAGAGAGAGGGAGCTAGAGGGAGCTAGACAGAGATGGAGCTAGAGGAAGTAAGACAGAGAGAGAGGGAGCTAGAGGGAGTAAGACAGAGAGAGGGAGACAGAGGGAGCTAGAGGGAGCAAGACAGAGAGAGAGGGAGCTAGACAGAGAGAGGGAGTAAGACAGAGAGAGAGTGAGCTAGAGGGCTCTTGACAGAGAGAGGGAGCTAGAGGGAGTAAGAGAGAGAGGGAGCTAGAGGGAGCAAGACAGAGAGAGGGGGCTAGAGGGAGTAAGAGAGAGGGAGCTAGAGGGAGTAAGAGAGAGGGGGCTAGAGGGAGTAAGACAGAGAGAGAGGAAGCTAGAGGGAGTAAGACAGAGAGAGGGAGCTAGAAGGAGCAAGACAGAGAGAGAGGGAGCTAGAGGGAGTAAGAGAGAGAGAGGGAGCTGGAGGGATTAAGAGAGAGAGCGGGAGCTAGAGGGAGTAAGAGAGAGAGTGGGAGCTAGAGAGAGTAAGACAGAGAGAGGGAGCTATAGGGAGTAAGACAGAGAGAGAGGGAGCTAGAGGGAGTAAGACAGAGAGGGAGACAGAGGGAGTAAGACAGGGAGAGGGAGCTAGACAGAGAGAGGGAGCTAGAGGGATTAAGATAGAGAGAGAGGGAGCAAGACAGAGGGAGAGGGAGCTAGCGGGAGTAAGAGAGAGAGAGAGGGAGCTAGAGGGAGCTAGACAGAGAGATGGAGCTAGAGGGAGTAAGACAGAGAGAGAGGGAGCTAGAGGGAGTAAGACAGAGAGAGGGAGACAGAGGGAGCTAGAGGGAGCAAGGCAGAGAGAGAGGGAGCTAGACAGAGAGAGGGAGTAAGACAGAGAGAGAGTGAGCTAGAGGGCTCTTGACAGAGAGAGGGAGCTAGAGGGAGTAAGAGAGAGAGGGAGCAAGACAGAGAGAGAGGGGGCTAGAGGGAGTAAGAGAGAGAGGGAGCTAGAGGGAGTAAGAGAGAGGGGGCTAGAGGGAGTAAGACAGAGAGAGAGGAAGCTAGAGGGAGTAAGACAGAGAGAGGGAGCTAGAGGGAGCAAGACAGAGAGAGAGGGAGCTAGAGGGAGTAAGAGAGAGAGAGGGAGCTGGAGGGATTAAGAGAGAGAGCGGGAGCTAGAGGGAGTAAGAGAGAGAGTGGGAGCTAGAGAGAGTAAGACAGAGAGAGGGAGCTAGAGGGAGTAAGACAGAGAGAGAGAGGGAGCAAGAGGGAGTAAGACAGAGAGAGAGGGAGCTAGAAGGAGTAAGAGAGGGAGAGAGGGAGAGAGGGAGCTAGAGGGAGTAAGACAGAGAGAGAGGGAGCTAGAGGGAGTAAGACAGAGAGAGAGGGAGCTAGAGGGGGTAAGGCAGAGAGAGAGGGAGCTAGAGGGAGTAAGACAGAGAGAGAGAGGGAGACAGAGGAAGCTAGAGGGAGTAAGACAGAGAGAGGGAGCTAGACAGAGAGAGGGAGCTAGAGGGAGTAAGACAGTACCTAGCACCGTACATTTCCGACAGAGGTGGTCCATGCGGTAAGTCGTGAGGGGGTGACACCATGAGTTACCCGCACCGGGTGACACCAACCCCAGTGACGCCACTGGGCAATGGCAATGACTATTGGTCTGGCTGATAAGAATGTTGTATGCAGTGGTCGAAGTGGGAAATAAAAAGTAGGGGAACTGTGGGTGGAGAATCAAGGGGCGAGAATAACAGAAGATTGGATCAGTGGACGGAGTCAGGGGTGTGGCTAGAAATCGCAAAACATACCAATTTTAGTACATTTAGCATTTCACTGACCAGTTACAACTTATAACGTTATTTAATTCAAACAATGGATAAACATGTTTGTTTAAGGTTTAATTCAGGAAAAAGCAAATACTCATCGGGAATACAGGTTTATGTAAAGCTTGCGAAATATAAGCAGGAACAATGGCATGGGCGCAAATTCAGGATAGTGAGTGTTAAAATTCAGGACAAGGGGTCAAAATTCAGGACAAAAATTCGGGGCAACAGGTATGCTTTGCAGACACGTCAGTTGATGTTGTGCAATAGTATATAAATAAATAGGCATGGAACATAAGTACAGGTCACTTCTCCCACCCCGTCACCGCTCCTTCCCTGTCATTTCCCCTGTCCCGTCACCACTCCTGCCCGTTCACTGCTCCTGTCCCTTCAGCGCTCCTCCCAGTTCACCGCTCCTGCCCGTTCACTGCTCCTACCCATTCACCACTCCTGCTCATGCCTAATCACTGCCCCTACCCAATCACTACTCCCGCCCAGTCACTTCTCCTGCCTTGTCACTTCTCCTGCCCTGTCACTTCTCCTGCCCTGTCACTTCTCCTGCCCCATCACTTCTCCTGCCCAGTCACTTCTCCTGCCCGTCACCGCTCTTGCCCCGTCACCGCGCCTGCCCCGTCAACTCTCCTGCCCCGTCACCGCTCCTGCCCCGTCACCACTTCTGCCGCGTCGCCTCTCCTGCCCTGTCACCTCTCCTGCCACGTCACTTCTCCTGCCCCGTCACCACTCCTGCCCCGTCACCACTCCTGCCCCATTCACCACTCCTGCCCCATTCACCGCTCCTGCCCCATTCACCGCTCCTGCCCCGTTCACCGCTCCTGTCCTTTCATTGCTCCCGCCCGGTTACCGCTCCCGCTCATGCCTAATCACCACTCCTGCCCTGTCACTTCCCCTGCCCTATCACCTCTCTTGCCCAGTCACTACTCCTGCCCGGTCACCACTCCTGCCCAGTCACCTCTCCTGCCCGGTCACTGCTCCTGCCCGGTCACTGCTCCTGCCCGGTCAGCACTCCTGCCCGGTCAGCACTCCTGCCCGTTCACTGCTCCTGTCTGGTCAGCACTCCTGCCCGATCACCGCTCCTGCCCATCACTTCTCCTGTCTGCCGATTGCTCCCTTTGGGATCTAAAATGATACTTATGAGGTGCAACTTCTGTCCAGGTGTCAACATTATAAAAATGACAAAATAGGGAAATAATGCTGCCACAACATGTGTAGAGTTAGCCCCTTGTATGCTCATGACGAGCTGAGCTCGTCATGGCATACAGTGCTTGGGTGCTCATGACGAGCTCAGCTCGTCATGAGCCCCACCCGCGGGGGGAGCGCCAGTGCTCCCCCCGCGGGTGCCCGATCTATTTCGTTTTCACGGGGGAGGAAGGGGAAGACCTTCCCCTGCCTCCCCCCCGTGCCCGCGTCATCAATGACATCAGCGCTCGAGGTGCGCTGACGTCATTGGAGGTTCCCTTTCTCCACCGACGCGCAGTGAAGCCATTTGCTTCCTGTGCGTCGTTGGAGAAAGAGGTGAGTTTTGGGGCTGGGGAGGGGGGATTGAAACGAAAGAGGCATCGGGGGAAAGGAAAGGGTTTTCCTTTCCCTCGATGTCTCTTTCTGCATTCCTGCTGCACGATCGTGCGATCGTGTAGCAGGAATGCCCACTAGACACCAGGGATTTTTTTTTTTTTAATTGGCAAAGTTTGTTGGTTTGGGGAGCGGCCCCTTGGGCAAGGGTCGCTCCCATGTTTGGGGGCAAATAGTTTAGCTTTCTCTGGCCCCCGGGGGGGGCAGAAATTGCCTACATTTTTTTAAAAATCGACATTTTGGTGCATTGTTTATGCGTTCGGGGAGTGGCCCCTTGGGCAAGGGTCACTCTCATTATGGGGGCCATTTTGTGGAGCCCTTTTGTTTATTTTTGTTTTGGGGAGCGTCCCCTTGGACAAGGGACGCTCCTGTATTTGGGGGACATTAGAATTTTTTTTCCTGGGGCAAAGAACAGTGGAGTGGCCCCTTAGGCAAGGGCCACTCTTTTTATGGGGGCTATCTTGTGTGGCCCTAATGTTTTTTTAGTTTTTGGGAGCGACCCCTTGGACAAGGGTTGCCCCCCTTTAGGGGGCAATTACTTTTGCTTTGTTTTGTCTGCCCCCCGGGGGGCATTGTTTTATATCATGGAATCCATGCATTGGGGCAAACTGGCCCCTTGAGCAAGGGTCACTTTCATTTAGGGGGCCATTTTGAGTAGCCTCATGGGCATGTTGTAAGCTTATGGCTGCCCCCGGTGTGGGGGAGAGCAAACCTTTAGAAAAATAACCATAATGGTCAGTCTGATTTGCATATGGCCATGTCTGAACTGGGTTTGTGTAGTGAGCTAAACAATGATGATGGATTAATTCAAGATCAGTTGCCTGGGGGGTGAGTGTTAGATACGCGCTCCGTCCGTCATCCCCTTTGGTATCAACTGGAAGGGCAGTTCTGCTATTTTTTTTTTTAGGGCCACTAGGGCACCAGGGTTTATTGATCCGCCCCATGGTCATGGGTCGGTTCCCTTCCTTTATGGGAGGATGATTGTGGCCTTTTCTGCCCTCTTTGAGTGGCAGAGTAGCAGTCCCATCTGTTCCCAAGGGGGCAGAAGCCAGTAGACACCAGAATTTTCAAAATGTTTCTCTTTTTAGGGGTGGCCTCAAGGGCAAGGGTTGCTCCCCTATTGATGTTATACTTGTGGAGAAGTGTGGCTCACCGGTTAGAAGCGGCAGACCCTAAAGCAGAGATCAGCCCGGGACCAGGGTTCAATTCCCGACGCGGCAGGGTCCTGGTTCAATGTCCGCGGACTCGATAATTCTCGCTGAGGTGCCTACGCTAACCATGGGTCTCACTCTGCAACTCTGGGCAATAGCTTGCTTAATCTCCACTACGGCCCCATCAACGCCGGGGATGCCTGGCTTCACCTTGGAGGTGCCCAGGAGGGACCATCTCACAGGGAAAGCCAGGACGGGTTCCCCAGCGGTATACAGCGCCAGGACACTCTGAGATGGAGTAACAGTGCGCTTTACAAGTATACTTACTGTTAGGCCCACCTACGCCTTAACTTGGCATGTTGGACTAGTGTATTTTTTGTGTATGTGAATCTAATGGTTTTTTTTCTTCTTTTTAAATCTAGTCTCAAGCTTTTGATTCCTGTTTGCGGTTTTGACAGTGGTTGTTCTGCCGTTTTGTGAATTTGCATTTTTGTAGGTAAGAAAATGATTTTTGTTGTATGTACTCCAAATGAGTAATATTGTAATGTTTGGATTATTTTTTGTAAGTGGTGTCTTAGTGGCATTTAGTTAGTGTTTTGTGCATGAACATTTTTGTGATGTGTTTTGCATTGTCTTATGTCTATTTTTTTTCTCTTTCTTTTTTAGTGGGATATTGTTGATCCATACTGTGTCAGTGCAGACTACGTGGTGGTGAGTTTAGTTGCTTCTGGCAAGTGAGTGGTATTGTTTTGGACTGTGTAGTTATTTTTGATAAAGGTGAATTTTGTTCATTGATTATTTCATATAGTGATTATAGTTGTTGACTTGTGTGTCAAGTTACCTTTGTTAGTAATCATTATGGCTAGCCGTAGAATGACTGCTCAGCAGGTGGTAGGTATGCTTCTTGAATCTTCCTCTGAGCCGGATTATGACACTGACAGTGCGTCTGAGGGAGAGGAGGGAGGGGAAGATTCTGGCAGTGAGTTTTCTCTCCATATGGAATCATCGGATGATGAAGGTACTCTCAGTACAGATGAAGGGCCTGTGTTAGAGGAGGACACTGCTGTGCCAATGGTGCAAGAGGCAGCTGGATTTCAGCCTGAGGCTGCTAGTCTTCCTACTGGAAGTGTTGGGCTCTGGGTTGATCCGAACATGGTGCAGCCAGTGTTGTCTGCCTTTAGCGGTGATGCAGGGTGTAGAGTGGATTGTGAAAACTTTTTGCCTATACAGTATTTTCAGTTATTTATGGATGATGTTTTTTTGGGTGAGATTGTTGAGCAGACTAATTTGTATGCTGAACAGTTTTTGAGGGTCAACAGTGACAAACTTAGGCCCCACTCTAGAGCTACCCGGTGGACTCCCACAAATCTGGAGGAGCTGAAGAAGTTTTTGGGATTGACTTTATTGATGGGTTTGTTAAAGAAGCCGAACCTCGCTTCATATTGGTCTACCAGTCCTTTGATGGCAACAGCCATATTTCCAGCTGTTATGACTCGTGATCGGTATTTACTTTTGCTACGCATGTTGCATTTTGTGGATAATTCTGAGGCGTTGCCACGTAGTCACCCTGACTGTGACCGTCTTTTTAAGATTCGGCCTGTTCTTGATCACTTTGTTGATCGTTTTTCAGAGATTTACATTCCTGGGAAAGAAATTTCTATTGATGAGTCTTTGGTTTTGTTCAAGGGTCATTTGGTTTTTAGGCAGTACATCCCTAGCAAGAGGGCACGCTATGGAATTAAACTGTATATGTTGTCTGAGAGTAAGACAGGGTATGTTTTTAATTTTCGTGTGTACACTGGTAGAGATTCCACTATTGACCCCCATGGTTGTCCGTCCACTTTTGGAGTGTCAGAGAAAATTGTGTGGGATCTTGCTAGAAGACTGTTCAACAGAGGCACCATTTGTACCTTGATAACTTCTACACTGCTGTGCAATTGTTTAAAGAATTGTTTAAAGTGGACACTTTTGCATGTGGCACAATCCGCTCTAACCGCAAAGGTTTTCCAAAGGAGCTTGTTTGCAAGAAACTTCAGAGGGGTCAGTGCAGTTCCTTACGTTGTGGCGAACTACTAGCTATGAAATTTGTGGACAGGAGGGATGTGTACATGCTGAGTACCATCCATGATGAGAGTACTTCACCTGTGCCAGTTTGGGGTCAGGTTGCTGAAGTGCACAAACCTGTGTGCATTCAGGAGTACAATAAGTACATGGGTGGTGTTGACAGAGTAGATCAGAGGTTGGAACCTTACACTGCTATTCGGAAGGCTTATGTTTGGTATAAGAAGTTGGCCATTCATTTTTTCAACTTAGCAACTTTCAATGCTTTTATTGTGTTCAAGGCGGGTTCTCCTGGGTCAAAGTTGACCTTTCTTCATTTTCAGCACTCTGTGATATCTAGCCTTGTTGTTGTGGAGCAAGTAAGTGTTCCTAGATTTGGAGTGGTGGAGGATGTGGCTCGATTGAAAGATCGCCACTTTCCTGATTACATTCCTCCCACATCTACAAAAGACTTTCCCACTAGGAGATGTAGAGTCTGTTGGCGAAGAGGTTTGCGGAAGGAGACTCGTCTTTACTGCCCTGGGTGTCCTTCTAACCCTGGGCTGTGTGTGCCTGCTTGTTATAGAGCTTACCACACACAAAAGAATGTTTGGGACTATCCATGAGTGGTAAAATGTACTGCCTGGCCTGTGTTTTTTAAATAATTTGTATTCTTTTTTAAGGTTGGCATTTGTGCAATGTTTTTAGTTACATAATTTGTCTTACTAGATTTTTAACTATTTTCAATTATTTTGCTTGTTTTTTAAAAAAAAGTCCAAAATGTGATGGTGTGCGTAGGCTGGCAGTGTGGGCGGAGTGGTGCTTGGCTGGCGGTGTGCGTGGCGTGGCGCTTGGCTGTCGGTGTGCGTGGAGTGGCTTTTGACTGGTGGTGTGCATGGAGTGGCGCTTGGCTGGTGTTGTGCGTGGAGTGGCGCTTGGCTGGTGTTGTGCGTGGAGTGGCGCTTGGCTGGTGGTGTGCGTGGAGTGATACTTGGCTGTCTGTGCACGGAGTGGTGCTTGGCTGGCGGTGTGGGCGGAGTGGCGCTTGGCCGTTGGTGTGCATGGAGTGGCTTTTGGCTGGTGGTGTGCGTGGAGTGGTGCTTGGCTGGTGATGTGCGTGGAGTGGTGCTTGGCTGGCGGTGTGTGTGGAGTGGCGCTTGGCTGGTGGTGTGCGTGGAGTGATACTTGGCTGTCTGTGCACGGAGTGGTGCTTGGCAGGCGGTGTGTGGAGTGGTGCTTGGTTGGCGGTGTGCGTGGAGTGGTGCTTGGCTGGTGGTGTGCGTAGAGTGGCGCTTGGCTGGTGGTGTGCGTTGAGTGGCTTTTGGCTGGTGGTGTGCGTGGAGTGGTGCTTGGCTGGTGGTGTGCGTGGAGTGGTGCTTGGCTGGTGGTGTGCGTGGAGTGGCGCTTGGCTGGTGGTGTGTGTGGAGTGGCGCTTGGCTGGTGGTGTGCGTGGAGTGATACTTGGCTGTCTGTTCACGGAGTGGTGCTTGGCTGGCGGTGTGTGTGGAGTTGCGCTTGGCTGGCGGTGTACGTGGAGTGGTGCTTGGCTGGTGGTGTGCGTGGAGTGGCGCTTGGCTGGTGGTGTGTGTGGAGTGGCGCTTGGCTGGTGGTGTGCGTGAAGTGGCGCTTGGCTGGTGGTGTGTGTGGAGTGGCGCTTGGCTGGTGGTGTGCGTGGAGTGATACTTGGCTGTCTGTGCACAGAGTGGTGCTTGGCTGGCGGTGTGTGTGGAGTGGCGCTTGTCCTGGATCGTGTGCGTGGAGTGGTACTTGGCTGTCTGTGCACGGAGTGGTGCTCGGCTGGCGGTGTGTGTGGAGTGGCGCTTGGCTGGTGGTGTGCGTGGAGTGATACTTGGCTGTCTGTGCACGGAGTGGTGCTTGGCTGGCGGTGCATGTGGAGTGGCACTTGGTTGGCGGTGTGCGTGGAGTGGTGCTTGGCTGGTGGTGTGCGTGGAGTGGCGCTTGGCTGGTGGTGTGTGTGGAGTGGCGCTTGGCTGGATGGTGTGCGTGGAGTGGTACTTGGCTGTCTGTGCACGGAGTGGTGCTTGGCTGGTGGTGTGTGTGGAGTGGTGCTTGGCTTGCGGTGTGCGTGGAGTGTTGCTTGGCTGGTGGTGTGTATGGAGTGGTACTTGGCTGTCGGTGTGCGCTGAGTGGTGTTTGGCTGGTGGTGTGCATGGTCTGGTGCTTGGATGGTGGTGTGGGTGGACTGGCGCTCGGCTGGCGGTGTGTGAGTAGTTACTTTCTGTTGGTCACTACACACACTGCCAGTTGAGTAACACTCCACGCAGTCCATCATTTTGTGTAATTGCAGTGTCAGAAATGTGGGCGTGTGAAAGTGATGGGCCCTTGAATGGCGCTGTCTGCTGGTGTGAGTGTTGTAATGTGATGGGTCCGCGGCTGGCGGTGTGAATGTTTTGTATGTGTCACACGTACGAAAGGTGTATGAATGGCCTGTAAAGAGGTTGGTGCTTTGACGTGGCTTTACAGCTCACGAGCTGTGAGTCAGTGGTTCAGTTTATCATACTTTCAATTATACGCAGTGTATTTCATTTTTGTGAAATTACTTGCGAATACAATAGTATGTAATGAACCATCACTCACCCTCGTGCCAAATCCAACCAGTATGTGTGTGTGCTTGCGGATTAGATGGCTGTGCAGTAATATTTGTCTTTTTTCTCTTTCTGAAGTAGGGTGTACCTTGTCCCTTTTTGTGAATGTTGTAATGTGTTGCTTTTCCTTCCGGATGGTGTCAATGGTCTGGTGTGTATCAGGTATGAAAGGTGCGTGAATGGCCTGTAAAACGGTTGGTGCCTTGTCGTGGCTTTACAGCTCACGAGTTGCGAGTCACTGGTTCGGTTTTTATGCATTTATTTATTGACAGAGCATTTCATTTTGTTGAAATATCTTGTTAATAAAATTTTATGTACTGAACCATCACTCGCCCTCGTGCCAAATCCAACCTGTATGTGTGTGTCTTTGAGGAATAGATATCCGTGCTTGAATGTTTGACTTTTGAGTAACTCTGTTAAGGTGTACATTATAGCTATAAATAACTTACTAAATTTAGATATTATTCTTAAACCATGGGAGTATATGGTCATGTCTTTCTGGAGAATTTTATTGTTTTTTTTATCCACAATCTCCTGCAAACTTGAAAATGTCTGTCACAATTTCCATGCAATATTGTCCCAAGAATCGCAAGCTCTCAAATTTAAAACTTAATTCATTCAAAATAATTTGGTTTTGCAAGAGGGTTCCCATGAGTTTTTGGCCAGGGCCTCGGTGGCCATCTTTGGAAACTACCAAACCCAAACAGTTCTAAAAACTAGACACCCGGGGGAGTACAGGGAGGTATGACATGCGTGGGTCCCTCAATGTTTTCCTGCCCAGAAATCCTTGCAAACCTTAAATGTAGGTTAAAAAAACACTTTTCCATACATTTTTGCGTGGGATCTCCGTGCCGGCACAAATGTCCTACCACCCAGCGTTCCCCTTGATCTCCCGAGTAAAATGATACCTCACTTGTGTGGGTGGGCAAAGGCCTGTGACTAAGGTGAGGTGCTTAATTTGTCAATCCCAAACACTACAATTTTTAAAAATTCATTTTTAGCCTGTTCTGCTTTGGGGCACCCACACATGTGAGGTATCATTTTACTTGTGAGAACAAGGGGAACGCTGGGTGGTAGGACATTTTTGCCGGCACGGAGATTCCACGGGTGTCTAGTTTTCAGAACTGTTTGGGTTTGGTAGTTTCCAAAGATGGCCGCCGAGTCCCGGGCCAAAAACTCAGGTGCCCCCCCCCCCAAAAATCAAGGTAGTTTTGCTATAGGTTATTTTAAATTCTCCACCGTACAATTTGGACCTTTTCCTGTTGCAGCCACTATGCCTACCCACGCAAGTGAGGTACCATTTTTTTTGGGAGACCTGGAGGAACGCTGGGTGGGTGGAAATTTGTTGATCCACGCAGATTCCGGAACTTTCCACCACAGAAACGTGTGGAAAATGCATTTATTTCACAATTTGTTAGCTTTGCAAGGGATTCTGGGTAACAGAAACTGGAGGTAGGCAGTTGAGTCACCTCATCCTGAATTTCCCTGGGTGTCTAGTTTTCAAAAATGTATAGGTTTGCTAGGTTTCCCTAGGTGCCGGCAGAGCTAGGGTGCAAAAACTACAGCTAGGCACTTTGCCATAAAAGGGTCAATTTGTAACTGCAAAATTGAGGTGTGACCACGTTGCATTTTGCGCCGTTTCCTGTCGCAGGCACAAGGCCGACCCACACAAGTGAGGTACCGTTTTTATCGGGAGACTTAGGGTAATTCAGATTTGTAAATCAACTGTTATTACCAATTGAGTTTTCATGCATTTCTCCCTTCCCAATGAAAGACATTGTGTAAAAAAAATCTTTTTAAAAAATGACCAATAATTCTCATGCTAGTATGAGTATTCCCAATTTTGAAAATGTGCAATTATATACTGTTTCTAAACTCTATAATTTGTACCCAATTCAGAAATACATAGGTGTCTTTCATACACATTTTTCCATGTATACATTTTCCAAGAAAAAGTGCTCTATACCGAGTAAATAAAAAAATACCATTGCAAGTTGCTGCTCAGTTTTTGGATCTGGGTTCGTCGGGTTCTTGGTGAAACTACAAGTCCTATATATCCCCACAACCAGGAAGGTCTAACGGATGTAACTGTATATTGTTTTCTAAGAGCTGTCAAAATTACAAAAAGTTATAGGTGAAAACGTTGAGACAAAAGGCTGATTTTCCCAACACATTTTCAATTATTCCAATATTTAACTGTTAGTTTTATAAAGAAACCTTCATGGATTTAGACAAATGACCCCTTTCTGAATTCAGAATGTTGTCTACTTTTTGAAAATGTATAGCTTTCCAGGATCCATTATTGCTTTCATACTCATTTCTACCATTAACTGGAAGGAGGTGGAAAGCTCTAAAAATAGCAAAAATAGGCTATGTCCCAGAAAAATGCCAAAACTGTGTAAAAAATGTTGGTTCTCTGACAAAAGACTGTCATTCCCTAAAAGCTGAGAAAATGGAGATTTCAGCCCCACAAGCCCTTTTTTGATAACATTTGCAGGGAAAAACTCAGAGGCTTTCATTTGCAGCCCATTTTCCCAATTTTTCTGAAAAAAACAAACATTTCACTATATTTGTGTTAATTTCTGGGACCCCTCCAAGGGAATCCACAAACCCTGGGCACCTTTAGAATCCACGTGTTGTTGGAAGAAAAGGACGCAAATTTGGCATGGATACCTTATGTGGTCAAAACGTTACAGGGGCCTAAGCGCGCACTACCCCAAATCGCCAAAAAAAGGCTTAGCACAGGAGGGGAAAAGGCCTAGCAGCGAAGGGGTTAACCTGCATTGTTTGCCTTTTATTTCCACATAAATTAGTTAACTCAATTATAAGATGTCAGCTCATTTTCTATAAATCCATCTTCAGATTGCATAATTTACAGATTTCAACAAGTGTTTCTAGGTCTATCGGATCAAAAAGATAACAGCTATGCGGTCCATTCGACAAGGTTGCAATGGCCACAAGTTCGGGTGGGTTTACTTCAGGCCTGTTGAGCATGCAGCAGGGCTATACGCGACTGCCTTGCTTTAAAGTAAGGTTTTCCTAATTGCTGCAAAAAATACATACAGTGGATGTTAAAGTCCAATCCCCAGACATATGGGATGGTGGTGCTATTTGTTGAGGTAGAGTGCTTCTAGTTTTTTGTGTAACCAGAGGAAGGACAAACAGCATTAGAGAGCTAGTGAGATTTTCCATTTATTTATGGTAGATAAGGTTTCATTCTCCAAGTTGCACATGACCAATAACTAGTGCCGAATTAAGCTCAGTAAAAAGACTTCAGAATTGTTAAGTCCAGCCCACAACAATTATAATCTGAATACCACTGCAGACAACTACAACTATTCATATCTATTTCCAGTTATCTTCCTTTTTTTTTAAAAATAACCTACTCACACCCCAGCACAATGCTGCTTAGGCCTCTATTACGAACAGGTCAGTGTTTTGCGACACCTGTGTAAACACATTTGAGAAGGTTGGAAGTTATGAGCTGGGTGGCATTTACTACATCTGTTACTTAGAGGGTGCGATAAACTCACCATTCCTTAAATGTCGGTAGGGCAAACCTGCCGAAACTGAACATAGGAAAATTAAGTTATATAAATTGACATGCAGGTTTGGTGCTATTTATCACACCTGACAAATAAGTGTGCCGAATGTAAAGACAGATGACACACAGTGGTAAAGAGGAAATGTACATATATGGAGCTCACGCAATCCGTATATATAAACATTTCACAAATTGTGGGTAAGGACCACAGATGAGTGGCAAAAGTTCTAGTCTATATAAAAGTTATATTTAAAATGATTAGGTCTATTTGTGCATCAATGCAAAAGGTGCCCAACAATGTTCCCAAGGCCAGTTTTACAACAAACACTGGCAAGTATTCCCAAGCAAGAAATCGAGCACATCTTCCAGTATTAGTTGCTGCTGTTTTTTTACAGCACAAAGACATTTTAACAAAAAATGTTTATTGTACGTGAACATACAAAACCACACCATAAATTGAGCAATACCGATGTGGCATAATGGTCAGACCGATTGACTTTGGATCAGGGGGGACCAAGCTTGAATCCTGGTATTGGCTTAACACCTACATTTGTTTCTGGGCAAATCAGCATGATATGCTAAAGGCAGAAGGCGGCGCATTGTCATTCCAAAGGGGATAATCAGCCTCAATCGGAATGACAATGGGCCTGCCCTCGATCTGTGCGAGCTCATGGGGGGGGGGGCTGCTGCAGCCTCTGAAGTTCAACAGAGAAGTGCGAGCAGCCCCTGGAAGCAGAAAGAAAAAGTTGTCCTTTTTAAATTGGACTATTCTTGCCGTCCCGGGATGCTTTTTTGAAAGAAAGAAGTAGGGGAACGGACTGAAATAATTTTTAAAAGTAGGGGCACGCCGTGCCCTTCCAATCCCGCCCACTTCTACCACTGGTTGTATGGTAATGCTAACATTCGCAAAAGTGAAGAGGAAAAAGTGAAGCTGACGACTTTGGAGCTAGGGAACCAGGTTCCGTCTCTCAGCATCCTGTGATTCTAGATAAATTACTTATCCCCCGTGCCTACCAAAAAGGAATGTGTCCTTGTGTAACGTAACTGGTGCTCATGTAAAGCACTCCTATAACTTCGGGTTGAGTTCGCTATATAAATATGTTTGTTTTTTTAAACCTAGGAACTGGGAGATTTTCAGGGCGAATTTATTTTCTCCATTGGCTTATATTGTAGGAGAGATAACTTTAGTCGGGCGACAGCTCAAATAAAGCAACATTCAGGTGTCTTCAGCCTGAATAAGGTCTATTGGTATTTATGGTAATGTTACAAGTAAGTAGCATGGGAGTAACTATGTATTTGTATGAAAGCAACTGTTCAATAATATTGGTGTAGGTTAAAAGGCCAGGGAACAGTTACACTGTCAAGCCAGTTATAAAAATCCATGTAGGTTAATGACTTCCCTCCTGCTACCAGAGAAAAACAACATAAATTAAATAGTTATCAAAGACACTTTATTAGCATACCAATGTTGTGCGTGTCCCTGGAAGTTCAAGCTTAGGCAGCTGGATAAATAAACAAAATGATCATAGCTGCGTGGAGAGCAAGCACTTTTTTTTAATGCTAGCACACAATTTCTGCCCAATCAAGACATGTACTTCTGGTTCCGAACATGTGGGTGTAGTCAAAACCCCTCTCTGGTGATGCTGAAATAGTTATTAGGCGACAGCTGTGCTGTTAAGCCAGACACTAAACATGGACGCCCTCACCACTAGTTACGTGACATATATGCATTGGAGTGGGACCCTTGAACCTAGACCTGGTGCCACCATCCTATTATGCTAATGATTCCTATGCCAGCCCTGCCAATTGCCATGCATCAGGGGTTAGACTAACGCATTTTAGTGCTGGTGGCTGCATCACCACACTAAAATGCATTAGTCAAGCATTATAGCTCCTCCGACCTCCTGAATGTGCGAGGAGGCACTGTAGGAATAACTAACAAAATCCGCCTGGTCATGCTTGGGCCTGCAGCCCTGTCAAGTGTAACTTATCCCAGGTTATTCTAACGCAAATTTACTAATTTTCCCGCATTTGTGCCCAAAGTAAATTGTCACGAAAAAAAACGCTCTCTTCTGGCTGCACGCTGTGAGCCAGAATAGTGTGCCTGATCTGCTGACAAGTCAATTAGAAACCGGCACATCTTGTGTTAATATAAGCTGTGCTGAGCAGGCTGTGCAGTTAGCTGCTTTCTGGGGTTGTTAATGGAGGCTACCTTGCCACATTAGAAGATCAACCTTCCTCTTCCATATACCTTGATAGGTCGCAAACAGCGAAAGAGTATTGCACTTTTTCTAGGTCTTGCCTGAGCCAGAGCAGGGGCTGGTCTGGCGAGACATTTAGTGAGTGGGCTTTAGAAATCCAACCAAAAGCTTTTGCTGGCCTAGAGCGTGCGGTTACGCGCACATTAACGCGCATTCCTCTCATCGCTCGATCTGGCGCCATCTGGCTTTCCTCTCGCTTGCTCTCCCAAGCACGCGCATCAACACTCCTCCCCCTCCCCAAACACAGAGCGCGTCTCGCTGCCAGACCCTTTCACCTTGCCGCGCTGTCCCCAGGTGCACCTTGGCCTATGCTTGCAGTCCTGTTGCTCAATCTGTGCTAAGTGTCCCGTAGGCCGTGTCGCCCTACTTGCTTTTCTCCCATGTGTTCTCTGGGGCAGGTCTTTATTGTAAAGGGCTCGGGTCGCGTTGCTATGCCCAACTGTCCCCGTCCATCTCCTTGGCTTCCTTTGATGCCCCTGTTTGACTTGCACTCTGCTGGCAGTATTGAGAGGGCCGCAAATTCTTAACTCTGCAGCAGTTCACTATTTCACTGTAAATTGGTTTTGCAGTTCTATATTGTTCACACTCACAAAGGTATTTGTGTGCTTTACATGCAGATTAAACAAGCTCCTTCAACCATGCAGACGCGGCGCTGCCATTTGCCTAGGTTTACAGCTCTCATTGGCAAGAGGAACTCCTCCAGGCTTTTAACCTATTCCTGGGTCCCTACTGTCAGCCCACTATGCAACAGGCTCATCGTAGTGCCTATGCCTTTAAGGGAAACCCCCAGCCCGACCTCTTCCTGGCTTTGTAGGCAGGCCCCAGGGGTGACGCTCGCTCTTTGACTACGCTCACCTCAGACGCTCAGCACTCACTGCTCATCTCCTGCTTGATGTTCCCGCGTCACAGGGGTGATGCCTATCTTCTCCACCGTGTTTGATCACCTCAGGTGCTCACTGCTTGCTACTTCTCTCCCCGCTCGATGTTTCAAGGCCGCAGCGATTATGCCAATACTCACTACGGTGTTTGGTTGCAAAAGCCTGGCAACCGAAGACCACATGGTGGCGGTCTGCTGCACCATTGTTTCTTGGTGTTACAGTGTCACGTATATTTCCTGCAGCAAGGACAAATGCATGCTGTCTCCCCCTGTGGTCGAAGAGCATTAAAACAAGCATTGGCATAGCCAATAGGTCTAGCCTTTGGGACCTTATAAGTGTTTAGCCATGCAACAGTTGATGTTGTTCTCACCAAGGATATTGTGCTGCATAACTAAATACCTATAAGGTCCCAAAAGCAAGACCTATTGGTTATGCCAATGCTTGTTTCACATGGCGATCGGGAGAAGGCTGCATTCTTCCAGGGTGGTTTGCATGAGCCTAACGGTGGTGCAGGGTGCTGACTGGGGAAGGTGGTAGTTGAGATTCATACAGCAAAAAAAGGGTGTCAGTCTGATTTTGCAAGAAGGTAAGATACTCCCAAGTTCTGAAAGTTTTAGCCCATCTCACAGCGCTGTGATTTTTTCACAACATGAACTGTGTCACCGAGCGTCAACCAGAGGATGTGACATTTGAGTGTTTCATAGGTAGAACTGTGCAGCTATAGTAAGCATTATTTGGAAAAACTAACATAATGGACCAACAGTCACAGCTATTTTTCCTAATTAAAATGTTTTAAAGTTCTATGACAGTATCCTTGTGGGAGGGGCAGCTGGCTGAGAGTACAAATAAAAGAGGAAGAGTGCTTGAATCTGGAGGTCAGATAAACGAACTCCAAGCATAATCAACATCCTACCAGGACAGTCATTAATTTACCAGTCTACTTAGGCTTAGTACTGCCTTCCTCCCCACCCAGGCAGCGTTGTCATCAATAAGAGGAATGAGCACAATAACTCAAGAGACAAGTTTCAAATGCCTGTGCCAGACTCAGAAGCATGGTAGTATAGTCTACTAAGCATTTTGATTGCTCATTAAACAACCGTTCCCGTACATTAACATTTTTAAATACACTACTACTAGCTACAGCAATTTCCAGCTTCTGCTGCTGGCCCTTAAGTTCTGGCAAGATTTACATGACACAGTCCACGTGACAACTTCAGTAAATCCTAGCTTTTCTGACAATGATCTAAAATGAGTAACTACAACAATATGAGGTGGTGGGCAGGGAGAAGCGGTAAGTCTATAACATAGCTGCCAGGCCAGTTTCTAGGGTTACTGACTCCTTATGCCAGTCCTGGCTTTTTTAGCAGGAGCACTTTGTATTCAGTGAAGAGCATAACCTTTCAGGAGCATTGCAGCAGTCCTTTTCCTTTACACTGGCCTGAAGGGGCTCATTTCTGACATTTATCTCAGTACAGAGAACTTCTAAAAGTGTAACTTACAGTGTCACACAAAAAATTAAAATGTCACACATAAGCACACACAAATTCTGGAAATGTCATACATATGGAAGTTGAAAACTTGGCAGCTATATTTTAAGATCTTCTTAGAGTTTCCCATTGCTCAAATGGGTGTAATTTCTGTTATTTATATGTTTTTCCCTCGTCTTTATTGCTTGATTTTGCTTGAGAGAAAGTGTCACTCATAGACGTTGAATGTCACTTATAATTACACAGAAATTATGAAAATGTCACACATATGCAATCTGAAACCTTGGCAGCTATGACCTGCACATGGGTCAGGTCACACCAGATGGTATTTTAACACAGCAGTAGCTTGTAGCATGATAAAATATGCTCGCTTTGTATGTCTGCACCCTTCAAATAAAGATTGATTTAATACATCTTTCACTATGTATACCGTACCAATAAGGCAATCCGAAGCACAGGCAGTTGGAAAGAAAAGGACCTTCACTTAGCTGAATATTACCTTGTTAAGAGCAAAGCACCTCTTGTTAAACAATAAAGCACCTCTTTTCAGTGCTCAGGGAACACATTTGCTTTAACATACAGAATACATCTCTTGACACTATGACAACAGCTCCCTGTTAAATGCATGAGAAACATCTTTCAAAAGAGTATATATTTTTTAATCTACGTAAATAACCCCTTTTTGGTTAAGGCTTCTTAATTTTTTGATATGGCACAGGGGTACTCGTTCTGTGTGAATCCCGGAATGGTGTCTTCTGAATATGTTAGGATAATTGAGGCTCCGCCTTCCATAAAGGAAGTGGTCTGCTGCATTCGCTTTAAGTGAAGCTCTTGCCTGCCTTTCGCATCACCTTTTACAGCTGCCCCGCTATCACTTCACTGCCACATCTCTACACAGACCCTTCAATTCTTCAGTGTCCTTTCTCTCCATAGCTACTGCATCTCTTAACTGCCCTACCTCTAACATTAAGCCCCATGTCCCTTCACTGCTATATTTATCAATAACCCCAGGTTCTCTCCATAGTCTGTAATCATTTCTCAACAGTCCCTGCATCTTTTAACTGTCACATGTCTCCACAGCCTCAACATTTTTTTAATACCCCATCTATACGGAAATCTTACATCCCTTTACTGTCACATTGCTATGCAGCCCATACATGTCTTCAGAACGTTTTCTAATTTCGCCCTCATTTTCTGGCCCTGCCCCATCTCTCAATGGCCCTCTGAGTTCTCATAACAACTTATATTTCAAACCCACAGTCATCTCTTATTAACCTGTTTTTGCACAACTCCTTTGTCTCTCCATTTGACCATCATCTCTTCAAAATGGGTCTGCCTTTAGTCTCATCAATCTCTAATTCCTCTCAACCCACACTTTCCATCAGAATCACTGTATTTAATAATTTTAAATTCATAATGTCTTCAAAGCCACGGCATTACTTGACAGTCCTAGTAAATCTATGTAATAAGCCACTCGTTGACATCCCCACATCTAACCACAGTCCCAGTATCTCTCTCCAATCCAGCATATATCCAAAGCAGCATCTGTTCCACACCACACCTCCTCTTCACAGCCATAGCACAGTTTTACAACCCAATAAGTGTTCACAAGTTGATAATCTCTCTGCAGTTACATTTATTTATAGCCACAGCATCTCTTCACATACTCAGTATCTCTTCTCCGTCCTACATTTCTCTCTTCAGCATCGCTCAACAGCGCCTGCATCTCTGCTGGAAAAGGGATTATGAGGCATCAGGGTTTGCTCATTTATTTGAACACAGACAAATCTGTGGCAAATAACTCTTTACAGGAAGGAAAAAGGGCATAATGGCTTCCTCTGGTCACAAAACAGCCATTCTCCCTTTATAATTGGTTGCAAGGGAGCATAATGAGCGTTACGTCACCTGAAAACTGGCAGG
Organism: Lissotriton helveticus; assembly: GCF_964261635.1. Lineage (NCBI taxonomy): Eukaryota > Metazoa > Chordata > Amphibia > Caudata > Salamandridae > Lissotriton > Lissotriton helveticus. The sequence continues at coordinate 1,857,918,414 of NC_136057.1, forward strand.
CTGCTGGGCACCATAGTGCTGGATCTTCCAAATTTAGGACTCCTGGAAGGGGTTAAGACAGATGATGGGGGGTTCTATTTTCAGTTTCTGAGGTTACCTACCTCACACTTAAACTTAAATCAGAACTATTTATATTTGTTGCTGCCAACATATGTTCACCTTAGCTTTTTCAATACTGCTGATGTGCACCTGAGCTCTTGTTAGTTCACTGCTGCTGCACCCATCATTTTGCTCATTGATTGTGTCAAGCTGGCTTTGTTCTTAAAATTAAAATATATCCTTGGAATCCATGGATATCTAAGGTAACTGTGAGAGCTCTTGGTGTATCTTCCTCTTGAAATGCAGATTCTGACATGAAAAAGTCATAGTTCAGCTGCTCTACAATGAAGGTAACAGCAAAGATGTGATCATGAAGACCCAGATTTACAAAACTTTCACACAACACAGTGCAGCACCCAAAGTGGCTGTGCTGCGTTGCATGAGAGGGAGCGAGCAGGAAAGGAAAGCTACATATCTACTAAGATATGACACTATCCTGTTCCCTCCCTAACGCTGATGCACAATCACACTCCTTAGCAGGCTGACTTTTGTTCCTGTAGACAAGTTGGAGGCAGTGCCAGAGAGAGAATACCCGCCCCTAAACAAGTTTTCTAGAGGGCGTGTAGCCTTCTGGTAGCCACAGCTCTGGGGTGAGCTACCAATCTCCTGACATTTGAGAGAGGGTTCAGACATCTTGAGAGTGGAAAGAATATTACACTATGGTATAGCCAAATGCCACACATCACCAGAACTTTGTTACCAAAGCGGAGGGAACCTACTAGTCCATTTGCTAATAACTGTGTTGTCCCCTCATGGTACTTTCTCGGGTTAAAACGGGGACCCCATGCACCCTGAACCTAAGTGCGCCATTGATTTTAAGAGAGGAGTATCCTGCTGCCTTTGAAGCTGCTTGACAAGAGGCTGCACCATCAGAAAGGACTGCACTTGCTGCACTTTGGGCTAGTGAGATTGTACTGTGTCTGTGTCTTCAGGCTTGCAGAAAAGTTGACTGCCAGTCCCAGATCGAAGCAGTGACTCCAATGGTCAGTCATCTGGCCCCCTGGAACAGCACCAAGGACATCAAAGCTGTAAAGCCCAAACCGACAAAGCAGTAGTCACTCTCGAGGGACCACTGCTGATTGCTGCCGGGTGCGCTAAGAGACAAATCCGATATAGTCAAAAGTTGCTCCTTTGTCTGCCAGACCCGAGAGTGCTACTAGAGACTACATTTGTCACCCAAGAGGGACAATAACCCCCCACCAGGGATATTTGCTGTGACCGCTGTGTAACAAGAACCAGTGCCCAGCCACAGCTGGTCTTTCATTGTCGCAAAGAGGATGTTGTGGGACCCCAAGTGCCTTGGAGAAAGTTGCCTCAACCCACCTGTGAACCGAGGGATCAACCGCACTTCACCCCCATCGACCCCACACCACCAGGAGGATCCTTTGGGCATCTTTTGTGTGTATCCTCAGCATCCGGACCACTCTAATGGAGTTATGGCGGTCATCCTGTAAAGTTTGGAAATGTTCTTAAAAAATGCTCTGGGGGTGTGGCCAAGCAGCCGATGGAGTGGGACGTGCTTCTCTTTGTCTCTACACCGCAGCCTGCCACAGCTAATCACACAGCATCGGGGCACGCAATTCCTCCCCACGGACACCCTACGTATCCTGCCACTGCCTGCTGAGTGGGGACCGAGCTGGGTGCTCTCTGTTGCAGTCTTCACGCCGGGGCTACTGTCTGGGACTCCCGGGCAGCCCAGCCGCCATTTTGTAGCCTACAACAGGCCGGCACGTCCCCCCTAGTGGACATTCTCACTCCACTCGCAACCTCCGGAGTCCGCCCATTGACGACCTCTCTCCCGCGGTGGGAAGGGGTACGAACCAAGCTGCCTCCCGGCGCCCCCTACACTTGCAGTTCCGCGACCCTGAGACAGACCGGCCCGCAGCCTACAGCCTTGCTGACGAAGCGCTCCACTACCTCCTGGTGACCCACCGGATTCCTCTTTTGGAATCCCATCGACACCCTGGGACCCCGGCAGCGGCCTGTCTTCCTCTATGGAGGGGAGAACAGCCTGGACTCCCTTCCAGTGCGGCTTGTGTCTGCCGCTCTGTGGTCCCCGGCCAGACTGCCCCTCCATCTTGTGGCCTACGCGGCCTAACACTGTGGCAGCCTGAGACCCAGCTGGGGCGGCGCCCTGCTCTTGGGCCCCTGGGGAGCGAACTCTGCTTCATTGAGGTGGGTTACACGGCCTGGAGGAGGGAGAGCTGTGGCCCGATGTGGATCAAGGGCCTTAATGATTGCTGTGGAGGCCCACTTATGCTGCTGACCCGAGGCGGGGGCCGCGCTGCCGCCGTGAGGTGGAGACCTGCTCCCATGCTGTTGGAGCCCTGGTGGTTCTGCCTCCTGGCCAACAGAAAACACACGGCGAAGTGGTAAAGCTTCACATGTGTCACATCCAGATGGTGAAATGGGATGCCAATAAAGTAAAAAAACTCCCCATATCTATTCTTTAGGAAGTTTGATTTAAAACCTGGCTTTATACCCTATAAACTCTCTTAAACAACCGGGTCATAACATCTCTCGGTTGGTCTATGTGTTGAGCTGCAAGCGCCTAGACACCCTTGGGTAGTAGCATGCTATATAAATATATTAATAAATAAATAAGGAGCATTCCCCACAGAAGCTGATTGGGCCTCTCAAACCACAGCCCACATGCCAAGGGAAGGGGCGGACAGCCATGGGATCATATAGCGGGCCTCACTCCCTACCCCCACCTTTGAGCCATCTATCGGCTCCTTCATTGGCTAACAATTAGAAGCACTGAATGCCCTGCAGTGCTAGCTGGGCTGCATCTTGGAGCCCCTCACAAGACACAGCCCAGCCTCATTGCTTTACTCTGACACCCCGGGGACCTGCCTGCCGTGCTTCTTAACTACACTGCCGGTGCAAGTTGACTCTGATCCAACGCTGGCAAGAACCCATCCCCCTGCTGCTACCCCTCCTGATGCCACTACTGCAGCACTGGTGAGTCCTTCTTATGACCTCCTTGGTGTCCTGGAAGCCCGCACCCTCTTTTGAAGCCTGGGGTGCCAGGGGAGCCTACTTCCGCACTGGGTCTTGAGCGCCTTCCCTACCATAGGAGACTCTGTATTTGCCGACTAACACAAGGAGACAGATGACGTCATAGCTTCTGAGGAGGTTTTTGGAGACCCTACATAGCGGTGGATGCTACATGTACTATCCACTGTCAGTAGAGCCACACCCAATCCTCTCTGTAGCCCAACGGACACCTCACCTGACAGCAGAAAACAGCACTCTACCTGGGCAGATCTTGGGCAAGCACAGGGTCCGTGCCGCGGGGTCCTGGCCATTGACTTCTCTAACAAACTGAGGTGTACTTGCTGGAACATGCCACGCGCCAAGCTTGGTAAAGTCACCCCAACCAGCCTCTACAAAGAAAACCGTGTAGCGTCCATGTGGCTCAAATAGGGCCCCATCCCCTTCGGACCCCACAGGGGGTTGAGACTGTTGCCCTTACACATGCCTTCATGAACAATTACCTACAGGAAATAACATCAGAGATTGGCTTCCTTATGACTAAATTCAAGACCTATCTTCAAGACCTTAAACTCAATATTATGGAGATATGGGGAAGAGTTGACGATCTTGAACGCATGGTAGACCCACACTCGGGGGACCAAGAGAACCTGTGGCAGAGGATGGCTGTCCCTGAGAAGCAACACATTGACCTCCAATTAAAACAGGAGGACTTAGAAAACAGAAGCCGAAGAAACAACCTCCACATCAGGGGGATACCTAGGGGGGCCGTGGGCACGGATATCATGGAGTTCACTTTGGACCTGCTCCAAAAAATCAGAGGCGATGAGGAGGCCTCTCCACCAGCCTTGGATAGAGTTCATTGAGCCACTTCAGCCACGGGCCGTCCAGACTTTGTGCCTGATATACTCACCAGAGTGCATTTCTTTGCAGAAAAGGAAGCTATCCTACAGGCCTCACAAAAGAAGGTGGAGTTGATCTATAAGGGGAACACGATTCAAATTTTTGAAGACATTGCCCCTGTGAAGCTACGACGATGCAGAGAATTCAAGCCGGTCACGGATACATTACGCACTCTGAACATCAAATACCAGTGGGGCCACCCCTTTGCCTTGATCTTTTCTTGGTGGTAGGGCAGGTGCAGTGTGCTTTGCTCTCTACGAGAGGCCAAACAGCTCTTACAACTCCCTCGCCTCTTGAGAAACTAGTCCTTCTGCTCCACCTATTTCATCTCGAGAACATATATACCCTGTGTGGTCCACGGTGCCCCGGTCTAAACACAGAACCCCTGGTAAAGAACAATCCTCCTCCCAAGCCAAGCAAGCTATTATCCAGCATCTCTGCTTTATGGACAGTGCACTTTCCCCTGCCCGCTCACAAGGGGCCTCCAAATAAATACAGTGTCCCCCTCCTCTCGGTTGGAATTTGAAAGCTCCATTCGATGTGACAGGCCCACAATTGTCAATGCAGGACCGCTTTGAATCCTAAGTACCAAGAGACTCTCGACAGCAGATTATACCGACCCTCCTGGTCTCCCCGCTGATGCTCGCCAATGAGGTCCCTATGACTGAGTGCACCAGTGACACCTACACTGACGTTGGCTCTACAGCGAGGTGCTCCTGCACCCCGACGACTGCTGGCTGTGGGGGTCGGAGCGTGGAGAACTACAGATTTGTTCTGTGCCACCCTACTTGATTCGTACCACAGGAGAGTGACTTCTCCAGAATGGCCCGTGCACAGACTAGAGGGCCATTTCAGGACTGGACTAGAGTTTTCTGGCCCTGTTGGCCTTTTATTGTTTATGTTCTTACTTGTCTCTCCTTCCCTCGTTCTACCTTGCCCCTGGGTGGTCCTGAAGGGGAGGTGGGTGCCTACTGGGCTACCCCTTATACTTGCCTGTTCGTATGGAGGATCTGCTACCTGTCACTGCTTTTACCACAGCTTCTTAATCTTGCTTACCCTAGCTTCTCCTCTCCCTCAATGCCAAGGGGGACACATACGCTGAGCACTAAGCCTCCCCAGTGACACTTTCGAGACTTGGAATCACAGGCCCGCGGTGGGAAACTTTCAGTACTTATCCCTCCTTATTAGATGACCACCTTGCTTTAGACAATGACTGACACCCCACACATCAAATTTCTCTCTATTAATGTGAGGGGACTTAATGCCCCGAATAAGAGGCGACAAATCTGGTGATACCTACTTATACATGATCCAGACGTTATCTTTTTGCAAGAAACTCATCTCCTGCGAGCGGATACACACTGAATGGCCCATCCAAAATACTCAACACAATACTAGGCGCCTTCCCCAACCATGGCGGCTGGGGTTGCAATCATGTGTAAGGCATGTTTGCATTCTCAAGGCTCGCGGGTGGTAAAGGACAGGGAAGGCTGGTTTTTAAAAATTGTAATTCGACATAAAACAAAACTCCTCACCTTGCTTAAGATGTATTGTGGAAATGTACCCCCGTGAGGGCACAGTGGTGCAGGGTCACCCTCTCATCCACGGGTCCGAAGACTAACAAAAGAGAGATTGGCACTGGAGTGAAGTACTGAAGTACAACAAACCAAGTTTATTAAATGCTCATGAACGTGCGTCCAAACAACACCCTCAAGTGTTATGGGAGGAAGTACATTGAATACAAAAACCATCACCCTTATATACAGTTTGTTGCCGTGTAATCGCATGGGAAGGAAAACTGGAGGAAACAGGTTTAAACACGGAAATAGCTACAGGCGAACAAGAGCAGATGGGTGACCAGGTGGTCAGGAGATAAGGAGGGGGAGTAAGGAATGTTTATGGCGGCAATAAGTAAATCAATTGATAACATCTACGACCAGGTGCACCGGCAGCTGCAGCCCCCCAGCACGTACATCAGATTGACCAACGTCAGAGAGGTCAGCTAAAGTAAAGGACACAGGCTGGATGAAAAGGCGATCAGCAGAGAGTAAAATGAACACGACAGAAACTAAATGGACGCGACATACAAAATGGCTGCCGCTTATGATAACACAGACTTTACACTTTTTCACAGACGACCCTTTTAGCATAAGCTAAGACAGTTTTTGTCACTTCTAAGGGGCACAGCATACATCCTCAACGTCTATTATCATTAGCCTATGTATTTCCTGTTACACTGCTAAGCGGGCACTTACATTTTGAACATTTGCTTTAGACGGTATGCAGGCAGTACAGGCAGAAGTAGAGAGTGAACAGAGCATTGGTCCACAATGAACACACAAACAACAAGAGAAGATAATAGCTACCAATATGAACATATCTGGTAATACTTTCAAACCCCAAACTCTAAGTAAGTTCCAAAACCACCCAGTCCAAGTCCATGATCCTAGGTCTTGATGTATTTCAGTAGCTATTGTGTGTAGTTTGGAGATGGCCGCATAGAGAGATGGTGAATTGTCCGGTATGAAAACACAGCAGCTGGATCCGATGACACGGCATGCTTCACCACGGTCAGCTAGAACAACATCTAGAACAAGTCTATTCTGTAAAGTGACCATGCAGATCTAGCTTGTTCTTCCGTCAAGTTTCCTAAGGCTGCAGTTGTATGAATAATCACTGCCTCCATTGTACGAGTGAGGCGACGGATCAGCTTGCTGTTTTGTACTGGGCCAACGAAGAAGAAAAATCCTTTATTAAAGTCTCTATATTGTTCCCATGTGGTCTCTGTCTGATCGACTACAGAGACATGATGATTGAACAATTGCAAATCATGGTGTTATGTTGGGGGAGCTAGAAATACAGGTGACAAAAGAAAGGCTATGTAACAGGTACCAGACCAGCCTGAAGGTAGGAAGTAGAATGCCTCAGTTCCACAAATGAAATAAGTATGACGTGATGCGAGGAAGCTGCTTTGGCCCCTCGTCGACGTTTGCATCACTGTAGTACAGCTACTGTGACCTACTAGCACATTGTCTGTACCCTGTACACAGAGGGGGCCAGTAGTCAGAACAACAGAGATAACAGGTGGCCCATTTCCTTTAGCCGATCTAGAGTTGGGATAGACATATTTTGTTGCAGCATTTCCTCTACTATATTCTTCCATCTCCAAGACGGTCCCCTTTGCTTGTTTGTCCCCATCTTCGTTGGGATAGCATACTTTATTCAGTTTGGCGTTGAGGTCGCCCACATCCCATGTTTCTGAGAGGTTAAATTTGTAGGAAGCATATAGAAGCTCAAACCAAGCTCAGCATGAGCCACTGTGAGAAAATGGCAGTGGTGGCAACAGGATTCCTTTTACGTTCTGATGAGGAGGAATCTTGCCACAAACCCAACAGTTAGTAGCATTGCTTAGCTGGTGTGTCTGATGCAACATTTGAAGAAATGAGTTGTTTCTCAGATTTTGCCGAAAGCCCTGTTCATGTTGCGGCAAATCAAAATAATGGCGTTCCTTTGTAGCAGGCGATGTAGCAGTAGTGTTGAGCAAGGAAGCCCCAGGTACTTCCTCCACTACCCACATTACAGTAGCGATAAGGACAGCAGTCAAAGTCAAACCAAAGATGCAAAGTGTACAGCCATTACACATGGCCTTAGCAATCCCCTTCTTCTCCTTAGGGGGATCATCTTTTCAGCAAACGACAAGAAAGGTAGCGCCCTAAGAGTCCTAAGTGGACGTTGGTTTCTTTACTGAGGTTGAGATGAGTAGCCACTAATAGGCTGACCCCCCTTTGTAGTCAGACCAAACCACTCAGGACAATGGCTTCACCTGTCTTGTTTTGCACTGGAGTGCCTTTCTTCCCGGGTCGGAGTAGGTACATGGATGTACCGGGGATTGTGTGTTCGGGGAAGACTTCCTCAGTTGTTTCAGGTGATGCAGCTCGTCCTGAGTCTGTGACCGGGATGTCGCGGTGATCCTTCAACGCAGCCGGATCCACTAAGGTGAGCGGAACCTTTTTGCAGTGGGTGGTGTGGGTCCAATTCTTCCTGTTTGTCACTCGGACTGCAGTTTGGGTGGCGAGGAGGACTTGTTTGGGGCCCTCCCAGCGAGGTTCCTGACAATTCATTCGCTGGAAGGCCTTAACCATTACAAAGTCTCCCGGATGCAGGTCATGTCTGTCACCTTGTAACCTGTCCGGGAGAGCTTCTCGAACCTGCTGATGAATAGAAAATAAACTGTCAGTCAACTGAGACAGATAAGCACTCATTAATGTGTGAGGCACATCGTATATAGGGCGAGCCTTAAGAACTCCCCAAATATTCATAGGCCTGCCGAACACAAGCTCATAAGGGGTAAGCCCAGAGCGTGTATGAGGTATTGATCTGATGGAAAGCAGTGCTAAGGACAATGCATCAGGCCATTTTAAAGAAGTGGAAGCTTGTATTTTTGCCAATTTCAGTTTCGATGTAGAGTAATAACATTCCACCAAGCCTGCTGATGTGGGTGAAAAGCAGTATGGAACTTCTGTTTGACCCCTAGCCCTTTCATAACCTACTCTTCAACCTGGCCAATGAAATGAGGCCCATTATCGCTCCATAAAACTCGACAAACACCAAATCAAGGTAAGAATTCCTTCAGGAGTATTTTCGCAGTTGTGAGGGCTGTATTGTCTTTCGTAGCATGAATATTAAATCTTCTATATCACCAGCGTGAACAAAGTATAATAAACTGCATGGTGAAACAGGTTTTTGGTTTGTTGCATTCTTGTAAACTGAATTATGAATAATTAACCGAGTACTATGAGCTTTAGAATTCAATTCCCCCCCTTTTGCTCGCCCTCTTGATTGACAAACTAATTATGAAGGATTAATGATTCATATCTCAGTGGAATCAGGTTAGGACCGTAATTTATCAAAGGAGGCAGATTGTTGCATAGCCAATACTTTCTGTCTAACATCATGCCAAAGTTCAGCTTGCGACTTAACCACATACATAGACGTGGTGCTTCGCTGCGTTGCGGTCTCACGGGCTGTGCAATCCGCAAAGGCATTACCTGCTCCTATTTTATCTGTCACCTTTTTGTGTGTGCTGCACTTGACAATAGCTATTTTCTTGGGATAGGTTAAGGCAGTAAGGAGATTGTGTACTAATTATCCATGCACTATCTATTTTCCATGTGAAGTAAGAAAACTGCGCTCTTTCCATAGGCGGCCAAAGTTGTGCGCTACCCCCAACACATACTGACTGTCAGTGTAGACATTGACAATCAGGTCTGTATTAAGCTCACATGGTCTGGTTAGAGCAATCAGTTCAGCTGCTTGAGATGATTTCTGTGGGATACGAGCTGTCTCAACTATTGTCTGGAGTGTTGTAATAGCCTAGGCAGCAGATGTAGTGCCATCGGGCAATTTCAAACATGACCCATCAACCCATAACTCCCTATCTGTAATAGAGAAGGGAATGTCTTGCAGGTCGACGCCACCTTTTGTTTGCTTTTCAGTGAGAAATATGCAATCATGTGACTCTTATGACTGAGACTGTGTGGATGGAAATGGCAATAATGTGGCCGGATTTAGTGTCAAGCATCTTTTTAGCATGATATAGGGGGCCAAAAGTGTCAGTTTATATCCTGTCAGATGAGCACTAGTCAAATGCTGCGTCTTTGTTTGGTTTAGCAAGACATCAACTGAATGGGGTACTAACACAAGCAGTTTGTGTGATAAAACTATTCTTTCACTCTGGCGTATGGATACAGCCATTGCTGCCACCCCTCAGAAACATCCAGGTAGCGCGCAAGCGACTGGGTCAAGGACAGCTGAAAAATATGCACACAGGCATTGCTTATCACCATGTATCTTTGCTAAGACCGAGAGGGCACAACCTTACCTTTTATGTACATAGAGTGTGAACGTTTTAGTGTAGTCTGGAGTACCTAATACTGGTGCAGAACAGAGGGCTTGGCGTAACTGTTGGAAGGCTCTCTGGCATTCAGCAGTCCATGGGAGGGGCATCTGGGTGTCTTTGGTCAAAAGGGCTAACAAAGGTTTAACAATGTGCGAAAAACGGGGGATCCACTGCCTACAAAAAGAAGTAAGGCCAATCAATGCACGGACATCCTTTTGAGTACGGGGCACAGGAGTATCTAGAATGGTCCAAATGCGATCTGGTGAGAGCGCACGTCCCTCCTTAGACAGGAGGTGGCCTAAGTAGGTAACCTTCTGTCTACAATATTGCAATTTCTTTCTAGAGACTTTGTGATTATGTGATGCAAGAAACAATAACTGTAATAATGTACCTCCTTCACATTGCTCAGGAGTATCTGCAGCTAGCAGAATGTCCTCGACATACTGAATGAGGGCCACCCTTTATAGTACAGGAAAGAAATCAAGTTGTCTCTTTAATGCTTAACTGTAAATACTAGGACTTTCTGTATATACCTGTGGAGCTCTACAGAACCGGAAGGATCTGTTTTTCAGTGTGAATCCAAATAGATAACGGCTGTCCGGGTGAATGGGTATTGAGAAGAACGCGTTCTTCAAATCAATTACAGAGAATGTGAAGGCAGTGGGAGGGATTATAGTGAGGAGGGTTGTTATGTCAGAAACTATTAGATATTGGGGCACAACTATTTTATTAACCTGCCGCAAATCAATAATGAACCTGTAAATCTTAGTATCAGTGTCCTTTATCAAAATAGGAAAGATAGGGCTATTGCAGGTATTACAGAGAACCTCTTCCACTACACCCACTTTAATCAAATCCTGGACAATACCTGCTAGTGCTTCCTCGCCCTCTCGAGATATCTTATGTTGGGGCAAACCAAGTAGCGAGGCACCCTCCCTCACTTGAATTTGTACAGGTGGAATAACCATTTGGCCCACATCAGTGTCCGATCTACCCCACAAAGTACAAGGTAGGGACGCCAGAGCGGCGTCCTCATTGATAAAGCAAGATCTATCAATAATTGGATAGTTGTCATTAAGGATAACATGTACACCTTCTAGGGAATAGCGTAATGTAGCATGAAAATATTTTAGCATATCGATACCTTCAATATTATCTGGAGTGTTAGGAGAGAGCAAGAATGGACATGTTGCAGTGAATTTATTTAGTCCGAATTATAGTGGCTGTGATAGTGGCCTAGGTGTAGGTGTTCCGTCGAACCCTATCGATGTTATCAATGTGCCAGACAGAGGAGCCCTAGGAACCAGTCTTTTAGACAGAGCGCTACGGGTAGCCCCTGTATTAACCAGATATTGATCAGTAGATCCCAAGACATTTGCGTCAATATAGGGACCCATTTGATTTACTGGCACCTCAACCGGTCCCACACCCTGTCCTAGGCATCCCTATGCATAATCAGAATCTGTAGGCATATCAGCAGAAAATCAGTCATTTGGTACTGGTGTTGTTTGTCAAAGGTATTAGGGTAGTTCAGTCCCTGTTCAACTGCCTCAAACTGGGGGCGAGCTCCTGCACCTCCCTTGCTTCCTATATTCCCTGGGTGCCCTCTCATACTTCCCCTTACCCGATGGTATTTCTGATCTTGCAAACGAGGGTACTCAGAATGCCAGTGCCCAGTCTCTTTACAATAGGCACACTGATCAGGAGAGAAATTTGCCCAAAGGAGAGGGGGTGCTCCGGGTGTATGAATTGCACGTATGCCTCTTACACCTCCCCTAAATGGTGGACCATACACTTGAGCCATCATAACCTTTGTTTTCAAATCTTTAACCTTTTTATCCTCCCTTCCTTTCGCTTCTTGTTCCTGTCGTTCATAATATTGTGCCATTGTCAAAAGGGAAATAGGGGAGGACGTGGTCCAAGAACTTTCAAGTTCAAGTTTCAATCTTTATTTCGATCAATTAGACCATCAAAGATATACAAATAAACACAATCATTTGAAACATTGATTAAGAATAAGGCCAGACAATATAAAAAAAGTCCATCAGCAACGATTTAAGAAAAGTGAGATAAAAATGTGATAAAATTATTATGGGCCCAGCTCCGCTTTCACAATGCGGGTGCGAATAAACCACATGGCTGTGAGGTATTTCGCCAGTGCAAAGACAGTTAAAGGTGAAACATCGGTTTTTAAAATTCTGTACATGTGGGAGAACTGTCTGCAACCAAAGTTTCTGATGAGGGGGACAAGCCAGTATTTTCTGATGACTTGGTAAGCCTTGCAAAATAGAACCACATGTAAGTCACTTTCCACGGCAAGTGCACATGCTGGGCATTGGTTTTTAGTTGGTGGCGTTGTCCAAGAGCTGGTGAAAGACCTAAGGGGCAATGTGCCATATCTCCACTGGAGAAATAGCTTCCTGGTCAACACAGGGGTCATCACATCTAGAACCTTCTCCAGGCAGTAGGAGTCTTTACTTCGGATAAATAAAGACGTCAAGGAACCCTCACGCTTGCCATCTAGAGCAATAGCAAGTTTTAGGTCATAGTACGCCTTTGACAAGAACTTTCACTGGTCTTGAGGCGACTAGATATTTCAGGTACCATATTAGCAACAAATTTGTCGACAAACAGGTGTTTACCTGTCTCGTCGGCCAACGACTGGCCACTAAAATCATAAAATGTCTCCTCAAATCTTGAAAAGAAATCAGAAACTGACTCCTCCTTTTTCTGTTTACAGGATGCTAACATAGTCCAATCTATTTTCTTAGGGGGTATAAGAGTTTTTAATTTAGTTACAATAGCTTTAGGGAGGTCGAATATACCCTGTTGGGGCCTCTGGGCAGGTAACCTATCCGCATTTATTTCTTCAAATTTTTCCCAAGTGTAACCAAATGCCGTAGCGTCATCAATTTTACGTATCGTTCTCCACATATCAGGGGGCAAAATCAGCCCAAAGAACATATATATATCTGCTAAGGTCATAGTGCAAGATCTGATGGCTCCCTCCACCTCCTCATAGAAGGCGGCAGGGTTTTTCCGGGGGTCGGGCAAGACAGTCTTAAGGGCCATAACATCTGCTCTACTCCAAGGAGTATAGACCCAATTATAAATGAAATGTCCCTTTGCATCATAGGGTTTCCACGCTTAACGGGTGCTCTCTGAGTTCATTCACATTCTTGCCTGTTACAAATCTACAGTTATGTTTATGTCGTATTCTCCATATACTGTACACTACCCCTTATGTTTTCCTAGCCCTGAAGAGTCTCCGGAATACATTCCCACATGACAAAACACGTGCTGGCTGGTTGTTGTTTCCTTTCTACTTATGAAAATAATTAAATACACAACCTGAAGAATCTACTGATGTTGACCGCTATTTACTTGACTTCTAAGGACTTAACAAGAGAACTTTACTGTGTATTCATATCCTAACGTGTGCCCAGGACTCTGTCTTATGTTTCGTTGTGGGTCTGTACCCACACATTCAAAGGGGTTGTTTGGGTTTTCCTCTGACCTGTGAGCACCGTGTTCTACTCTGTACTTTCACACCCATTGCTTACCTGCCTGTGCGCCAATCTCCCTGTTCTACTCAAAACCCTACGCAGAATCACTACCTCTGGGATTATTCGCATTGATTGGGACATCTGCATTCTCTGTCTGAGACTTTTCTATTTCTACGCTTTTCTGCTGCTGTTTAGCTAATTATTTTTCCCTTTTCAGTTTCTTTTATTTTATTACTCTTTTTTATTGAAAAGAAAGGCATTTACATAAGCATGGCAATGGTAAACAAGTTATCATTATATGTTACACATTAAGTGGTTCCTTGTGATGTACACATTCCAACATATGGTGACAATATTCATCGTACAGTGTCAAGTCCCCCCAGCGACGTCTTCTCTGACTCTCGGTGGCGCACAAATCTCCCCCCTGTAAATGTTCCACTGCCCCATATGTGCGTCCATTTACTCGGGCACCTCCTGGCTTCATAGATGGATCTTTCTGTCACCATGCACCAGTCCATATCATTGGCCCATTCTACTATCTTTGGGTGGGTTCGGAGCCCTCCACAGCCGCGCAATATTCCTTTTAGCGACCATAAGCCCAAGTGTGACCCATATTTGCTCTCTGGAGTTCAAATCTGTAGGATCCCAGATTTTCTACAATGCTAACTTGATATTACAGTGGATCTGTTGCCCCAGTGCTTCCTCCATTCGGTGTACCACCCGTTCCCAGTATCTCTGGATCACTGCTCATTCCCAGAGATTGTGAATAAATGTGCCCTCCTGCCCACATTGTCATACACAGCCACCTTCCAGGGTGTAACCCATGTTACCCAGTGAAGGCCCTGACAAGTAGGATCTGTGAAGAAGTTTTAGTTGGACCAGTCTGCGCTGGGAGGGGATGGCCACCTCACGAGGGGATGCCACCCCCGCCTCCACTCATCATCTACACCAGTGACATTGTGATCCCATTTATCTCGTAAGCGGGTCAGAGGGTCTGCAATATTGTTAATGAGCTTTTTATATATGAGGGATATGGTTTTTTCGGTTAGGTACCCGCCTAGTATCCTGTCTTCAAGTTAGTAGGATTCCGGGAGGGCACTACCCCTAGGGAGAACCGCGAGCAGGCCAGGTCTAATTTGAAGATATCTGAAATATTCACACTGGGCTAGTTCGTACTCTTGCTGCAGTCGGCAAAAAGGATTTCCATACATCGCCCACCCTGGAAATGCCTATGAGGTCCCATCTATCAAAGCCCTTCGAAAGGATCAGTCTACCCAATTGTTCACAATGCCAGAGTGTGTGGCCTGCGTGATTTTACCCTCCCTGCCCAGACTCCTAGTGGCCACCCTCTATATATTAACTGCGTGCCCAGTCGGGCCGGTCAGTACAGGCCTCAAAGATCTTGCGTATAACGCACCCTCAAAGCCGCCCCACGGGAGGAGCCACCTGGCGATTCGAAAGGCTGGGTCATCCTGTGGTCTATAAGTGCATTGGTTAATTGTTGAGAGTTGCGAGGCCCAGTAATACTTTTTGATATCCAGGAGCCCTATACCCCAATCAAACCATCCCAGCGTAAGTTTGTGTGTAGCGATACAGGGTGGTTTGCCCTCCCACAATAGATCTCGAATAATGCCTTTGAGCTCCCTTAAGTACATGGCGTGACCGGGGGTGGGATGTTCTGTAGTGCATCTAAAAATCTGGGATGGGGCATCATCTTAAACAGGGCAGCGCTCCCCAGAAGAGTCAATGGGAGCGATTTCCACTGTTGAACGTCCGGTTTAACACGCACCAGAGGCGGCAGGAGATTATTTTCATAAAATCTAGATAGGTTTTTAGAGACCCAGATTCCTAAGTATTTTAAGCCGTCATTCGCCTCCGCTAGTTGGCAACTTCGGGGGAGTGAGGGCGGTTGCCATAAAGGACATAGAGCACTGACTTAGACCAGTTTATCGTATATCCTGCAAACCTACCGAATACGCAGAATATGTCCAGGACCACATTTAGGGATGCCGCTAGGGAGGCCAAATAGAGCAGGATGTCATCCGCGTACATCAAAATATGGTCCCTCCAGCCTGGCATCCATCTAAGGCCCCAGATGGCGGGGTCTTGTCGGACCCCCTCGCCAATGGCTCCAGGGCCAGAGCAAAACGAAGCAGCGACAAAGGGCAGCCTTGTCGGGTACCTCTACCCAGAACAAAAACGGGGGACTTCCTATTGTTAACAACCACTTGTGCAGGTGGTTGGCAGTACAGAAGCCACACCTAGTTGGTAAATTCAGACCCAAACCCCAATTTGAGGAGGACAGCAAACAAGTAGGGCCATTTGATGGTGTCAAAAGCCGATGCAGTATCCAGGGACACCACGACTGCATCTTCCCTGATTGTATCCATCCGGCCCAGCACTCCATGAACTCTGTGCAGGTTGAGAGAGGTATTTCTTGCAGGCATAAACCCCAATTGGTCCTGATGGACCAGGTGAGTTAGGACCCTGAGCAAACGTGGCAAGAACCTTCACCAGAGTTTTCGCTTCAACGAGCAACGAGATGGGTCTATAGGACGAACATCTGTCAGCTGGCTTGCCCGCTTTATGAATGACAACAATGTTTGCCAGTCTTTGGTCCTCAGGAAGGATACCCTCTTTCTTACTTTCTCGGTATATTTCGGCAAGAAAGGGCGCTGTCTTGCTCGCCTTGATTTTGAACAATTCTATGCGGATACCATTGGGTCCCGATGCTCCCCCCCCCTTCCCCCCCCCCCCGCAGGTCGTGTATAGCCTTCTCAACTTCTGCCACTGGAATATCAAGATCGAGATCTGAGCATTCCTCCTCAGTAAGGAGTGGCATTGAGATATCACGTAGGAGAGAGGCGGCCTCCTCCTCGGTATGTGTCGTGCAGGACGTGTAAAGTGACTGGTAATAATGGCCAAACGCAGACGCTATTTCTTGTGGTCCGGTAAGCCGGGAAAGGGAGTCTGTTTAAAGCTCTACCACAATGCGCTGAGCCCTATCCCTGCGATCTAGCCAGGCCAGTAGTTTGCCCCCCTTGTCGCCTATGTTGTATATTCTACTGAGCGTGGCCTGGTGGTGTGTCTTGGCGGCCTGTGTAGCTAAATCGGAGAATTCCTTCATTTTAATGCGAAGTTTTTGGCGCACTTCCACAGAGTCTTGTCCTCGAACAGCATTTTCTAAGTCTAGGAATTCTCCCTCCAAAGGCACCATGTCAGCTTCCCTCTCCTTACGCTGTCCGGCGATCTGTCCCAAGACCACCCATATAACCGTCTTATAGGCCTCCCAGAGTACTTTCGACAAGTCAACTGAACCCTCGTTTTCCTGAAAGTAAAGATCCAACTCGCTCAGGACCCTGACTCTGATGGAGGGATTCGTGAGATACCAGGAATTGATCGGTGCCACTCAGCCAACCGTCGGCTCGCCCACCTCTAAATGGCATTGAATGGGCGAGTGATCAGGGATCCCCTTAGCCATATGTTGTATGTCTTTGATGGTGAGGAATTGGTGCGCTAGTGTCAGCTTGTAGTATATCTGGGACATACTACGATGAGGCCCCGAAAGATAAATATATTGGAGATCGGTCAGATGCAAGCCCCTCCAAATGTCCACAAGGCCCATCGCGCCGAGAAAGCTATGGGTCCTCTTACGGGATGGCGGCAGGTCCCTCTGGGGCCAACGATCAAGGGAGTCAGAGACAATGGAGTTAAAGTCACCCCGATCATTAATCTTCTGTCTGGTAAGCCGAGAATAAGATCGAGAGGATCAGCAAAGGCTTGAGTGTGCAAACCAGGTGGTATATAGACCAAGACAAGATTGAGTGTGCACCCCTCCCAAGTCCCAGAGATGGCTACAAATCTTCCCAAAGCGTCAGTGCGAACCGAAGCAACAGTGAGGGAGAACCATTTCCAGACCAGTATGCCCACACCACGGGAGCCAGAGCCAAAAGCCGGGTGGGCTGCTAATTGGAAACCCCAGCGGGAAAAGCCTTGCATGCATTCCCAAGCAGGTAGGTCTCCTGTAGTAGTACAACATCAGGAGAGTGTTGCTTTAAAAATTGGAGAACCACACCCCTCTTAATTTTATCGCCCAGCCCGTTGACATGCCAAGATAGTAACTTAAGCCCCTGCCTAGTCGTCGTGCCCATTACTCCAACTCAGAAGTGCATACAATTCTGGAGAAGACGACCCAGAAAGGCCCCCGGGGGGAGACCTTCCCATACATCCTGGACCAATCACCCACGAGTGCACCAAAGAGGAGGAACCAGCATCTGCCTGTGCATGAGACCAGTAAAATGTGCTATGCCTGTACAACAAAAAACTACAATACAAATAAAAACAATCCCCCCCAACCACCCCCTTAACCTGAGGAACAGCTCCCGAAACCCCTGTCATAAAAACTAGCAGAGTGCTTATCTACCACCCCTCACAAAAACTTGTGGTTGCGTGTGACCAACCGAGCACCCATCACAGAAAAATTAAGCAACTAGTAACCACATTTTACAAACTGAGATAGTCCGGAAGCAACCATCGAACCCCCTAAGATGCTTTGGGACCAATACAGAATGATCTGGGAACCATGGAAAGTCACATTGAGTCTATTGTGAAAAAGTCCACAACAAAACCCCATTATGGTTCGGTTGCAAGGTCCGCAGCACTGAGGGAGAGCTGATACCTCAATCTATCCTTCATGTGGGGAAGAGGCCCACCACCCTTAAAAAACGGATGTATGACGTTACAACGCATACTTTTACATCGCATGCCTTTACAACGAGGTTTTTACATCGCATACCATTACAACGCATAGTGCTTTTAGGCGCTGGATAGTGATTTATTTAATTTACTATTCCAACTCCAGTTCCCGTGGATAGTAGGGAAGGTGTTGGATAGTATATTAAATACATTCCCTATCTTAGAGCGCCCCCCAGCGCTATGCGTTGTAATGGTTTGCGTTGTAAAAGTTGCGTCGTAATGGTAGTGCGTTGTAAAAGTTTCGTTGTAAAGGATGTTTCCCTTAAAAAACAAAACATACAGACCAGTCATTCTGAACCCCCCGTCGCTGCCTCCTGCTCTTCAGGCGGGGTATCCCTGCCGGATCCTCCAGTGGCCCCCTCCATGCTCGTTCTCCGGGCGCGATTGATTTCTGGCCTGCCCTGTTCCATCTGTCCAGCCAATCCCAGGCCTCCTCGGGGGTGGTAAAAAACCAGGCCTTCCCCTCCGATTCCATCCTTAGCTTGGCGGGGAAGAGGATGGCATATTTCAGTTCCTTCTCACGAAGCGCCATCTTTACACACGTTGTCGTTGCACCTTGAGGGTGAAGTCCGGGAAGAAGTTGATGCGGCTGTTGTGCTATTCCACCGGTGGCACCGACCAGGCACATTGCAGGATGACGTCTCTATCCCGGAAGCTAAACATCCTAGCTAGCGAGGGCCCCTTTTGCAGTTTAACCTCTAGTCTAATCGCATCAGGTATGTTTTTGAATGGGTGAGTCCCATCTCCTAACTACTTATAATCCGCATTCAAGTCTTTTGGGCCTGGTTCATCAGAGATATGTTGCCAATTATATAATACATCCCAACAGAATTTTTCTAAAAAATATAACTCTTTTGCGTCTTCCCAATCCTGAACCATAGTTGTGAGGACCGTCGCTGTGTTTTTCCGCCGAGATTCCTCTCTAGCACTGCCCTTCAATTTATCTTTCTCTTCGCTAGACAGAGTGGAGCGAGTCTGTTGTATGAGTTGCTTATCTTTTCCACCTCTTTTGAGGGAAATATTTCCTCATCTGAAGTACCTCCCTCAGGGGCCCTTGGATCAGGAGATTTATATGGGGATGGGGGTCGCTCTAATAAGATAGAATCATCATGAGGCATATGAAGTATTGGATAAACAGGACGTCTGATAGGGTACTGACCTAATACCTGCAATCGACGTTCCCTATCTTTCTTTTCTATTTTTTGCTGCATCTCTTTATCTCTCAATTCAACACATTTCTGATATATCGTTTTCCGCTGCTCTTTCTTCGCTATAAATTCTGCTTTCCTCTCTCTCTCGTACTTCCTTGTCCCACATACACAAACAATCAAACATATCCTCTCTACTCTTCCTTTTGAACAAACACTGTTCCACATACTGAACCTTCTTAAAATCAAATGATCCATTCACTGGCCACTGTAGATCGGGCTCTTTCTTTGTGTATTTGTTCCACAATGAGCCGTACATTATGGGACAAATGCCATATTTTTTATGCATATCTCTATTCGGGGTCCCTTCTGGGGGAGTCGGCTGACCTTGTTCCAAAACAGTCCTAGTACTACAACAGCAGCACCACTTATGAAGTGTGCTCAAAGCGGGCATGCTTTTGCAAGTATATGTAAAATATTACATATCCAAACAAGTTTCAGAAGGAGAAAACCCCCCACAATACCTGCCTTCAGTCTTTGCAAAGAATGAACACCAAAACCAAACAAAACAATCAAGAGTGCTACATCAGTGACCTTACCAAACAGAAGTCTTCAACTCCCACCTGCCGATCTCTGGTCGACCTAATGGTCACTGCAAATTCGCCAAAGAAGCCCCAGTCGAGACCGGCCACCACCCGGAGTGTCAAGTCAGGAAAACCGGAAAGTTCACGTTGGCGGCAAAGACAAAAATCTCCTCATGCAGTGCGCGTCCTCAGTGATAATTTTGATCTTCCCCCAAGACCACTCCTTCAGACGGCCACGTCTCCGATGGTGCCCCACGTGCTGGGTGCCAATTGTAGAAATGTACCCCCGTGAGGGCACACTGGTGCAGGATCACCCTCTCGTCCACGGGTCCGAAGACTAACAAAAGAGAGATCGGCACTGGAGTGAAGTAAAACAAACCAAGTTTATTAAATGCTCAAGACAGGACTGCATCCGAAAAACACTCTCAAGTGTTGTGGGAGGAAGTACATTGAATACAAAAACCATCACCCTTATATACAGTTTGTTGCAGTGTAATCGCATGGGAAGGAAAACTGGAGGGAACAGGTTTAAACACGGAAATAGCCACAGGCAAGCAAGAGTACATGGGTGACCAGGTGGCCAGGAGATGAAGAGGGGGAGTAAGGAATGTTTATGGCGGCAATAAGAAATCAATTGATAACATCTAAAACCAGGTGCACCAGCAACTGCAGCCCAACAGTACGTACATCAGATTGACCATGTCAGAGAGGTCAGCTAAAGTTAAGGACACAGGCTGGGTGAAAAGGTGAACAGCAGAGAGTAAAATGAACACAACAGAAACGAAATGGACGCAACAGACAAAATGGCTGCTGCTTATGCTAACACAGAATTTACACTTTTCCACCGTATGCACCGAACCAGTCACAAGAACTTTATCTCAGAACAAACACCCAGACACCCATGACTATTGCTTTAACTCACATGTCCACCACTATGATTCACGTATTGATTATTTCCTTCTTTCACACTCGCTTAATTGAGATCTGAGTCGGCCTCTGTCTCAGACATTTCTATCTCAGAAAAAACTCACCTTGAAATGGTACTGCAATGTCATAACAATGCAGCAGGATCCCACCCCTCCTCCCCCTGGCGACTTCCCCTGCATATCCTACGCGACCCGGTTAATGTAGACGAGATACAGTGGGAAATCTATGCCTATTTCAAGTCAAATAATCTACCTGAAACTCCAAGCCATATCTTATGGGACGCCTTTAAGGCTACAAACCGGACCGTCATCACTTCCATTGTGAGAGCTCGCAGATGGGAGGAAAGAATAGTGGAGACGGGAATGGCCAGGGATATTAAAGCCCTGGAACATCTAGACCACACAACGCCCTCTAGACAATATAAAAAAAAGCTTGCTCTGCTTCGGGGCCAGTTGAGGTTGCACCAGATCAATAAAGCAGAGCTGTCACTGTTGGCGTTGAAGTAGAGATACTACGATGGGGGAGATAAGGTGGGACCCGTCCTGGCTCGTCGACTTTGCCAGCGGGCAGCAAGGGCTAATATCTCCAAGATCAAATGTACGGATGGTACATGGGCTACCTCAGAGCGTGATAAACAGCATGCATTTCATGCCTTCTACGCCACCCTCTATAAGGAGGAACGGACCTCCCAGGAGGACATCTACTCTTTCCTATTCTCTTGCCCGTGGGCCCTCCTTGATACTCATCACTCACACCTCTTAGAGGCCCTGATCACTCTGGTAGATCTGCAGCAGGCTCTCAAAGACCTACCAGTCTCATTCAATTGCATGTTCCAACCCCAGCTCCAAGATCACATGTTGCGTCTTTTTAACTCGTTCTCGGACAACGCAGGCCTCACTACTACTGTGTCCATGGCCGAAATAGCTCTCATCCCTAAGCGGGGTAAGGACCTCTCCCTGTGCGAGTCATACCACCCTATTGCCCTCCTAAACACAGATGCCAAGGTCTACACCAAAATCCTAGCGAATCGCCTGGAACCATATTTACCCAGCCTGGTTGACCCAGACCAGGTTGGATTTATACGTCAGCGTCAGGGTACGGATAGCATACATCGGGTGCCCACTAAGCCTAAAAGGTCCACCGCCGGGACATCCCTGCATGTTCGCTCTCCTTGGATGCTGAAAAAGCATTCAACCACGTAGGCTGGACCTTTCTGCGTGCACTCCCACATCATGGCATCCTACACCTTCCCATAGTGCTGATCCGGGTCAACAGCCGGCTCTTCCTGCCCATATACATACATAGAGGCACTAGGCAGGGATGCCCGCTCTCACCCCTACTTTTTGCATTGGTGGTAGAACCACCTGCAATTTCAATACGTCAAACTATGGATATTAAGGGTGTCCTTTTCGGCGGCCTAGAACACAAGGTTGCTTTATTTGCTGACAACCTTCTACTTACCTTGACCAACCCTAGAACCTCCTTACCTACCCTAGTAACCCATCTCCAATCTTTTGAGGGAAATCTGTGTGAGAAGACCTACGTGCCTAGAAATCGCTCACCATGTCCTGGCTGGTCCATCTCAATGCGGTCAAAATGTCCCTTCTTCCCAAAATCTTGTACCTTTTTCAAACGTTGCCCACTCCTATCCGGCAGGCCACTATCCTAAGCCTTCAATGGGAACTGACTGCTTTTATGTGGGGCAGGAAACCCCAGAGATTCTCTAACAAAATTCTCATGCTGCCCAGGGACCGGGGAGGATTAGCGTGCCCATATCTATTGGAATATTAGGCATCAATTCTTAGATAAATTTCGGAATGGGCTGTTCGTGAAAGCGAAAAACACAGGTTCAATATGGACTGCGCGGTGGCCTGCAGACTTATCTGTGATCTCTCTTGGCTCCCAAAAGATCTCCGACCCCATAGCGCTTACATAGCCACCCCCACGACAACGGTTCTTTACATCTGGGATAAGATGCCTTGCATCCTTCCTTTCCCCTAACACTCCTTTGGCACGCAACCCTGTCTCCCCCCCCCGCTTTGCAACTGCAATCATTCTTGGCATGGAGGGAAGGTGAATGCTGTACGATCCAAGACCTCTTTGCAGCAGACACACGTAAAACTTTCAACCAATTCAAAAGAGACTATCGTCTCACAGAAGCCTCTCGACTACAATATTACCAACTTCGACACTGACTGATCTCACCAAGAAACATACAATGGGCAACCCGACCACTCACTCCTTTCAAGACTCTGGTGCTCTCCTGTGATGGCACACAGGTTTTGATATCCTGTACATATGAAGTGTTGCAACACTCCACCTGGCCCATCCCCTCACCTACCAAAAGCAATGGCACACTTCAGATGAAATTTCTCTGAAACAATGGGAACAACTGTGGCATGATATCTCCAAAATATATATGAGCATACCCCAACTTGAACTTGCTTACAAAATCATGACTACATGGTACTACACTACCCTGCGTCTACAATTTCTTTCCCCACTTAATCCCCAAGCTGTTGGTGCTGCCAATCAACGACTGACGAATTCATCCATATCTGGTATCCTGCCCGCTACTAACCCTATACTGGAAGGAGATTCTGAGCCACATTAAAGACACTATCGGCTTCCCTGTCCCAAATACACAAACTGTGGATATATTAGGCATTCAACCCCTAACGCTTACAGCAATGACCCACGTCGAATGGCACCTCACTGCACAAATGCTAGGTGTGGCCAAACAGCTACTGGCCCTCCACCGGAAAAAGCCCTCTGCGCCACCTATGGCTTCATGGTTTACCCGCCTCTGGCACGTCATGACAATGTAGCTCCTATCATGCACGGTGACACACACAGAACCCAAATTCACCCATGTCTGGCAACCATTACTTGACCACTTCTTCAAACTAGAATACACTTGCTTTACTCCTCCTTGGTTTCACGAACTCCAATTATTTGAAGACGTCACCCTAACCAGTGTAGTTGCAACCACCCAGATGAAAGCCCCACCTGATAACATAGAAAGACTGATGCCACCCCCTGACTCCTAGCAAAAGCTTAGGCGGGTTTGTCCTGGGTTGGACCATCCTCCCCTCTTGCTCTCCTTCCTCTCTCCTTCACCTTCCCCCCTTCTCTCCCCCCCTTCTAGTTTTCCTCTTCAATTCTCGGTTTTCTCTCCCCTTCTCTTACCACAGATATCGCCTTTCCGGCAGGACACAGCTCTTCCTTCACTCACTATGTTGCTTGTTGTGTGACACTATAAGACAACAGCTGTCAATGTATGCCGAATCTGTACACGATCTGGCTATTAATATCAGCTGACTCATATGTTTAACACTGTGGTATAAGATGGTAACCTTCAATAAAAAGATTTGCCAAAGAAAAAGGCTCTGCAAGCCAGGTAACTGTACAAAGTTTCTTTACTGGACTCCTAGACCCTGGCCCTGTCGAATTGGGTTACCCAACCTGGTTTTGAGTCGCTGAACTAACTGTTTCAAACTTTTAAAAAAGTTTGCAAAGTTTTTGTTAAACAATGTTTGTTTTCAGTTGCATTTAAAAGTATTTATTTCTTTTAAAATGTGTATCTTCTGAACTCTCTGGGGGTATTTGATGATCAAGGACACTAAAAATTCATTAAAATATGCTCTATTGTTATACATTGTTGTTGTGTCTCTTTCTTGATTTGGCTCTGTTAAATGCTTCATACTAAGTTCCTTTATCAAGCCACAGGTACCCACAGTTGAGCTAAGGTTAAGTAAACGATACTGACTGGACCCAAGACGGTATCTGTGAGTGTACTCCACGCCAGATCATATAGTACACCCAGATCCTAACAAGGAAACATTGCTACAGATGCCCCCTGGTGGGACATTGCTGTGCTTCAAGAGGCGAGGAATGTTCCTGGTTTTGAAAAATGGGACAGTATCGTTTTACAGTAGAGGTGTGCAAAATTCACATAATTTGCTTTGGAGTAACTATGCAACATTTTGGCAAAATAACATGCATAATAGAAATCTGTCATGTAGGACTATATTTTAGTGCAAAAGGCTTCAGCGCATCAATTTTGACATAAAGATGCATTTAAAAAAATTTGCAAAAAAACAAAACAATCTGCTGATTATTCCTACTACATGATAGTACAGACAGCGCAGAATTTATACGCTTGATCAGTGTATTATAAGCAGCCGAGTGTCTATATTATATGCAAGGACATACGGCGTAGAGTGAGCGATGTAATCATTTAGCTCCTTCTTTCAAAACAAGACAATACATATTAGATATTACACAGACAACCCTCCGACTGCCTGTGTGGTGGTGGGGAGTGTGTTGACAGATGGCATGCCTGTGCATATTCGTGCGCAGTCACAAGACGTGGATACAAGTACTGTATGTGCACATTTTTAAATTTGTTCCAAACAAGCTGAGAGTTTGAATTTTCCTCCGCAGAGCGGGGTCTCACCCAACCGAGCTGGAACCGAGTGAGGTGAGGTGGTAAGCCCTTGTGAGAGATTTTTTTCTTAAATAAAATTATTGATAGCGATGTGGAAGGGTGGGGGATACAGCAGATAGAGTTGGAGAGATACTAGAAATTATGATCTCTTTTTCAGATGCAGTACTTTCCACATGCTCATCGTGGTTCTTAGAAGCAACACAGAGACTGTATGTATCTGATCTATATCTACTTGGATTAGGTTTGCTGATGCAGTGACATTAATTGACATGGTCCTGAAGAATGCCAGGGTTCTTATATCCATTGAAGGCAGAAACATGTTGACCAAGCTAACGTTCGAACAGTGATTAATTCTAAACTGTTCTAAGTTTTTTCACTTTGTCATTTACACTGTTTTAGTAGGGCAACTGCGTGGATTCACCAATTGTATGTGTTGTGGATCAATGAACACATGATCCAGGGAGTTTACCCTTTTTAA
The DNA here is from genome assembly GCF_964261635.1 of Lissotriton helveticus. Lineage (NCBI taxonomy): Eukaryota > Metazoa > Chordata > Amphibia > Caudata > Salamandridae > Lissotriton > Lissotriton helveticus. The sequence continues at coordinate 1,857,944,160 of NC_136057.1, forward strand.
ATCACTTCACTTACACGCACTGCACTAATTGAGACAATGAATATATGTCTGACTTAGTACACTACACAGATCTTTGGTTCAGTTTTTTCCTTCAGATAGAATCATCAGAAGGATACGGTACATCACGCAATGGTTTTCTCTGATTTATAAGAGAGCCTGTGTGGGTACTGTTTGGTTCCCAGATGATGACACTGGGCACGATACTGTGTAGTGATGGGATACCTTAATATCCTTGTATGATTCTTAGTTGTAGCCTTCCCCTTCTCACACACTTGTGGTGTTGGAGAGAGAATATTCATCTCTCTGTTTAGATGTACATTGTTCTTAGAGTACATTGGCAATAGTCTTCAGGATTCCGTGTTGTGTAGTAGCAAAAAAAAAGAAGAGCCATGGGCAACACAGCTGCTCACATTCTGTTTTTTCTGTGCATTTGCTGTAAATCTTTATTGCAAATGGAGTGTTCTCAGTAAATCCTTCATGCAAACGGCACATAATTATACAAAGTAGTGTAATTATGTGATTTTGGGAATTTTGCGTAACTTTCACGTAAATCTCCAAAGGCGTGCAAATCAAGCCAAAAGAATTTAGATTTTGCCCAGGCCTAGTATAGAGTAGCTGTGAAATGTGTGGGACAGAGAAATGTAACCCTGTGAAACCTCAAAGGCAGAGCTTTCTCTCCAGAATTCCCAGCACTATAAAGATATTTATATAACTGAGACAATACCTGCAAGAGTACAAAGATCCATTGATAGCCCTTCAGGATAGTTCCCCACTCGAATACAGAATATTATCAAAATCACTACTGCCTAAACTAATATTTATAACATACAAAACATGTAACACCTCAGATACACTAGGGAAACTGAGAAACAGATGGGAAAGGGACGTTGGTGCCCTGAAAGATGTAGATTGGGAAGACGCATAGTAATACTAAAGGGGTTCAGACTCGTCCAGTTATAAATCCTATATCATATCTCTTTTACATGCACACAACTTGTACATTTTGGGAAAATCACTCAGGTTGAGTGTCTAAGGAGATGTGGGTGTGAAAAACCTTCCTAGATACAATATGGGAATGACCTCATATATTATATTAAGGATAAGCCAGAGGAAAAGAATATAAATGACCAGCAGTGTCAGATGTACCTACTTAATTGCAGGTCACTATCTAAACAAAACCTTGAACTGTTTACCTTTCTAGAGGACAAGGAGCCAGTGGCCATGTTCCTCACAGAAATCTGGCAACATGCTTGCCGACTTTTTCCTTGATAAGGTAAACAACACCCTCCTCACACTCAAAGAGTATTGTAGCATAATTCAGCCTTTACAGATGCCGCATGTTAGCAAAGCAGGGAAGGACAGTCTAACGGTCTTTCCGGTTATAAATCTGAAGGTCACAGAATCTTTTTTTTTTTAAATGTCGAATCAGGCTTCCCGCAAGACCCAGCCCCCCTGATATAATGCTAAAAGGTGAAAACGTTGTGCTATCTACTTTAACAGACATGTTCAACCATTCATTATAGTCTGGGACAGCCCCATCTACAAGCCTTTGCTGAAAAAAACTTCAGCTGACCTCCTAAAATGTGAACATTACAGACCTAGTTTCCTCCTGCCAGGGCCTAGCAAAATCTTGGAGAAGTTTGTAAACAAGAGTCTCTCCTGTTACCTTGAGACAAATGGTGTGGTATATCCTTCCCAGACTGACTTTAGTCCAGGAAGTAGTAAACAAATTGCTCTGCTTACAGCCACGGAAGACGTAAGAGTCATCCTTGATGAAGGTGGCTTAGCAGCTTTAATTCTATTAGATCTCAGTGCTGCCTTTGATACTGTTTCACATCCCGTTTTGGTTCAAAGGCTGGAAAAAGCACTTATCATTGGGATAACGCTAAAATGGTTCGCCTCCTAGAATTTTCAAGTGTGCGAAGAAGCCATTTTGTCCATAAACCTCCCTCTAAAATGTGGGGTTCCGCAGGGCTCGTCATTAGGTACCACTCTGTTTAACCTGTATTTCCGTCCATTGGCCGAGATTGCGAAGAAGTGTGGTTTCTCAATCATATTTTACGCAGATGAGACACAAACTGTCATCTCCCGCTCCCCCCACACCGAAAGGTCCTCCAATCAACTCAACAACTGCTTAAAGCTTGTAGTGGACTGGATGTCCGCAAGCAGTCTAAAATTAGACAATACAGAAGTCTTAGGGGTAGGAAACAATGCGGCCCAGTCGGTGGAGGTGAATTGGCCAGATTTTCTAGGCCCATCCCTAAATCTGAGGTCAAGAGTTTGGGCCTTTGGATTGACAGCAAGCTTTCCCACGCAGGTACAATCCAAGAGATTGGCATCAAACTGTTTTGGCCTACTCATTTCACTGAGAAAACTCTTTAAGATGGCTGCCTGAACCCTCACGTAGAGTTGTTGTACAGTGTCTAGTAATATTAAGACCGGATTATCGTTACTCTCTCTACCTGTCATAAAAATACTCCAGGTGATCCAGAACGCTGCAGCCTGGGTTCTTCTAAAAATCCCTAAACATCAATTGGCCACAGCGGCCCTGGTGACCTTGCACTGGCTTCCTGTGTTTAAGAGAATTCAGTTCAAGGTACTCTGTCTGTTGAGCAATGTACAAGAGGGAGCCTTGGCTGATACAAAGACTGGTAATACCCTTTAATCCATTAGAACACTTCGTTCTACAAACTAGGAAATCCCCAAGATTAAAAAGGCCAGGGATGGAGAATGCTCATTTGCCTTACTTGCTCTTAAACTCTGGAATGCTCTTCCACTGGGAATAAGAAAGACAGAGTCTGAATTAAGATTTCAGAAAACTTTTGAAGACCGCCATGTTTAGCTAAACTTTGCAAGATTGCTCTTTCAGCGAACATGTAAACACAAGGATATATTGCTGAAATAATGTCCCAGCGCTGGGAGGCCTTCTGTGTAGCAATGTGCTTTAGAAATCTACATGAATAGAATAGAATAGAACAGAACCTCCGGTTAAGGCATTTTGGAATAGAGTGGTGGAATACCTGTCTATGGTGACTGAGAATTCAGTGGATGAAACAGCATGACTGGGATTGCTAGGGATGTGGGGTGATGATACCCCACCAAGTCATGGGGGAAAACTGTGTGAAACGGGGCTGGTAGTAGTGAGAAGGAATATTGTGAGACTATAGAGAGACAACTAGTGCCTACATTTGATTATTAGTGTGAAAACATGGATAGGTTGTCGAGGGTCGAAAAGGTTGTATATGAAGGTAAAGATGTTAAGGAAATGTGCACAAATTAGGGAATGATGGTAAGAAAGCCAAGGTGCTAGAGGAGGGAATAACAAAGTAGCCTCAGCACTTCAACGAGACATGCTCCAGAAATTGTGTGGACTGAGAGAGGAAGTACAGGATGCAAGGAGATGGGACAGTCTGCACAGGCGACAATGGGATTGATGTGGCTGATTGCAAGTTGGTTTCTGATAGTATGTGTGAAATGATGGCTCTCACACTGTGCCTTCTCACATAGTGTACTTTGTAGTTTGTTTAGTAGTACTATAATAGTACTCCAAAATTCTATTAACGAATCTGCGTGCAGAGGTTCTGGCTCTGTCTCTAATTTATTTTTCTGAACACAGATCACCACCCTGACTGCGGAGTCTCCACTTATGTAAGTATATGTTTTATTAGTAAAAGTGGGACGGACAGAGGGAGGAGTGGCTGGAAAATGGGGAATACTTACTCCTAAAGGGGAAACGCTAAGGGAGGAGTCCCCTAAAGGGGAAAGGCTAAGGGAAGAGTAAGTAGTGGTTGCGGGAGGATTAGGGAGGGACGTACATTCACAACAAAAGAGTAAGCCTATTCCCATTCACAAAAGAGACACAGATGATGGACGGAATGCAGAGCAAATCAAACATTCCCCCCCAGTCAAGAGCTCTTGGTTAAATCCATAGTTCTTTTGCTCACGATGGATTCAACCCAGATCTGTGATTGGGGGGTGAATATTTGATTGATTCAGCATTCCGTCCATCATCTTTTCTTTTTGCATTTGTCGCCCCAAGTGTGAAGGGTATGCCCAGATGTGGGTCCTGTGCACACTACGCCATCAGATTCAAGCTATCCTGGCAGATTAGGGGTGAAACCCCAAACCCGGTCCTAGGATGCTTGTTTCTGGTTCAGGGAGGACCTGGCCAGGCAGTTCAGGCTGGACTGTTCCTATGGGGAACAGGGTCAAGAGCGATTTGCATATGGGTGGGTCTAAATTGGAATGGCGTGGTGTGCAAAAAAACGATGGATTCAACTTAGATCTGTGACTGGCGGTGAATGTTTGATTGATTCAATATTCCGTCCATCATCTGTTCATTTTGCATTTGTCGCCTTATGTAGGAAGGGTATGCCCAGACATGGGTCTCCTGTACACTACGCCACCAGATTCAAGCTATCCTGGCTGATGAGGGGTAAAACCCTGATACCGGTCCTAGGATGCTTGTTTCTGGTCGAGGGAGGACCTGGCCTGGCAATTCGGGCTGGATTGTTCCCATGGGGAACAGGGTCAAGAGCGATTTGCATATGGGTGGGTCTAAATTGGAATGGCGTGGTGTGCAAAAAAACAATGGGTTCAACCCAGATCTGTGGTTGGGGTGGATGTGTGATTGATTCAGCATTTCGTCCATTATCTGTTCTTTTTGCATTCCCATTCACAAACTGCACTTCTAAAGTTACTGCAAACAAAAAGGACCCAAAACGTAAATGTACTCCAGCTCAGTGATGAGGTAAATCAAGCACCGCACATGACCAACCACTGGTAATGCAACACCCTCCTATAAAAATAATGGAGGAAATTGAATTAAAATAGAAGCAAATAGGTTTTAATGCTAAATTAAATTATTTTAAATAGATAAAATACAAACAAATGTAATTTAATGTTTAAAAGGTATCTAAAAATTTAAAAAAGTACATTTTATTTTATTAAACGTTTTATAATTTAAAAATTATTGTAGCAAATTTTTTAATACAATATGATGAAATTACTTTGGTTCTGTACACCAATTTTAATAATTATTAACACATATTAACAGATATGCTTGTTTTTCTTTAGATTTGTTTCATTTAATCTACTTCAGAAAATAGTTTTGATGTTATTAAATATATTTAAATTAATTAAATAATGAATTTAGCATTTTGTTTTTAATTTTGTAATATTTACAACATTATTAAAATGTACAATGTACATATACAAATTACAGTAATATTTAACATAAAATAGTTTCAATATTTTTTTCCAGTTTAGCAAAACTTTTTGGGTTTCGCTATACTTCACAACAGGAAGATCTTTATTTATATTTTTAACTATTTTAAATAATTGAATTTAATTGAATTTACAATTATTTCATATGGGGTTTCATTTTAAGTCTCTATCACCATTATTTTCCGTGGAAGGGTGTTGCAGTGTCAGTGGTGGCCATATGTGATGCTAAACGTATTACTGCTCCTTTTTGTCTGTAGTAACTTTACACTCTTAAATTTAGACCCACACCTGGTTCGGGGGGTTGAGACATGCAAGTCTACACTTTGCAGTCATAAATAGTGAATAACCAAAAGTAGAAAAGTTACCCAATATTATAGCAGATAATTGTCACTTGTAGATTTACTCACATATACATTTACCTTTGTAAATATGTCCTATGTAACCTAACATATGCATTGTTAAATGTTGGTTTTCTTCCATTTGTTAGAAATTAATAATACATTTTGCTGCAGTTTCTTGAGCATTATCCTAACATGAGTTTCCTCGTAGAGTACCTTACTTTATACGTTTCTCACAAGTGTCTGTGTCCTATTTCTTCACACTTTCTTCACACTTCACATGCACTTCACATGCACATATTCAGACCACAAGTGTATTAACACCTGGTCAAAATGACCACAGCCTTTGAGAAAAAAAATACTTTGAATATTTTTAAGACATAGTAAAGGACTGAGCTGAACGAAATACGTCATGTTCAGTGTGAATATAAAAACAAGTGACCTGTTCAGTACCCCAAAGAGCCATCACTAAGTTTGGTAACTTGGTAACTTGGTATGCAATGAAAAGAACCTGCCATCCACTTAATGAAGTATCTGGAGCATACAGAATTATGGCATATCAAATATGCATTTGCTGAAATTAATGTACATTCAGTAAAACTACAAAGATTCACTCTAACTATTTTGAAATAGTGGCATATGATGGTGCATTGGCGGGGGTTACAATTTCATTCAATAGACCTTTGTGGTTGACTGGGAGGTGAATGGAGTTAGCATTCAACAAATCACAAATATAACGGTGTAACTCATTTAGTCACACAATAAGAACTAGAATTCAATAATCAAAGTTTAAGAGTTTATTGCAAATTAGTAATCAATTCAAATCAATGCACATTAAGCCTTGTTCAAATACCAAATTTAAACGGAAGCGTTAATCAACAAAGTAAATCCAGTTCCATAACATCAAAATCTAACAAGCAAAGCCACATAAGTACAGAAGGCAAACGTTAACAGTCATCTAATCAGGGCTCTAAGTATAGATTGAGGACGGTTCAGAGTTGGAAATATCAAGGAATCTAAGGAATGGGTGGGGAAATAAGAAGGTGTCAGCTTAGTGAGGATTTCGGTAGAAAAGGGCTAAAGAAACAAGTGTTTAGCTTACAGCCATACACTCGCAAGCAATGGGGCAAGCAGAAAGGTCTGTACCTAATAAATTCCGAAAAGATCTCACCTACAGTCTAACAGCATATATATTAATTAAAGCATACAGATACAGTCCCATGGTCTAATCGTTATACCACCCTTCCTTTAACCAATGGTGGTGAATCCTTTGTTAATTTAGCAACACTGGCGTTTTCTCCCATCCCACGAAACTTGAGCGCTTCCAAATCCTTGAGCACCTCAATTGTTGCAGATATATAAGGAATAAACAGCTTCTTCACAACGTTAGCTTCTCTGCACTTTCTGCCAAGATTTTATTCTCAGTCCTCCCTATCTCCAATACATAATACTCCTTTCTCTAACTGATGAAGCCTTGGGACTGCACCTGCAGAGGAGAGAACACGCAATGCAAGCAGAAAAGTTAATTTCGAAGTTCCAGGCCTACTATAATCAAGTTAAACAAGCTTCAGAGTGAACTTCAGTTACATGAATGTAGGTACACATAATACTTCAAAATAAATGTCACTGGAACCAAAATACACCGGGCAAGATGGCCGCCGAGACGCCGTAGTGGAAGGTCGCATCCAGACACCCTCCTGATTGACCAGGGAAAAATATGCTGAATTATGTACTCACTGAATATATACGCTAAGCTGAGACAAGCTGAGACAAGCTAAATTAAGCTAATGCTGAGAAAATCTGTCTCTTTGGTGGAAGAGAAAGGCGTACTTTGATACGAGATCAATGACAGTGGCGGAGAGCGGGTCAGAGCTGTTCATTGATGGGGCGAGAGATAGAGTTTGCTTCAGTGAATTTTACCGGGAAGCGCAACTCGACGACTTAAGGCGATGCTGGGGGAGCTTACCGGATTGCTTTTTATGATATGTGAATTCCCTCAAGAGAGAAAGGGGGCTCTGTATAAATATTTGCAAAAACATTGCTCAGCTCTGACTGTTCGTTCGCCCCTCTCTGGGAATCATTATTGGAAAACTACTCTAAAGTCTATGGCGTCAAAACCTGCACTTCACTCGAGAAAAAATCGAGAGCGAGATGACTGGAGCCACGACTGCGAGGCAGAGGACGATATGGATAACCTCGGTGCACCAGCACTGAATCTACGAGGGAAAGCGCGATCTAATGCGCAGCAAAGGCGAGATGCAGCAAAAGAAAACAAATTGAGAAAAATACGGGAGAAACAAGAAGGAGTAAAAAAAAAGAAGTTGACAGTCTCACCGTCAGTCACTGCGAGGAGAAGAGAGGAGGTGAAACTCGCCGCTGTGGAGATGACCGGAAAGGAATTTGGGAAGGAGACTGCACTTCGGCAAACGACCATTGTCGAGACGTTTTTACCTGCGACAGCAGCGCCGATTATCCAACCAACTTTGCAGATGGATTTGCCACGAGGAGTTGAAATCCCCACATTGGCGAGTTTGTGTGGCTTGTTGCTGCCTGCTTTGGAGAGGGAGTTGATTGCGCAGGAAGGAGCTGATGGGGACGATACCAGCACTGTGGATGTTCAGCCTCAAAATGAAATTACAGAGGTAGTAGAAGTCGAAGACTTTTCTACAGCTGAAGCGGGGGGCGGTCCTAAGCTCTTAAAGGAGAAGGCTATAAATCACATAGCTCCAGGTGTACCTGGAATTAAAGGAACAGGCGCATGTCAAAACCTGGCGGAGGGTATTATCTTTGAAAAAGGTAGTTCTGAGGGTGCAAATAACTCATCTGAAATAGAGTCAACGACCAATAATGATATGAATCTAGATTTAAATAAAAAGATTGATGCAAGTACAAGTAGATTACCTGATGTACACCCTGCCTCCCCCAGTGATGAGGTATTTTTTACTGGTAATGATGAGGCAGATGATGAGGAAAGCGTGAATGGAAGTCTGGGATCATTGATAGATACAGAATCAGAAATTGAAACAGAAAGCTCAGGCGATGATACGGTGAACACTGATACGGAAAGTAAAGAGACTGAATCAGGGGCCGATTCTGAAACTACTTCAAACTCTATCAGTAGCGAGACAGAATTTATTAATAAAGAACATAAGAAATCAGTTCAAGAAATGGCACAGAAAGAGATCTCTTCGAGACCGAAAACAAACACTGAGGGCAGTACTAAAACTATGGGTAAAACTAAAAATAAGAGTAAAACAAAAAAAAAGAAGTCGAGTAAACGAAGCGACAAGTCTACACAACAGAGACTGACAAAAGAGCGCAGAGGAAATATGAAGACAGTGGTAAAAAAACTAAACTGGGACAAGGTGGCGGAGAACTCTATAATGCCTGCGGATGAGTTTGTAAATGGGGAAACAGGGCTTTCGGACTCTATATCCCGGGGAGCAGACGGCGGTGCATCCAACTTTGAAGTGCTATTCACAACTTTAAAACAAATGCAGAGTGAAGCTCGGATTGAGAGCCAAAAGGCAAAGCGAAGGGCTAAGCACGCGAATAGGAGAATGCAATCTTCCTTGCGTAAGGTCAGTAAACTGTACGAGGAGATGGCTGAGAGAGTCTCTGAAGTAGAGAACAGAACAGGGAAATTGGAAGATGATATGGTTAAAGTGCAGGACGACAGGAAAGAACAAGATAAGACAACAGCTGACATGTTATGGAAGCTAGAGGAATTTGAGAATAGACAAAGACGTAATAATGTACGCTTGATTGGAATACAGGAAGGGAAAGAGGGGAGTGATGTTCGGAGATATGTCGTTGATTTACTAAAGGGTGCCCTCCCAGAGCTATCCACTTGGGATTTGGACCATGAAATACAAAGGGCACATCGTTTCCCTATGATTCAGAAAGCAGCGCAGGAGAAGCCTCGTGCAATACTTTTGTACGTTGGGAATTTTCTTTTGCGAGAGGAGATAATCAACAAAGCAAAGCCTCAAGCCAAATGTAAATACAATGATGTAGTTTTTTTTGCACGCCCTGACTTTTGCCATACCACCGTGGAAAGAAGATGGAGAATGAGACAGCTCATTACTCCATTTCAAAATATAGGATGTGAGGCTTATCTTTTATTTCCAGCTCGATTGAAGATTGGATTAAACGGGAATTTTAAAATCTTCTACTCCGAGATACTTGCACAAGAATATCTCAACTCTCTGCAGGATCAACGGAAAACAAGACATAGGGAGAACGTTGAGAATGATGATCATGCAGTTGCCCTTAGAGACATTCTGCAAAAGAAACGAAGATAAATATGATTTGGAAAAAAGGGACTGTATATATTAATATTTGAGGATGAAAAATTACTTATCAGGATTTACTTGAAATAAGAGATGGAAATGTTTTGTTTTTTTTCTCGAGGTTCATGAAAAATCTATGTCTTCCACTCCTTTTTTTTTATTTTTATTTTATTTATTTTTTTATTATTTTTTCGTGATGGTTTCTGTTTTATAGTTCTGTCGCTTTAATAGGTAAAAGACTGGTATTAGTATAACAAGAATAGTGGCAGAAGCTGATCACAAACAGGGGTGGAATTTGGTGGATATGCACTGAGCATTGAGCACAATGAGTCAAAGGGAAGTCAGGGGGGCTGATGGGTTCGGCATCCAGGAGGCAAAAGTCGGCCAGACATAGGTCCGTTGGACCTATTTGCCTGTAGGGGGGGTGGGAGATTGAGGGAGGGCAGTCTGGGGTGGGGGTGGGGAGGGAAATGGACAGGGCACAAAGGTACAAGATGCTTGACAGGATTTGATAAAAGTAACGTGTATCAATTGTATGATGTGAGTAGTGATATTGAAGATATGGAAGACACTATCGAGAGGAATAGGGAAGCCTGTTTACTTAGCGCGCCAGACTTAGTACTGCACAATGCTTTCAGAATGTTAAATAAAAGCAAGCGGATAGTGGGTGAAGGGAATGGGAAAAAAAAAATGAAAAAATGTCTATTAGATTAGTGACATGGAATGTATGCGGCCTAAATGATGTATTGAAAAGGCAGAAGATAGGAATGCGGTTACGGCAAATGAATGTAGATTTAGTGTTCCTTCAGGAGACACATGTAATGAGTACTCAGGAGAGTTTTCTTAATCAGCTAGGGTTTCAATTAATAGTTACTTCTAAGCAAGGAGTTAAGCAGAGAGGGGTAGCCATTTTTTCGAGAGATAAAAGTGTAGTAATAAGGAGAAAGCTTAGAGATAATTGGGGGAGATGGGCTATGGCCGAGGTTTTATTAGGGGGGGTCTGGACAACATTAGTTGCAGTGTATGGTTCTACACAGGATGATCCAGAAATACTACACTTTCTGGATTCTGAGTTGGCAGATTGGGCACCACGAGTCATTATAGGAGGAGACTTGAATATTAACGGTGCGGAAGGTCTGGGATCGGGTTCAATAAGGCAATATAAGGGTAGGAAGAAAAAGGTGTACAAGGCCCTTAGTGACCTTTTAGCAAATAATACACTGCGAGATGTTTGGGGGTCAATCAGATCAGAACAACCGGGATATACATACTATTCTGCACCACACCGGATATGCGTTAGGTTGGATTACTTCCTGGTATCCAATGATTTAATTAGCTTAGCAGAAATTGATAGACTCCCCCGGATATTTAGCGATCACAACCCCCTAATCTTAACGTTAAAGCAGAGTGGGAAAATAACAACAAGGAGGGATTGGACATTTGAAAGGGGACTGCTTTTAGATGATGATTATATAAAACATATGTCTAAATGGATCACTGAATTTTTTGAACATAATAGAGGGAGCGCAGCAGTTGGCATAGTATGGGATGCCTTTAAGGCAGGAGCACGTGGTGAAACATGTAGTTATAGTGCTTTTAAGAGGAAAACAGAAAGACTGCGATATAAGGAGAGAGAGGAAAAAGTATTGGAGGCAGAAGAACAACTTAATAAATGTGTAATAAGGGGAGAGCCGACTGAACAATTTGTAATACATCTATTGAAGGTGAAAAGTGATGCTGAGGAAGAACTAGCTAATAGGGCCGCAAAGCAATATACAGTCAGAAGGGAGAGATGTTATGAGTTCAGCGAGAAAGTAGGGCGAGTACTCGCTATGCGAACTAGGCAGATAGCGGCGGTAGGGATGATTAAGGAAATAAAGGATGAAAAGGGACAATTACAGTCAGATCCAGAAGAAATTCGGGAGGTATTTAGGAAGTTTTATCAGTCTTTATATGATGAGGAAAATCCCAGTACCACTGAAAGAATAAATGAATATCTCCAGAATATTGAGGTTAAAATCATCTCTCCTGAAGACGCAGACGAATTAGAGATTGTGTTGGATGATGTTGAGATTAAAAAAGCTATGAATGCTTTACCTTCGGGGAAGGCTGCTGGACCTGATCAGCTACCAACTGAGTTTTATAAAACTTTCTGGGGATGTTTAGGTAATGATTTAACTCAAACATTTCAAGCTGCACAAAGTGGGGCGTCCGTTCCTAAATCTTGGAGTGCGGCAGATATAGTGCTAATTTAAAAAAAAGAGAAACCCCCGAGCGAACCAGGGTCGTATCGCCCAATAACATTGATGAATAATGACACCAAAATGTATTCAAAGGCACTGGCTGCAAGGTTTGCAAGTATTATAGGTACCCTGGTTAGCGATAACCAACATGGTTTTATTCCTGGTAGAGGGACAACTCATCATATCAGAAAAATTATAACTCTATTTGATGTGGCGGAGGTAGCAGGAGACCCGATGGCAGTTATGCTTTTGGATGCGGAAAAGGCATTTGATCGGGTCTCCTGGCAATATCTGTGGCAGATCTTGGTAAGAGTCGGGATTAGGGAAGGGTATTTGAAAGCAATCCAGACTTTGTATACGGATCCAGCTGCGGCATTAAGGATAAATGGGGGAACAACAGGTCAATTTAAAATTAAGAGAGGAACTCGCCAGGGCTGTCCATTTTCTCCCCTGTTATTTGCCATGTATATGGATCCTTTAATACGCAAGATAGAATCAGCACCAGAGATTACACCATTCTGCACAGTTCTAGGGCCATGCAAGATATTAGCTTATGCTGACGACGTTGCGGTGATAACACCTTGCCCTTCGGAAGCAACTATGTTTGTAGAGGCTGAGGCCTTAAGATTCGGTCAAGTTTCAGGGTATTTATTAAATGCGTCAAAACACAGATTATTAAAAATTCACTGACGCCCTGTGATGATAGTAGAGTAGTGCCGGCAGGAAAATATTTGGGAATTAATATTATGTCTGATTTAGATAGCTTGGTGGATAATAATATCGCCCCAGTAATCGAAAAAGCGAGAAGAGATCTGGATCGCTATGAGAATTTACATTTGTCATTAGTAGGGCGAGTTAATATTATCAAAATGTTGATTTTACCCAAACTACTGTATCTCTTTAGGGCAATACCACTTCTAATTGAAAATAAGTGGTTTAAAACTTGTGAAAGCATGGTGAATCGGTTTATTTGGGCGAGAGGTAAAACCCGGAGAGCACTGAGGTATATGTCCCTCCCTAGGGAGAAAGGGGGGTGGTCGCTGCCGGACCTAAAAGTATATTATTGGGCTGCAGCAATGCAAGGAATGGTTGGATTAATGGGGGGCGCTGAGAAGGATGGATGGGATAAGACAGGCTCGCTTGCTATATATGGTTTAGCTTTGGGTACAAATGCCGAAAATATTTTTTTGAGATTTACTGATGGAAGTTACTTTAAAAGAACTCGTTTTAAGATAATCATGGCAGCCTATAATATATGGAAAGGACTTTCCAAAAAGATTGGAATAGGGAAATATAGTGCATATACTAGATTCAAAAATAATCCTTTATTACCTAGGGCAGTGTTTTCAGGGATGGTATATCAAGAATGGGAGAGCCGAGGTATTGGCATGATTGGAGATGTGATGGATGATAATGGTATGCTACAATTTATAGATTTGAAAAATAAGTATATGTTAAACACAAATCACTTTTTCAAATACCTCCAAATACGGAGTTGTATACTAAACAAAAAAGGGGGTGCTTTAGGATTCGGGAGGAGTATAATGATGGATCTTATACAAAAAGGTAGTGACTGTACTATAAAAAGATTTTATTTAGAAATGACAAAGTTAAAAAAGGATGATCTTGAGAAATGGATAGTCAAATGGTCCTTAGATTTAGATATAGCTAGAGAAAGAGATATTTTTTCTGAGTCACTCGAGATGGGATGTAAACTATTATGCTCATCGTCTCTTCAGGCCCAGCACTACAAGAGTTTGTATCATTTGTATTACACGCCATGGAAAATTGCTCAATGGGGGGCCGTCTCGGGTACCACGTGTTTTAGATGTGGCAGTATTGAGGCCAATTTGCTACATATTTTCTCTACTTGTCCGCATTTAGATAAGATAAAACATGATATTGGGAATTTTTTTCGAAATGCCTTAGACATAACAATAGAGTTGGATTCAGCAATTATCTTGCTGGGTGTCTCCCCCAACGGACAAATAAATTGTAAATATTTTTTGTTTGTAGCAATGGCGATTTTTAGATTGCTTGTGGCCTCAACTTGGTTAGATCCAAATCCTCCCACGTATCATCAATGGCTTGGGAAAACTTTGTCAATACAAAAATTGGAAACAGCTATTTATTCTAGGAAAGGGAGAAAGGGTAAAGAGTTGGGTATGCAAATCTGGGGCCCTCTGATTCAGTGGAATTTGGGAACTGAATAAGGTAATGTGTAGTATTTATATATGTATAACTGAAGGTTAATATATATGATTTTGTATGTATATATAATAGGATAGGATTTGTATGTAGTATGTACATTGTAATTTTATTTCCCTTTTCTTTTGAATATGTGGCTGCCTTACGAATTGTACTGTGTCTTGTCCATGTAATGGGGGAGGGGGGGGAGAATAAAATGAGGGGAAAAATTTCAATAAAAATATAAAAAAAAAAAAAAAAAATGTTAGATGAATACTGAAATAATTTTTACACAAGGGACCCCCTTTTCATTTGCGTGCAACATGACTTGAACATGAGTGTAAATAGTATAAAGCTATATTTCTTCACGATTAGGCTGAATGTTAATATGCACACGTTTATGAATCTCTAGTTTCTGCAGTGTATGCACTTCAGTTTTATATTCAAGTGCACCACTTTACATTAATAGTATTAGAACACACAAAGTATATGGTGCTAAAAGCACATAAATATTGTGTGGTTGTGACTTATATGGGAAGTGCTAAAATTATGCTGTCTCAATCCCCCTTCTGATGGTGACTCAAGCCATCACTAATCAAGATCTCTTACCAGATGGACCAGTAAAAATCATTGGTTTCCTAAATGCTCGTCTGAACTACTTCAGATGTTTCATGTCATCATAGTATCTACTCTGTCTCTCCTCTAGTCCTATCTCTACCCTCTTTCTTTACACTCCCTTCTTTGCTTGCATATTCTTGTATCCCTTAAAGATCAAAACCAGGAATATTGCACAAAGAGAAATTATCACAAGGGGCTTCAAGATAGATCCCACTAATTCACTTCTTAAATTTCCAATCATCTACCTACAGAAGCAAATTAATTTCCAATTGCTTCCCAAGCACCTGTTGCTTCTAACTCCTTCAAATCTCCTTTCAAGTCAGTGATGTTTTTGATAAACATTATCAAGTCCTTACTTTTGTCAGGGGTGTAAGTACAACATTGTTGAACTTTTAACATTCAACAGACTCCACCCTCCTTTGTGAGAAGGATGTCTAATACAAAGCGGTTCTGCAAAACCATAGATCGCACAGCTACCATTTCAGTATCTACAACTAATAAAGCACCTGCTTTACTGGTAGGCAGCTTATCTACAATTGAGAACAATGTTCTGATTTAGTTGTCGTTCAAAATCACACTTACAGCTGGAATAATTGCACCAGACATATCTCCTACTACATCTCCAGTACCAGTTCCTCTTTTGGGTTTAGACTTCTGTTCCCACAACGGATCATCAAAATGCTCCACATGATAAATCTTTGGAAAAACTATGCCTAAATGACATATACTATACCATCCTTTTGGCAACCTAAAATTTGTATTTGCTCTTCAAAACATAATAAACTCAAGGAATAGCAGGATCTTTCCCCGCTAATAATGACTCCCAATGTCTTTTAGTTTCAAATGTATGTTTACACTCACTCTTTCCCACAAATTTCGTGTCAGCTGTTGACTTTCCTCTAGCTATACATATTTTCCTTTTGTGTCTCCAATCTAGACTTTGTTTTTTTTAATGTTATTTTTTCCACCTGGTAGAGACTCTGACTCTTCGACAGGAGAGTCTATTCGCTCACAGCCAAAACCTATGGACAAACGACGACATAGATCCAGATCCACGTGGCTCTCCAAGAACAACAAGAATGACCCAGTGAATATGCCCCCCCAAAATAAATAACATTCCTGGTCATACGGACTGATCCCCCCAAGAGGGTAGTCTTCGCTCCGTCAGCACATATATGATTGCATTCAGGTCAAGTATGGGCTATACATATGGGTTTGCTCCGGATCACCCCCACGACAGGGTGCGGGACGTTATAGGGACTCAGGGGATCCATTGGCAAGACTGTACTCTGCCTCCCCATTGGTGTCAGGATGCGGTACTTTCCTCGATAGATACTTCAGCTATTTTGAGTTAATAGGGTGGGATGGGAGGGAGTAGGGATGTTTCACATTTTCATGTTTGTTTTGTTATGACACACATTCTCTGTGTAGTTCAAGGGTCTCTGAAATTGCGCTTTCCAATGTCATCCGTTACTGCATATCGATCCCTTATAGTACGATGGCGGCAGAACTCGTAGCATATTCCTCTGGGAAGCTATACATAGTGAGCTGAAATACGAGAGGCATCCTGGACAAGATCAAGCGGACGCTGTGCTCTGTCAAGCCAAACACATAGGTGCAGACACCCTTCTATTGCAAGAGACACACATTCTTGGCACAAAAACCCCTTGTCTGGCCCGATATGGATATGTACACACATTTCACGCAGCTTTCATGTGAGGTTCCCAGGGTGTAGTCATCTTGATACATTGTAGGGTTGAGTTTACGCCGGTGCAGAAGTGGGCCGACATACATGGTAGATATATATATTTGTGCATGAGCCTGTTGCTGCAGAACACATTGTGCTTGATAGCGTCTATGTCCCTGCCTCTTGGCCAGAGCTTTTTAGACCACCTGGTGGGGATATGGGGCACCCTGCCCGATGGGCTTGCAGTGGTTGGTGGAGATTGAAATGATGTGATGTCCCCGGATGTAGACAGACGGCGCCCTGGAGGCACTAACACGAGACTTCCTGATACCAAGCTCCGGACCTGGGCGGATATGGTGGGGTGGGTGGAAACCTGGAGGGCACATACCCCCACAAACGCTAATTACTCCTTTTTCTATCATACCCACGCCTCATATTCCAGGATAGATGACATATTCATTTCCTGCCCTTATGCTCACAGAGTACTGACCACAACAATCCTTCCCAGGGGCCTATCGGACCATTCCCCTGTGGCCATATATCTCTGGATAGGCCCGAGCCGACCTCCCTGCAGGTGTCAGGTTTCGGTATGGCACTTACAGAATCCAGTGTACAGCGCACACATTCACAAAGCGCTTTCAGAGTACATATCACATAATGAAGAGATGGCATCAATGGCCTGTGTCCTGTGGGAGGCTATGAAGCCTACACTGCGGGGAGTGGACATTACTTTCTGTGCAGCGGAGCTCAAGTGGCGGAGACAGTCACTTATTCAGTTAGAGGTGCAAATCATGACACCAGAGCGCCGTGATCGAGATAAGGGATGAGGTCGCGTCACATCGGCAGCTGCGCCTACTCCAGCAACAATACCATAGCGAGCTAATGGATGAGGTGTGGGGAGCTTGGCTCGCTACACAGAGTAGAATTTATCAATAGGGGCGATAAGTCCGGGAGACTCCTCTATAAGATATGCCAACAGGTGCAGGCATACACTCCACTTCCAGGAATCCATGACTCCGATAATGTACTAGTAACAGACCCTACGGTGGTCGCTGATAGTTTTGCGGCCTGTTACCAGTCCCTATACACAGTTCACAAGGTTCTTGATGCCTCAGAGATCGAGCAGTTCTTTGATGATATTCCACCGAGGGCCCTCTCCGAAGATGCTCGGAGGTCCCTCGGGGCCCCCGAACACTAGAGAAACTGACCACTGCATTGGCTGACTTGCACACTGGGAGGCTGTCCCAGCCCCAATGGCCTCCCCAGTGAATTCTACAAAGCCTACATGGCCCAGCTAGGCCCTCATTATCTAGCGACCGTACAGGAAGCATCCCAGACCACGTATATGCCCCCCGACTGGAGACACACAGAAATTGTTGTGTTTCAGAAACCAGGTCGACCGCCGGAGCTACTTGCCTCCTATTGGCCAATCTCCTTCTTAAACGAGGAGGCGAAGCACCTCGCCAAAGTGCTCACCACTGGACTCCTGGCCCACCTTCCTGACCTGATTCACCCGGACCAGGCGGGATTTATACCCCGGCATGCCACACGACACAACATACGTCGAGCTCACAACGAGATTGCCGCCGTGGACCACCTTCATCGCCCAGCGGCCCTTCTCCTGGCTGACATCGACAGAGCGTTTGACTCTGTCAGTTGGACCTATTTATTTATCATCCCAGAGCGTCAAAATGTTGGCCCCAAATTCATATCATACATAGGCATGATATAGCATGGGCTGACTGCATCATTGCGTATAGCCGGCAGAGTATCTCCACCCTTCCCAATTGGCTGGGGCACCAGGCAGGGATGCCCACTCTCTTCATTATTGTTCGCCTTAGCCATCGAGCTGCCTGCGGCATGGGTTCATCTGGATGCCCAGATCAGAGGCTTCGAATGGTCTGCCGAAGTTTCAGATTGAATAGGCCTGTATGCGGATGATGTTCTCTTCACAACAGACCCTGATATTTTAGACCCCCGAATTCTTAAAATCATGCAAATATTTGGCAAGACCTTAGGTCTCTTTATGAATAAAGAGTTGAACAGTGAGCAACCCAAAATACCCTTGAGGGCTTGGGTGAATAAGTAAAAGGGTATAGATGCCTTCAAGAGAATTCGTTTAAATCACAGTTAATAGTTTAAGTTTAAATCAAGAAAGGATAAATCAATAATCCTTGTAAGAATTGAATTCAACAAAGTTAATTAATTATAACTAGACTCAATTCATCAAAGCATAAACAAAATAGATGGATAACAGACACAGACACAAAGGTGTATAGAAAAATAGAATTTATCAAGTGGTAAAACAATTCAGTTCATATACAGAAACTAGTTAGGACTGCAGGTATACAAATAATATATTCATGAATAACTCAGCAGAACCTAAAAACACCTATCCTAAAACAAAAGTTCATAACATAAAAAAGGATGAGGTGAAGGTCGACGTTTCGGTCTCCTAGAAAAAACTTTGTGAGACCATCTTCAGGACTGGTGTCAATTGGGAACTGTATAGTGACCAAGTGTAATCTGAAACACAAATGTTAACAGTTACACACCCATATCTACAATTTTGTATTTTAACCTATAACACCTTAGTGACCAAACAGACATCACAAAAAATTACGATAGTAGCCTACATAACAAGACCTACACCACAAGACATTTGTTTACAAAAGACAAAACATAAAGCCACGGAATTCATTATTTATCCATAGGCAACCACTGATGTTCACAGTATATACAAGACTTACACCTCTTCTTAGTTGTAACAGTTCAATGAGCCACAGAGTAGGTATGGTGACATCATAGACATTCAAAGAGAATACCAATCTAATGCAGTAAGTCTAATAAATGTATGATCTATTAATACATGTTGCCGTTATTCATGATTGGCAGACTGAAGTATGATACTCAATCTCAAACACGTTTAATCGATTCATTCGGTGCACAGCATTTTGAACTCTCAATGTCTGGAATGATCTAATTTCACTATTTCCAGTATTTATCATTCAAGCTATACAGTTAAAATGACCAAACCCAACAATTTTAAATTTGTGGACGTTTTAAAGTCAGAAGAACTCTTAAATGGGGAGCCGTTGTACCTTAATTTAGATGCATAGGCGGCTTAGCTTCTCAACAAGAGGGGAGCTTATTCAAAAGACGAGTACCTAAATTAAAGTGTTGCAATTACTTGAAACAATTACACACAAAATGTTAAGTATTTGTTGAATGCAAAAGTGACAAATACCCTGTTTTAATGGTGGGCCATGCAGAAAAAAAGTTCAATTTCAGTGACAAATAGAGATCGAGGGCCGATATGCGTCCAATCTAAAAAATAGAGGACTGTGTTATAGACAAAGCTATGGGTCATAAAGGTACGGACCCACTGAACCGGAGTGTGTGGGGGTTCACGTCCAAAACCTCCCTAAAGATTCTTGTATATTTTGTCGAATCAGTCCGAATGAGTAACGATGTTGACTAAACCCAAGTGATGGAGGAAATGGACTCCGAGTCTGAAAGCGAAAGATCTAGAGTTATCTATAAGATTTAGCATAAATCTGATACACTCTATAAATCATGGTAGAGTTGGTTTTACCTCTGAGGCCAAAGAGGGTATATTTGGGCCAAAGGTACGGAGCGTTTAACAGCGTGGTATGGTCGAATTAAAAACCTCGATCCCAGAGGGTCGGGACGAATCATAGAGGACTTCAGAGATCTAGTTCTGAAATTTAAGAAAATAGGGATATAACAAAACCTCTTAACATCGTACCAAAGAAAGGTAACTGGGGGCTCAATCCAAAGGCTTACCGTCAGTCTCTTATTTTAAATCGGCAGACAAAATCCAGCACGCAATAAGGAGGCAGAAGCACATCATGCTGGTTTATGCCTGTATTTAAAGTCCCGTTTGGAGATCGAAATGGGACTGGAAATTTGTGGGCGCCATATTGGAACTTGTTTGTTTGAAAAACCCTCAGAAACTGATTGCTGGACCATGTTGTACGAACAACACTTAGCGTTTATCGAAAAATAATGTACCCATATGGCGAAGGGTTTTTGTAACAAAATAATTATTGTAAAAAAACAAAAAATTTGAAAATTAAGCAACTCAATAAAGCTATAAATCTAGCAATATCGTGGCAGCCATATTAGAAGGGTAAGCAATAATGTCTGATCATTTCAGAGAACATTTTATGGGGGTAGAATGTGGTTAAAGAACCAAATACGATTATAAGTGTATCATTAATAGATTTATCTCAAATGGAAAATTGTAAACCAGACATTCTTCTGGGAATAAAACGTCCACCTCGTGCAAATACATAATTTTTACAAACACACGTAAAAATAATTACCATTCAACAAAGCAACAGTACATCCGACATATGTTATCGAAAAATGGTTTACAGATAGCATCAATTTATCGTCATAAATTAGATACATGCGACCATGCTGACAATCTAAAAAAACCTGAACTAGATTGGTGTGATACTTGATTGAGGAAACATTTCATCAAATCAGCGTCGGCATGCTAATGCATGCCATTCAGTGGCCGAATTTAGTCCTCGTTTGACAGTGTCAGTTAGACAGATGAGTTTACCTTCTCTCATTGAAAGAAGTCTGTCGATATTATTCTGTCTTTTGTTCGGTCTAATAACTTCAAGAACCCACCACAGCATGTCTGTTTCCTTATGGCCAAATTGTAGATAATGCTCCACCAATGGTGCATTGTCCTTCTTGCACCTAATCCGCGATTGGTGTTGCAAGATTCGTTTCTTAATGGGCTGTATGGTTTTGCCTAGATAGTGTAACAGGCAGGGGCATTGAATGCAGTAAACCACATTTGTGGTATTGCAGTTGGAAAATGTTTTAGCTTTGAAGTCTACATCATTGATTTTACAAGTTTTTACAGTTTTAGTAGTAGCACATGCAGCACAATTATTACATTTATGGTGGCCCACTAGTGGGATTATTTGCCTCATGTTATCGACGACGTTTACTGGTGAGATTTCTTCATAGGCATGAATCAACCTATCCTGCAGATTAGTCCCCCTTTTGAACGCAAATAGAGGTTTCTGTTGGAATTCAGGGATGGATTGGAGTAGGTTCCACTGTTTACAGACAATTTTCTTAATTGCATTAGAGTGTGTGCCAAAGGTTGACACACAGACAATGCTGGGCTTATTTTGACGCTCATTTACATTCAGGAGCGCCTCGCGATCATTATACCAGGCTCGTTTCATTGACTTTCTCAAAAGTCTGGAGGGGTAGCCACGTGCTTGTAATTTCTCCTTAAGTTTTTTCGCCTCATAAAAATAATCATCTTTAAAGGTGCAATTTCAACAACAGAAAGGAGTAGCCATGGGTGCCATTTTTGCCCCAGACATCGCGAACATTTATGTCACATGTTTTGAGGATGAACACATTTGGCACACCTCTAACCCATTTTCCGATAACATCCGGAAATGGCTGCGTTATATAGATGACGTGTTCATGGTTTGGCATGGCACAGCTGATCGACTTAATGAATTTCACCAATGGTTAAACTCTAGAAATACTAATTTACAATTTACCATGGAACAAGATACTAGAGAGATACCCTTCCTTGATATAACCATCAAAATAGACACTAATCATCAGCTATATACTACGCTGTTTACTAAAAAAACAGCTAGGAACACCCTCCTGCGATATACCAGTCATCACCCGCAGGCATTAAAAGATGGATTGCCTTTTGGGCAATTTCTTCGACTCCGAAGAAATTGCACCTTTAAAGATGATTATTTTTATGAGGCGAAAAAACTTAAGGAGAAATTACAAGCACGTGGCTACCCCTCCAGACTTTTGAGAAAGTCAATGAAACGAGCCTGGTATAATGATTGCGAGGCGCTCCTGAATGTAAATGAGCATCAAAATAAGCCCAGCATTGTCTGTGTGTCAACCTTTGGCACACACTCTAATGCAATTAAGAACATTGTCTGTAAACAGTGGAACCTACTCCAATCCATCCCTGAATTCCAACAGAAACCTCTATTTGCGTTCAAAAGGGGGACTAATCTGCAGGATAGGTTGATTCATGCCTATGAAGAAATCTCACCAGTAAACGTCGTCGATAACATGAGGCAAATAATTCCACTAGTGGGCCACCATAAATGTAATTATTGTGCTGCATGTGCTACTACTAAAACTGTAAAAACTTGTAAAATCAATGATGTAGACTTCAAAGCTAAAACATTTTCCAACTGCAATACCACAAATGTGGTTTACTGCTTTCAATGCCCCTGCCTGTTACACTATCTAGGCAAAACCATACAGCCCATTAAGAAACGAATCTTGCAACACCAATCGCGGATTAGGTGCAAGAAGGACAATGCACCATTGGTGGACCATTATCTACAATTTGGCCATAAGGAAACAGACATGCTGTGGTGGGTTCTTGAAGTTATTAGACCGAACAAAAGACAGAATAATATCGACAGACTTCTTTCAATGAGAGAAGGTAAACTCATCTGTCTAACTGACACTGTCAAACGAGGACTAAATTTGGCCACTGAATGGCATGCATTAGCATGCCTACGCTGATTTGATGAAATGTTTCCTCAATCAAGTATCACAGCAATCTAGTTCAGGTTTTTCTAGATTGTCAGCATGCTCGCATGTATCTAATTTATGACGATAAATTGATGCTATCTGTAAACCATTTTTCGATAACATATGTCGGATGTACTGTTGCTTTGTCAAATTGTAATTATTTTTTACGTGTGTTTGTAAAAATTATGTATATGCACGAGGGGACTTTTATTCCCAGAAGAATGTCTGGTTTACAATTTTCCATTTGAGATAAATCTATTAATGGTACACTTATAATCGTATTTGGTTCTTTAACCACATTCTACCCCATAAAATGTTCTCTGAAATGATCAGACATTATTGCTTACCCTTCTAATATGGCTGCCACGATATTGCTAGATTTATAGCTTTATTGAGTTGCTTAATTTTCACATTTTTTGTTTTTTTACAATAATTATTTTGTTACAAAAACCCTTCGCCATATGGGTACATTATTTTTCGATAAACGCTAAGTGTTGTTCGTACAACATGGTCCTACAATCAGTTTCTGTGGGTTTTTCAAACAAACAAGTTCCAATATGGCGCCCACAAATTTCCAGTCCCATTTCGATCTCCAAACGGGACTTTAAATACAGGCATAAACCAGCATGATGTGCTTCTGCCTCCTTATTGCGTGCTGGATTTTGTCTGCCGATTTAAAATAAGAGACTGACGGTAAGCCTTTGGACTGAGCCCCGAGTTACCTTTCTTTGGTACGATGTTAAGAGGTTTTGTTATATCCCTATTTTCTTAAATTTCAGAACTAGATCTCTGAAGTCCTCTATGATTCGTCCCGACCCTCTGGGATCGAGGTTTTTAATTTGACCATACCACGCTGTTAAACGCTCCGTACCTTTGGCCCAAATATACCCTCTTTGGCCTCAGAGGTAAAACCAACTCTACCATGATTTATAGAGTGTATCAGATTTATGCTAAATCTTATAGATAACTCTAGATCTTTCGCTTTCAGACTCGGAGTCCATTTCCTCCATCACTTGGGTTTAGTCAACATCGTTACTCATTTGGACTGATTCGACGAAATATACAAGAATCTTTAGGTAGGTTTTGGACGTGAACCCCCACACACTCCGGTTCAGTGGGTCCGTACCTTTATGACCCATAGCTTTGTCTATAACACAGTCCTCTATTTTTTAGATTGGACGCATATCGGCCCTCGATCTCTATTTGTCACTGAAATTGAACTTTTTTTCGGCATGGCCCACCATTAAAACAGGGTATTTGTCACTTTTGCATTCAACAAATACTAAACATTTTGTGTGTGATTGTTTCAAGTAATTGCAACACTTTAATTTAGGTACTCGTCTTTTGAATAAGCTCCCCTCTTGTTGAGAAGCTAAGCCGCCTATGCATCTAAATTAAGGTACAACGGCTCCCCATTTAAGAGTTCTTCTGACTTTAAAACGTCCACAAATTTAAAATTGTTGGGTTTGGTCATTTTAACTGTATAGCTTGAATGATAAATACTGGAAATAGTGAAATTAGATCATTCCAGACATTGAGAGTTCAAAATGCTGTGCACCGAATGAATCGATTAAACGTGTTTGAGATTGAGTATCATACTTCAGTCTGCCAATCATGAATAACGGCAACATGTATTAATAGATCATACATTTATTAGACTTACTGCATTAGATTGGTATTCTCTTTGAATGTCTATGATGTCACCATAGCTACTCTGTGGCTCATTGAACTGTTACAACTAAGAAGAGGTATAAGTCTTGTATATACTGTGAACATCAGTGGTTGCCTATGGATAAATAATGAATTCCGTGGCTTTATGTTTTGTCTTTTGTAAACAAATGTCTTGTGGTGTAGGTCTTGTTATGTAGGCTACTATCGTAATTTTTTGTGATGTCTGTTTGGTCACTAAGGTGTTATAGGTTAAAATACAAAATTGTAGATATGGGTGTGTAACTGTTAACATTTGTGTTTCAGATTACACTTGGTCACTATACAGTTCCCAATTGACACCAGTCCTGAAGATGGTCTCACAAAGTTTTCTCTAGGAGACCGAAACGTCGACCTTCACCTCATCCTTTTTTATGTTATGAACTTTTGTTTTAGGATAGGTGTTTTTAGGTTCTGCTGAGTTATTCATGAATATATTATTTGTATACCTGCAGTCCTAACTAGTTTCTGTATATGAACTGAATTGTTTTACCACTTGATAAATTCTATTTTTCTATACACCTTTGTGTCTGTGTCTGTTATCCATGTATTTTGTTTATGCTTTGATTAATTGAGTCTAGTTATAATTAATTAACTTTGTTGAATTCAATTCTTACAAGGATTATTGATTTATCCTTTCTTGATTTAAACTTAAACTATTAACTGTGATTTAAACTAATTCCTTTTCTTTATGAATAAGTCCACATTGTGGCCTCTACGCGGGTCTTCCGGCAAATATAGGTGGCCCGTGGATCTCTTTCAGACTCAGGCCGGCATGAAATATTTGGGAATCTTTATAATGGACACACAGGAGGTCTCCAGGGCGCGCAATATAAACACAGCTCTAACTAAGGTTGAAACGGAGCTGAAGTCATGGGCATGTTTGCCCCTATCCTTGTACCGCCTTTCAGCAATCTATAACATGATATCTCTCCCACGGCTCTTATATCGACTACATAATCACCCCTACCCCATTCCGCAGATATGATTCAGACAGATCAACTCTATGCTACATAGGTTCCGATGGGGGGGGGGGGGGAGCTTTCAATATGGCGCTTCACACCTGTTTTCTCTCCACTTATTGTGGGGTCATTGCGGCCACCGTCGTACTATGCAGCCTCTCACCTATAAGTTCTAAACGACAGGTTGTATAGCCAAAGAGACAAACCAACATATGCCATCGAGAGATGACTTCTGGGGGATCCGTCGCTATACAAATATTTGTACGGATGTCCAAATACCCACACTCTCCCCCGGCCACTAAAGTAGTGTTGACAACATGGCGACAGTCTCTTCTCCGTATAGGCTTCCTGAAGCGTCTCACGTGTGAGGTCCCGCTATGGTGTAAGCCACCTACCACACTTGCAACATCTACAGGGCTTCCAAAGCTGGGACCGGATCGGGATTTCTTGATTGGGGGACATTCTCCAAGGCATCACTCTCAAATCCTTTTCAGGCCTAAAAGAGAATATTCCATGTCGCACACTACTTTTACAAATAATTACAGTTCCGTCTTGCCTTGCACCCTATATTAGAAATCTCCCGGCCCTCCATGAATTTAGCCCATTGGAAGGGAAACTCCTCATGGGAGACCTAGCAGACCATAAGATTTCCAAAATATATCAGACACTAGTCACCCACAGCGCCTCCACACTGAAGACTTTTAGAGAAACTTGGCAAGCTGATATAGGTCCCATCAACAGCGATGACTGGAGAGAGTGTCTGGAGCCCCCCAGGGGAGCCACAGTCTCTTCATGCATGGCATTGATCACCCTAAAGTACCTACACAGAGCATATTACAGATGCCTGTGGCTTTGGAGGGCAGGAATCATCGCCTCCCCAGCACGTCTATGCTTTGAGGTGTAAGAAGCCACATTCCTGCACAAGGTATGGACATGCCAGGCCCTTGATAAGATCTGGAAGGGAGTGTTTCGGTGCTTGGCTATGGTGCTAGGGTGGACTCTACACATTACACCACGGCTTGCGTTACCAAATATCACTGAGGATGTTGAGGGTAACAGACACAAATGCCACCTGCTGTTTCTGGGTCTGACCTTGGCTAAACGGGACTTAGCCTGCTCTTGGAAAGCAAATTCCCCACCCCTGCTGGGTGTTTGGAAGAGGGGATTAGATTTCTGCATGGGGTTGAAGGAACCTGTATTTAACACCTTGTCCGCGGCTGAAATTCCGCGCCGGTGCTGGACATTCCGATCACGGGCGTGGTCATGACGGCTCCCGGCCGTCATCAGCACACGCCCACCGTGACTCATTACGGCCGGGAGCCGTCATCAGCACCGAAGGGGTTAAGGCTCGGGATGTCCTCAAAAACATGCAAGCATATTGCAGAACTGGGCAGACAATAGAGGTTTTGACCTGACCCCACTGACACTACAGCCCACATTGTCAGACGTAGAGGTTCTGCTCCACGACTAGCACATAGAATATGTATACTGCCAACAAGTTGATGATAGGGATGGATCATCGGGATAGCGACATAGGGACTCAGTCATTTCTTAGCAAAATTGCTTCTTTTTTCTTCTAGCGCAGCTTGTTACTTTTTCGTTTATTCCTTTGTTTTTTTCTTCTCCTTTTGTTTCAGTACAAAATATTATACTGTTTATCTTTGCCAATGCTACATTCCAGCATGTACATGTATAAAATGGAGCTTGGAGCATGATGTTGGCAAAAAGAAAAAACCCAATAAAGTATATTCTTTAAAAAAACAACTTAATTTTTCATTTTTGTTTTCAAAGCAGTAAACATGACATATCAACTGAGCTGTCAGCCAGTTCCCAACCAGCCTCCCCCTGCCCTACAAGCAGTACATGACACATCATTATGTACGCAAATGTTTGCCAGCCAGACTAACTTATGCATTGAATACATCCACTCTAGGTGACCCCATCAGTCTACATCAATGTAGCCAGTACATGGATTAACCAACCTATTGGCCCTGGTCAGAGTCAGAGTCCAAGTTACCATATGTATTAAACTCATCCAGTAGCTTCCTCCAAGCCGCTACCGCTTCAGTAGCCCTCTCATCAGCGCCAGAGATATGTGTATGATGCTATTCTGCAGCCCCCCCTTCCAACACATCTTCCAACACTTCTCTAACCCAAAGGTCTATGCTCAGCACCCGGGACCCTATCCAGCCTATGGCTTCTCTGTGCTTAGCCAGGAGCAATGCCAGTTGCAGAAATTTGCAGGGCATTTTACATTTTCGGGGTTGCTTTACCATCCCCAGCAAGCATACTGCTGCGTGCAAGGAATCCTGATGTTCGTGACTTCCATCGCTCTAGGGCCACCTCCTTCCAGGAGTTTAAAACCTCAGTACACCGCCATGTTAAATGTATAAAGGTGGCCACTTTTCTCCTAGTAGGGTCTATTCTGTGAAGTCCAGCAGGAATATATATGTAAGATGTAGAAAATTGAAGCGCATCTGTTAGAATCTATGGTTACATGACACCCTCCACACCAGACCACATTCAAGATCCGAGTCTGAGTCCTCCATCGGATCGTACAGGTCTGACTCCCATTCCATCCTCCCACGGTAGGAAAATTTAGAGATATCCTCCTTGAGAGCTTGATAGAAAAGTGTAATAAGGCGTCTGCCCTTCCCCATCTAATTAGACCTCACACTGTAGGAGTAGGCGGGAGAGCCACAGGTGGGTGCGCCAGATCACCTTGGCCGTGTTCTCCAGCTTGGCAAAGTGGAGAAAGTGATTATGTAGCCCATCAAAGGTGTCTTGTGCGTCCTGAAATGTGAAGAAAGCCTTCCCCGGGTAAAGGTCCATCGCTAAAAGTCATCCCCCCTCTCTCAATATTTCCATAGACATATCTTGATCTATGGACCGAAAGGGCTGAAGGTCCCAGATATGTAACTCCCTGTCAAAATGGACCCTGCGTAATATCTTTTTTACAGCCAACTCCCACTCACGAGCCGTGTGCTGTACCAGGTAGGGTATAGTGTCACCAGTGCGGCGACTTCTCATCAGCAGGCGCGGCAGGGAGTCCACGTCAGTCATACCCTGCAATAGCCGTTTCTCCCAATTATCTGTTTGTTAACCAACAAGCCGAATGCTGAAGGCTTGCTGCGAAATAGTAGAGTTGCATATCTAGCATCGCTAGACCCCCCTCCTCTATGGCGCTCATGGGTACGGACACTGCAACTTGACTGGGCTTCCTGGCCCACACCAGAGAAATTAACAGGCCATCGAGATGACGAAAGAAGTCCATTCCAAGAGGGAACAATGAGTTCTGAATAAGGTATAGGCAACGAGGAACAAAGATCACCAACAAGGGGAGCATCTTTCAGAAGTCTATCGACCCAGTCAGGCCCCTCAAAAGCCTATCCACATTGAGGCGTTTGTAGGTGTCTTTTGTATGTGAAACCATCAGCCCCAAGTACCCAAAACGTGTCCCCTCTCACCGAATCCTGAGCTCGTGCAAATGCTCAGGCGGTATTGTGGCCAACCTCCCCACTGGAAATAGTAAAGTCTTTCGGATATTGACTCGCAGGCCGTAGACACGGCCAAAAGCCACCATATGTGTCATCAAGAGTGGGACCGGCTCCTCGTGGGAGTGGAGGTAGATCAATGAATCATCTCATCTGCATATAAGGAGACAGTGTGATTCTGGGCACCCACACACAGACCCCAAGGCTCTAATTCTCTGCTCAATAATATCACCATCAGCTCCACAGCTAGGGTGTACATAAGCGGCAAAAGGGGACAACCTTGTTGAGTGCCCCTCTCAACAGCCCATGCCTCTGATACCTCGCCACCCACCTGATTTCCCAACATGGGGTCCTTGTACAACAGTTGAATCCAGCCCAGGAACGGCGGGCCAAGGCCCATCCCCAAGGCTACTGCCATGAGATAGCTCCAGTTGACAGTATCAAAAGCCTTCTTTAGGTCGATCAATATCAGTGCATTATCTTGGTCCCTTCCTGTAGTCTCTTGTAGTAGATGTGTAAATGGCTAGAGATTATGTGCTGTGCTACGAGCTGGCATGAACCCACACACCACCCCCTGCAAGTGTCTTGCCAACAACTTCCAGAGAACCTAACATCAGAGTTGATCATAGTCAGAGGGCGCTATTTGGGGGGATCTTCCGGAGCGCCTGCAGGCTTTCGCATAAGGCAAATGATGGCCCTGCGCATAGTAGGAGTCAGATTCCCAAACTTACAAGCCTCCAAGAACATTTCTAGTAGTTTCTCCATCAGTGTCACGGAGTAGACCTGTAGGAACTTGGCTTGGAAGCTGTCACCCCAGGGGCCTTTGCTGCATTCAGCTCCCGCATGGCGAACCTAAGCTCCTCCAGCATAATAGCCTCCTATAAGTCATTCGCCTCATCTCATGAGAGATGAGGTAGATCCAGTCCCATAAGGAATGCCTCTGCCAGCTCCGGCTGATCTACAGCCCCTGCTCGATACTCACCCTGGAAGTGGTCCACTAAGACCTGAGAATATCAGATCTCCAATCTAAACTTAATGCAGACTGATTCCCTGCTGCTTGATGCTCAATTGTTTCTCTAGCCCACTGAGATCCAATTTTAACTTTCTCTGACTTGGATTCCATCTCTGTCCTTCTGTCCTCAACATTTATAAAGCTCTTCTCTTCTTTGTTAAGCTACAGGTCAAATAGTTTTGGTGGGCATAAACAATGTCTAGTGTCATGGTGGGGTTAACGAATCCTTCAGCTCTCTCTACATTTTTAGTTTCAGGGTGATGACAGCAATCACTAGCGGTCATAGTGTGAATGTACTCATAAAGCAATTTTTAAAGGTGAAGAAAGGTCTCCTCTAGAAGCATCTATGTGTAAGTCTTTCTCATCGAGTGAGTGTAATCTTTATCCATTAGTAAGTGGGGTCTAAGGGGTAAATATAGCCTTAGTCTGCTCTAAACTAGGTGAAGTGGGTGAGTTTAGTACCGGAAGCAACATAATCAGTACTGCAATTACAGTTATCAACACATCTGCTATTCAGAGCCTAATTTGAGCCGGTGGTTTCCGGTGCTTGGCACTGGAACTTAATTGTCAACACCCGCACTTATGGTAGCCTGTACTGTTTATCTAAATTATAGATTAACACAACACCCATTGTTTATTATTTCAATGAACATTAAAAATGACTAATATCTGCTGCCCAAGCCGTTAGTGTAGCTTTGAGGTCTGGAATACTCTGAAATGTCATACTTGTAAGGTGTGTTGATTAGTAGGTGTGTATACTCTGACAGTGGTGGCACATATAGGGACAATGAGTAGTGTAATCTGCAGTGGCCTCTTGACGAGGGCCTTGACACTTATTTTTTTACTGCCCCTTTTTTGATCAGTAGTCTTAGTTTTCTTTTTGATTAATTTTTATTTTGTTTATCCATATTTCAGATCAGTACTTGAATGTTGTTTTGAGCCCCATCTGACTTACACATTTGTACACTAACTCAGATGAAGATGGCAGGTGCCACTGAATTTTGAATACAAGCAGTGCCCTGATAAAGGTTGTGTTTCACTCCTACTAATGGATTGTGATCACCGAAATGCGTGTCGGCGCATTACTGTCTATGTACACTATACCGTACTTGAATTATAACAACTTTGAAACTGGTTCAAATATTTTAATTG